>NC_061511.1:132806777-132821649 GCF_022539505.1 Lolium rigidum
GGATGGACAAATCCCACTCGTTGATCCATATGCCTCAACTCATACTTTCCGGATACTTAATCCCACCTTTATAGCCACCCATTTACGCAGTGGTGTTTGATGTAATCAAAGTACCTTTCCGGTATAAGTGATTTATATGATCTCATGGTCATAAGGACTAGGTAACTATGTATCGAAAGCTTATAGCAAATAACTTAATGACGAGATCTTATGCTACGCTTAATTGGGTGTGTCCATTACATCATTCATATAATGATATAACCTTGTTATTAATAACATCCAATGTTCATGATTATGAAACTAATCATCCATTAATCAACAAGCTAGTTAAGAGGCATACTAGGGACTCTTTGTTGTTTACATATCACACATGTATCAATGTTTCGGTTAATACAATTATAGCATGGTATATAAACATTTATCATAAACATAAAGATATATAATAACCACTTTTATTTTTGCCTCTTGGGCATATCTCCAACATCTGGGGACGCCATCAACTATTACACCTTTGTTGAATATCATGTGAGTTGTTATGCATGTTCGTCTTGTCTGAATTAAGGGTGATTTATCATGATTAAATGGTTTGAGTATGCATATTGTTAGAGAAGAACATTGGGCCGCCAACTAAAGCCATGTATCATGGTGGAAGTTTCAGTTTGGACATTAATCCTCAATCTCTTATGAGAATATTATCTGTTGTTGAATGCTTAAGCATTAAAGAGGAGTCCATTATCTGTTTTCTATGTTGTCCCGGTATGGATGTCCTTAAGGTGAGATTTATCAAAAACGAGAAATCAAATGAGATCTATCTCCTTGGACCTTTGTACAGGCGACATAGAGGTACCCCTTTGTGACACTTGGTTGAAACATATGTAATGCAATGATAATTCATGGAAATCCAAGCTAATTAGGACAAGGTGCGAGCACTATTGGTATTCTATGCATGAGGCTTGCAACTTATAGGATGTTTTATGCATACCACATATGAATTATTACTACCGTTGACAAAATTGTTTCTATGTTTCCAAAATAAAAAGCTCTAGCACAAGAGTAATCCATTCTTCCCTCTGCGAAGGGCCCTTTCTTTTAATTTATGTTGAGTCAGTTTACCTACTTCTTTCTATCTTAGAAGCAAACACTTGTGTCAACTGTGTGCATTGATTCCTACATACTTGCTTATTTGCATTCATCATATTACTTTGTGTTGACAATTATCCATGAGATAAACATATTGAAGTTGAAAGCAACCGCTGAAACTTATATCTTCCTTTGTGTTGCTTCAAAACCTTCTATTAAGAATCTATTGCTTTATGAGTTAACTCTTATGCAAGACTTATTGATGCTTGTCTTGAAAGTACTATTCATGAAAAGTCTTTGCTATATGATCAGTTGTTTAGTCATTATCTTTACCATTGCTTTGAATCACTTCATTCATCTCATATGCTTTACAATAGTATTGATCAAGATTATGATAGTAGCATGTCACTTCAGAAATTATCCTTGTTATCGTTTACCTACTCGAGGGCGAGTAGGAACTAAGCTTGGGGAGGCTTGATACGTCTCAAACGTATCTATAATTTCTTATGTTCCATGCTAGTTTTATGACAATACTCACATGTTTTATATACACTTTATATCATTTTGATGCATTTTTTCCGGCACTAACCTATTAACAAGATGCTGAAACGCCAGTTCCTGTTTTCTGCTGTTTTTGGTTTCAGAAATCTTACATAGGAAATATTCTCGGAATTGGACGAAACAAAAGCCCACGGTCTTATTTTCCACGGAGCTTTCCAGAACACCGAAGGAGAGACGGAGAGGGGCCAAGGTGGCCCCACACCATAGGGCGGCGCGGCCTGGAGGGGGGGGGGGCGCCGGCCTGTGGGGTGGGCCCCTCGGCCGCCTCCCGACTCTGCCATTTCGCCTATTTATTCACTCCGTCGCGAAAACCCTAGTACTGAGAGCCACGATACGAGAAAAGTTCCAGAGACGCCGTCGCCGCCAATCCCATCTCGGGGGATTCAGGAGATCACCTCCGGCACCCTGCCGGAGAGGGGAATCATCACCGGAGGACTCTACATACTTGCTTATTTGCACACGTCCGTTGGGAACCCCAAGAGGAAGGTGTGATGCGTACAGCAGCAAGTTTCCCTCAGTAAGAAACCAAGTTTATCGAACCAGTAGGAGATGAAGGCCACGTGAAGGTTGTTGGTGAAGGAGTGTAGTGCGGCGCAACACCATGGGTTCCGGCGCCAACGTGGAACCTACACAACACAATCAAAATAATTTGCCCCAACTTAACAGTGATGTTGTCAATCTCACCGGCTTGCTGTAAACAAAGGATTAAACGTATGGTGTGGAGACCGATGTTTGTTTGCAAAGAACAGCAGAGAACAATGATTGCAGTAGGTTGTATTTCAGATGTAAAAGAATGGACCGGGGTCCACAGTTCACTAGTGGTGTCTCTCCAATAAGATAAATAGCATGTTGGGTGAACAAATTACAGTTGGGAAATTGACAAATAGAGACGGCATAACAATGCACATACATATCATGATGACTACTATGAGATTTACTTAGGGCATTACGACAAAGAACATAGACCGCTATCCGGCATGCATCCATGCCTAGTCCACCTTCGGGTTAGCATCCGCACCCCTTCTAGTATTAAGTTGCAAACAACAGAAAATTGCATTAAGTACTGTGTGTAATGTAAACAATACAAATATCCTTAGACAAAGCATTGATGTTTTATCCCTAGTGGCAACAGCACATCCACAACCTTAGAACTTTCTGTCACTGTCCCAGATTCAATGGAGGCATGAACCCACTATTTAGCATGAATACTCCCTCTTGGAGTTACAAGTATCAACTTGGCCAGAGCCTCTACTAGAAACGGAGAGCATGCAAGATCATAAACAACACATATATGATAGATCGATAATCAACTTGACATAGTATTCCATATTCGTCGGATCCCAACAAACACAACATGTAGCATTACAAATAGATGATCTTGATCATGATAGGCAGCTCACAAGATCTAAACATGATAGCACAAGAGGAGAAGACAACCATCTAGCTACTGCTATGGACCCATAGTCCAAGGATGAACTACTCACGCATCAGTCCGGAGGCGGGCATGGTGATGTAGAGCCCTCCGGTGATGATTCCCTTCTCCGACAGGGTGCCGGAGGCGATCTTCAGAACCCCCCGAGATGGGGTTGACGGCGGCGGCGTCTCTGGAACTTTTCTCGTATCGTGGCTCTCGGTAATAGGGTTTTCACGACGGAAGGATTATATAGGCGAAGGGCGAGTCGAGGGACGCTCGAGGGCCCACCCCATAAGGCGGCGCGGCCGGGGGTGGGGCCGCGCCCCCCTATGGTGTGGCCGCCTCGTTGCCCCTCTTCGTCTCCTCTTCGGTGTTCGGGAAGGCTCCGTGGAAAATAAGACCGTGGGCTTTTGTTTCGTCCAATTCCGAGAATATTTCCTGTGTAGGATTTACGAAACCAAAAACAGCGAAAAACAGGACCGGCGCTTCGGCATCTTGTTAATAGGTTAGTGCCGGAAAATGCATCAAAATGATATAAAGTGAATGTAAAACATGTGAGTATTGTCATAAAACTAGCATGGAACATAAGAAATTATAGATACGTTTGAGACGTATCACTGATCTGGATTCTCTTCGCTATTTTCTTGGCATTGAGGTTTCTTCCACTTCTGATAGCTTTTCTATCTCTCAGGAAAAGTATATTCAGGATCTTCTTGCCCGTGCTGCTCTTGGGGATGAGCGCACGGTTGATAGTCCCATGGAGCTTAATGTTAAGCTTCGTCCTACTGATGGTGATCCTCTTCCCGATCCCACTCGTTATCGCCATCTTGTTGGGAGTCTTGTTTATCTTGCTGTCACTCGTCCTGATATTTCTTATCCTGTTCATATTCTGAGTCAGTTTGTCTCAGCTCCTACCACTGTTCACTACAGTCATCTCCTTCGTGTTCTTCGTTACGTGGCACGATCACTCGTCGCCTTTTTTTTCCTCATTCCAGCTCTCTCCAGCTCCAGTGCTACTCGGATGTTACGTGGGCGAGTGATCCTACGGATCGTCGCTCGCTTTCTGCTTACTGTGTGTTTCTTGGTGATTCGCTTGTTGCTTGGAAGACGAAGAAACAGGTCGCGGTTTCCCGTTCGAGCGTTGAGGCTGAGTTGCGGGCTATGGCTTTGTTGATTGCTGAGGTGACCTGGTTACTGTGGTTGCTTGCAGATTTTGGGGTCTCTGTTACGACGCCCACTCCACTTTTATCTGACAGTACATGTGCTATCACTATTGCACGTGATCCGGTCAAGCATGAGCTGACCAAGCATATTGGTGTTGACGCTTTTTATACACGTGCTCAGGTGCAGGATGAGATTTTTGCGGTTCATTATGTGCCTTCAGATTTGCAGTTGGCGGATTTCTTTACGAAGGCACAGACTCGAGCGCTGCATGACTTCTTACTCTCCAAACTCAGTGTTGTGGATCCACCATGAGTTTGAGGGGGGTGTTAGATGTATATATCTGTATATTGTAGTTTCCCCATATGTTAGGGGGCTTCTTGCATATTTGCACATGTACATGTACTATATATTGTGGCCTTTGGCCCCCTGGTAATACAACAAGCATATTGCCCTAACAGGTTTATACAAGAGTAGAGTTATAGACTTTTGTAACACCCACTATCTTAAGAACTAGAAGGTCAGGCACGTGTATTTTTCGTTTTATCGCCTTGATGCCACTTTTGAGTTAATTATATTTTTCCTTCTCAAACTGCAGAGCTTTTCTTTTCCTATTTTGCGATCATCTCAAGATAAGAGTTTTGTCAAACTTGGACAATACTCGGCTCACGCGTTGCTTATTCAGTACAATACGAGATAATATTCTTCTTTATGTTCCTTTTAGAATTAGAAGTTGTTAAAATAAGCCTTGGAAATATCTTTTCTTCTTTATATTCCTTTTATATTTCTTCCAAAAAATGAATGATTTTATTAGATGGAGCAACCGAGGCAAAATAGAGAAAGGAACATTTTGTAGCATGATGCCAATTTTTAGATTTTCATCTCTTAACTCGTCTACTCAAATCAATTTTAGCTGATACAGGAGATACAAAAAAACTAATCACCCCGTCTCATGAAATTTGCGGAAGATTTGACTAAATTTATATATATCTACATACTAAATAGTGTTCAGATACATACAAATTTTGAGAAATCTAAGATAACTTTCCTGCAACGGAGGGAGTAATACCTTTATTTATAGCCTGGCTACGTCTTATAAATAGGGACAGAGGTGATATGTCCAAAACATGTCTCCTACTTGATCAACATATAAGTCTAATTTTGTTGTTCCCTAAGAAAAAAGGAAACTAGGCACAAAGAATAATTGTAAAATAAAATTGACACTCCTTGTTTTAGCTCCTTATTCTGTCTTCAATATTTGTTGCTGTAGTAACAAAGTGATCATAGCTTAAGAAGATCAATATATATTACTAGATCTACCTTCATTGGTTCTCAAGGCAAACTGTGTAACGTCAGTTTCTAAAATTTAAATAAACCCGCTCCATTCTCCCATCTCAGTGAAAAGCAAGTAACATAGTAGTACTACGATGATTATCCCCAAGAGATTGTCCCTCAAGAACTTGGTGCTGTGATTGTCCCGTCAAGGCGTCAACATGCTGGGTGACAGCTTGAGGAACATAATTAACCTTACAATCAAGATACTAGCATTATCATGCTCTGAATCAAATACCTCCATGCTTCTGTGATGGCCATACACAAAACTAGATAAGTGAGCTCAGCATTCAAGCAGAATTGAGCATCTAATACCAGTAATTTCATTCTTGAAATATCAACCACTGAAGATTACCATGTATCCTGAGTTCCTCACAATACTAACAAGCAATAGTCCCAGTTCAGTAAAATCAACGCACATCAGCCAACAAAAACTGCCAGAATCCAGGTAGCAGAAGCAGCAACCGACAGTTGAATCCTAGTCTCAAACTCTCGATACGCAAGAACATGCAGGAAGAACGCAATAACGCAAGGGACTGACGAACAAGTAGCGATGAAGTCGCACGGTACCCTCAGTCGGCGGCGGCGGACACATCATGTCGTGCGCGGGCGGCCAGCGCGGCGCAAGCGTCGACCTTATCCTTGGCACTCGCGAGGTGCCCGCAGGCTTGGGCGCGCTGGTGCTCGATGACGCCGTCCAAGCCAGGCAGAAACGGGTGGTGCAGCAGGTGGCGGATCATCAGTAGGCAGTCGCAGCAGAGCTCCATGGCGTGGTACGCTTCAACCGCGAGCATCCTGGCGTCCCGGGCCTTCCGCGAAGCCTCCCGCTGCACGTTTGTCATGTCGGCGAGGCCGAGGATCCTGGGGAGGGGCCAATCCGGCGCGTCGCCGCCGCGCCGCGCGAGCTCCCTGGCGTTCCCCAGCATGGACGTCGCGGCGTCGAGGTCGCCGGCCGTGTCCTCGAGCGCTTGCTCGGCGACCTCCAAGATGGTCCGCACGTCCTCGGCCGCGGCGGCGAGCATCGGCGCCGCGAGGAACCCCCGCGCGTCGACGATCTTCAAGGATGTCTGGGGGCGGCAGAGGCCCTCCGCCTCCACCATTAACTCCCGGAACTGCGTCTTCCACGCCTCCTCTGCCGCCATCTCTCTCTTCCGGTGCCGGAGTGCCGGGTGGGTTTGGATTTCTGATGAAAATGCTTCCCTGCGCTTCCGGTGCCGCCGTGCTCTGAAATAGCCAGGCTGGCGAGGTAGGGCCCGCCGCCGTAACCGACTTTTTACCTCCCGCGCGGTCGAACCCAACGATGGGGAGAAGTTACGAGCAGTTAATTTTTTTTTCTTTTTATCATTGAGAGGGACACGCAGTCAGTGAAAGAGGAAATTAAACTGACATTTGTACTTTTCCTTAAGCATGTACAATGGTTATATTTTTAGTGATGCCACGTAGGATAATTGATGACATGAAGAAAAAGAGAAACGTGAAAAAAGACTTTGTCCGAGATGCTCTTTTAGCACAATCTCTCTCACCACATATTTAGAAATATCTCGTTACTAGAGATAAGATTAAAAAATAACACATTGTATATCATGTTTATCAATATATCTAGACTACATGGCGGGGTTAAGATAAGACTATCTTATAACCATTGCACATGCCCTTAGAGCATCTCTAGATCCAATAAAAATGACCGAATCCGTAAAATTACCGACTTTTGCAGTTTGATCGAAAATGTGCCAAGATCACATCACGTAAACTAGCCTGACTCGTATTTTTTTTATAGGCACTAAGAACACACGTCCGCAATCCTTGTATGTGCAGTATCGATGGGAAAACCGAGTGAAATTGACATGCCTCTAGAACCTGTTAGGACTTATTTTATTTACTAATTTTGAATAATCCTTGTTGTAAAAACCATATGAGGTTGATCCGTTCACAAGCATCGCATGTGTTTCCTCGCTCGCGTTCCCTTGCTCCCAACCCCAAAGATCGGATGCGTCCGTTACTCGCGTCTTCTCACCTTGTACTTATGGGCGGATCCACCATGGATTATGGGCGTGCAGATAAACACTTAAAATTTTCTCAAAAAAATGGATGTATATACAGTATATAGTAAATGTATCTTTTTTGGTATATTTTCAGCACATCTAGCTCACACTTCCTCTTCTAAATTGAGACCAAATCTTGAATTAGCAAATACTTTCCATCCAGAAATAACTGCACTTCTAGCTTTTGTTCCAAGTCAATTCTTTTAAAACTTGACTAACTTTATTAGAAAACATAATACTATCATTTATAACACTAAATGTTTAAGATGTGGTTTCATAATATACAGCTTTGATGTCATATACTCCTTTCTAAGGAGTATGTCATATACCGGGAAAACTCAATTCGACTTCCAGGTGCATATACTCCGTCTACCAAAAAATCATACTTTAAAGTGTCAAAAAAATTTGACGAAAAAGTATACATGTACGTCTCCATAATATATGTGCGTTCGTCAAGTTTCGCGAAAAAACGATAATTTTTGTGCTTTATGTAAAAAAGAGAAAATAGTTATTGTGAAAAGATTTATTTTTAGTACCGATTTTTGTCTTTTTACACATGTCATGCAACAAGTCGATTTTTCATGAAACGACTGACATAGGCATCCCCAATGGGCCTGCCGAAGATGATACCCTGAAGGCCCATGATCCGAAGATTATAAAGCCCGAAAGCCCAGTCAGGAGATAGTTTGGAAAGATAGAATTGTATTAGGAATATTGACTTGTAACTATTACGGAACGAACTCAAATAGTCTCCCGACCTCTGTAACTTGTGTATTACGAAACTCTCGGCTCCACCTCCTATATAAGGGGGAGTCGAGGGACAAATAAAAGATCGATTCTATTGCCAACGCAACCCTAGTTTTTAGCAGTCGAATACTTTTCCGGCTGAAACCTTCGAGATCTACTTACCCTATACTTCAAACTAAACCCTAGTCTACAATCCGTAGGCATTGACAAGTTAATACCTTGTCAACGACATTGCGAGCGTGTATCACGTGAATATGTATGTGCGAATTTTTGTTTCAATTTTTTTTTGAAAATATGTCTAATACGTATTTCACAATAAAGGGCAGCATATGCTTCCATGTGCCAAAACATCACTCTCCCCATATACTCCTTTCTAAACTGTTTAAGGAATATATTGTTACTCTTTTCTATAAAGTTAGTCAAATTTTAAAGAGTTCGACTAATGAACAAAGCTAGAAGTACACTGCATTGCCAACTAGCGTTGGACATATGGCTTCCAAGCTATGATACATTATATATTGTTGTATTGTATTTTCGGGGAGTGATGTTTTGTCACATGGGAGTATATGTTCTCTTTATTTTGCAATACATTTTAGACATATTTTCAAATGTTAAAAAGTTTGGAACAAAAAATTTGCACGAGCATATTCACGTGCTACGCGTCCACGAAGTTGTTTCTTGAAAAAACTACTTACCATGTGGCGTTGTAAAAAAGACAAATTTTGTTGCTAAAAATAAGGTTTTTTACAAGATAAAATTTCTCTTTTTACATAGACCACATAAAATATAAAAAAAAACTTGACGAACACACATATATTGTGGAGATGTGCATGTTGAATTTTTTGTCAATTTTTTTTGACATTTCAAAATATGCTTTTTTAGTATAGGGAACACGCACCCGGGAGCCGCATTGAATTTCTGTTTCGTTTACATTTTTTGCATCTTTTTCAATGTTTTGAGATATTGTTGCTAGGATGGCCGATATTTTCTTTTAATGGGGTAAAGGGTGGACCATTTCAGTTTTCACCTTGCACTTTTTACGGTTGGGTTGAACACCCAAAGTCAAATTGTTGGATCTGTCCATGCTTGTACTTATACCTTGATCATCGATGGAATACACTACATACATGGAATCATTTTTCAACATCTCAACACGTTATCCGTACGAGGATTGTCGCACTTCCTCCGCAAAACTCTCATCGGACTTTGCCGGGAACTCGATGGAATCTACCACCACACATAGGAATTGAGTGCCACTGCCGAGGCAAGGCCGGCCACGGGTGGGGCAAGGCCAGAGAAGGGTGGGGCAGTGGCACTAGGGAGTGCGTGTGACGGAGCCAGCAAGTGCAAGAGGCGGACAACCATGCAAGATCGGACTGCGGGCCACCATGCGCGACCAAGCGCACCGAGGGCGGAGAGCGGCTAGGCACGGTCAGGCTGTGGAGGGGAGTTGGTGGAGTTGGGGGAAATACGAGTAGGGAAAATAGGGAAAAATAGAAAAAAATACTGATAGATTCGCCTTTGTAGAAATATTTGATTTTATTGTTTTTGTTTATGGAATCTGCTTGATCGGAGCCTACATGAGCGTTTAAAACAGATTTTTCGTGGTCTATAAACCAGTGTTTAGGGCCGTGTCTTTACAAGATCCGCTAGAGTTACTCTAACAACCCTCTTTTCACTCTTTTGCGCTCAACGAGACTATGCTACTGATACATCTCCAACGTTTCTATAATTTCTTATGTTCCATGCTACTTTTATGATGATACACATATGTTTTATACACACTTTACATCATTTATATGTATTTTCCGGAACTAACCTATTAACAAGATGCCGAAGTGTCAGTTCATGTTTTCTGCTGTTTTTGGTTTCAGAAATCCTACAAAGGAAATATTCTCGGAATTGGACGAAATCAACGCCCAGTATCTTATTTTTCCCGGAAGCTTCCAGAGCACCGAAGAGGGGCCAGAGGGGAGCCCTGGGGGCCCCACCCCCTGGCTCCTCCGAGGCTGCCCTTCCGCCTATATAAAGCCTCCGTCTCGAAAACCCTAAGACAATAAGCCACGATACGAGAAAAGTTCCAGAGTCGCCGCCATCGCGAAGCCAAGATTCGGGGGACAGAAGTCTCTGTTCCGGCACGCCGCCGGGACGGGGAAGTGCCCCCGGAAGGCATCTCCATCGACACCACCGCCATCTTCATCGCTGCTGCTGCTTCCCATGATGAGGAGGGATTAGTTCTCCCCCGAGGCTGAGGGCTCTACCGTAGCTATGTGGTTCATCTCTCTCTTTGTGATCTAGTTGAATATCATCTATGTGCTACTCTACTGATGTTATTAAAGTAGTCTATTCCTCCTTCATGATGTAATGTTGACAGTGTGTGCATCATGTAGTACTTGGTATAAGCTATGATTGTGAACTCTTGTAGATTATGAAGTTAACTATTACTATGATAGCATTGATGTGATCTATTCCCCCTTTCATAGCCTGAAGGTGACAGTGTGCATGCTATGTTAGTACTCGGTATAATTGCAATGGTCTATTATGCACTCTAAGGTTACTTAAATATGAACACCGAATGTTGTGGAGCTTGTTAACTCCGGCTTGAGGGAGCTCTTGTAGCCCTACACAACGAATGGTGTTTGTCATCCAACAAGAGAGTGTAGAGAAAGTAGTATTTGTTTATTCAGTTATGTGATCAATGTTGAGAGTGTCCACTAGTGAAAGTATGATCCCTAGGCCTTGTTTCTAAGCATCGAAACTCCGTTTATTTACTGTTCTACTGCATGTTTACTCCTTGCCATATTTTATTCAGATTGCTATTACTACTCATAACCATCCATATTACTTGTATTTCACTATCTCTTCGTCGAACTAGTGCACCTATACATCTGACAAGTGTATTAGGTGTGTTGGGGACACAAGAGACTTCTTGTATCGTAATTGCAGGGTTGTTTGAGAGGGATATCTTTGACCTCTACTTCCCTGAGTTCGACAAACCTTGGGTGATTCACTTAAGGGAAACTTGCTGCTGTTCTACAAACCTCTTCTCTTGGAGGCCCAACACTGTCTACAGGAATAGAAGCGTGCGTAGACATCAAGCTATTTTCTGGGCGCCGTTGCCGAGGAGGTAAGGTAAAAGGTATTCACATCCTCCGACTACTAAGCTATTTCCTAGATCATTGTTGCCGTGTGTGAGTGCTCGAAGCTATTTCCTTTAGATCCTGCAATTGCATCTTTTTGTTTCTTGTTTACACTAGTTAGGCTTAATGGAAAACAACAAAAATATTAGAGATATTTATAGTATCTATCTTGAGTTAGGACATGAGGTGTTTGAAGAGAAAATTAAAAAACCTATGGAACTTTATATGCATGATAATGTCAATGTTATTAGTATGAATGCTTTGAACACTATTATTGCTAATGCTATGGAAGAATTTAAGCTTGGGGAAGCTGGTTTTGATGAGAATGATATTTTTAGTCCCCCAAGCATGGAGGAGAAAATTTACTTTGATGATACTTTGCCTCCCATTTATGATGATTATAATGATAGTGGTATTTTGGTGCCACCTACTATGGAGGATAAAGTTTATTATGATTATACTATGCCTCCTATATTTGATGATTATGGTGATGAGAATAATAATGATAGCTACTTTGTTGAATTTGCTCCCACTACAATTAATAAAATTGATTATGCTTATGTGGAGAGTAATAAAATTGGTTATTACTTATAAGTCTATTTTGTACAAGAGCCCTCCTATCTGATAGAAAAGGGTCCCATGATCCCGAGCCGATCTTACCTTGGCTCGCAAACCCACTTTTATGCATGTGAATAAGAATGCTTTATGTGATAGTTATATTGTTGAGTTTGTTCATGATGCTACTGGAAATTATTATGAGAGAGGAAAATATGGTTGTAGAAATTTTCATGGTACTAAAACACCTCTCTATATGCTAATTTTTTTGAAGTTACTTGTGTTTTATCTTCCTATGCTTGTCACTTTGTTCTACATGAACTTATTTGTGTACAAGATTCCTATGCATAGAAAGTGGGTTAGACTTAAATGAGTTTTGAACTTGCTTTTGATGCTCTCTTTTGCTTCAACTCTTATTTTTTGCGAGTGCATCATTAAAATTACTGAGCCCATCTTAATGGCTATAAAGAAAGCACTTCTTGGGAGATAACCCATGTTTTATTTTGCTACTGTTTTGTTGTTTCTTGGAAGTTGTTAATACTGTAGCAACCTCTCCTTATCTTTATTTTATTGCATTGTTGTGTCAAGTAAAGTCTTTGATAGTAAAGTTGATACTAGATTTGGATTACTACACAGAAACAGATTTCTTACTGTCACGAAATTGAGCCGCCCCTGCTGTAGAAACAGATTTCTTACTGTCACGAAATTGAGCCGCCCCTGCTTTTTCATCTGAGTAAGTAACGTTCCCCTGAAAAATTCGTCTTTACAGACTGTTCTGTTTTGACAGATTCTGCCTTTTATTTCGCATCGCCTCTTTTGCTATGTTGAATGGATTTCTTTGTTTCATTAACTTTCAGTAGCTTTGGGTAATGTCCAGAAGTGTTAAGAATGATTGTGTCACCTCTGAATATGTGAATTTTTGATTATGCACTAACCCTCTAATGAGTTGGTTTTGAGTTTGGTGTGGAGGAAGTTTTCAAGGGTCAAAAGAGGAAGATGATACAATATGATCAAGAAGAGTGAAAAGTCTAAGCTTGGGGATGCCCCCGTGGTTCATCCCTGCATATTTCAAGGAGACTCAAGCATCTAAGCTTGGGAATGCCCAAGGCATCCCCTTCTTCATCGACAACTTATCAGGTCACCTCTAGTGAAACTATATTTTTATTCCGTCATATCCTATGTGCTTTACTTGGAGCGTCTGTGTGCTTTTATTTTCGTTTTGTTATTTTCATTCTCTGAATAAATTCATGCTTGTGTGGGAGAGAGACACGCTCCGCTTTTTCATTTGAACCCTTGTGTTCTTAGATTTACTTTTAATGTTCATGGCGAAAGTTAAAAACTGCTGCATTTATTGCTATTTGGTTGGAAACAGGAAATGCTTCATGTGGTAATTGGTATATTGTCTTGAATAATTTGATACTTGGCAATTGTTGTGCTCAAATAGATCATGTTTAAGCTCTTGCATCATGTACTTTGCACCTATTAATGAAGAACTACCATAGAGCTTGTTGAAATTTGGTTTGCATGATTGGTCTCTCTAAAGTCTAGATATTTTCTCGGTGAAGTGTTTGAACAACAAGGAGACAGTGTAGAGTCTTATAATGCTTGCAATATGTTCTTATGTAAGTTTTGCTGTACCGGTTTATACTTGATTTTGCTTCAAACAACCTTGCTAGCCTAAGCCTTGTATTGAGAGGGATTACTTCTCGTGCATCCAAATCCTTGAGCCAAAAACTATGCCATTTGTGTCCACCATACCTATCTACTACATGGTATTTCTCTGCCATTCCAAAGTAAATTACTTGAGTGCTACCTTTAAAAATTCTATCCTTTGTCTTTGCAATATATAGCTCATGGGAAAATAGCCTTAAAAACTATTGTGGTAAAGAATATGTAGCTTATGTGTCTTATTTCTTATAAGTTGCTTGTTGAGCGGTAACCATGTTTCTGGGGACGTCATCAACTATTACACCTTTGTTGAATATCATGTGAGTTGTTATGCATGTTCGTTTTGTCTGAAGTAAGGGTGATTTATCATGATCAAATGGTTTGAGTATGTATATTGTTAGAGAAGAACATTGAGCCGCTAACTAAAGCCATGATCCATGGTGGAAGTTTCAGTTTGGACATTAATCCTCAATCTCTTATGAGAATATTATCTGTTGTTGAATGCTTATGGATTAAAGAGGAGTCCATTATCTGTTGTCTATGTTGTCCCGGTATGGATGTCCTTAGTTGAGATCAATCAAAAACGAGAAATCAAATGCGATATATCTCCTTGGACCTTTGTACATGCGACATAGAGGTACCCCTTTGTGACACTTGGTTGAAACATATGTTATGCAATGATAATCCATGTAAATCCAAGCTAATTAGGACAAGGTGCGGGCACTATTGGTATACTATGCATGAGGCTTGCAACTTATAGGATATCTTATACATAACACATATGCTTTATTACTACCGTTGACAAAATTGTTTCTTGTTTTCAAAATAAAAGCTCTAGCACAAATATAGCAATCCATGCTTCCCTCTTCGAAGGACCATTTTTATACTTTTATGTTGAGTTAGTTTTGAAGGAGATATGCCCTAGAGGCAACAATAAAGTGGTTATTATTTATATCTTTATGTTTATGATAAATGTTTATATATCATGCTATAATTGTATTAACCGAAACATTAGTACATGTGTGATATGTAGACAAACAAAGAGTCCCTAGTATGCCTCTTAACTAGCTTGTTGATTAATGGATGATTAGTTTCATAATCATGAACATTGGATGTTATTAATAACAAGGTTATATCATTGTATGAATGATGTAATGGACACACCCAATTAA
>NC_061511.1:132821749-132922638 GCF_022539505.1 Lolium rigidum
ATACCAAAGATCAAACCTCGGACAAGTAAAATATCGCGTGACAAAGGGAATTGGTATTGTATGTGAATGGTTCATTCGATCACTAAAGTCATCATTGAATATGTGGGAGCCATTATGGATCTCCAGTATCCCGCTATTGGTTATTGGTCGGAGTGAGTACTCAACCATGTCCGCATAGTTCACGAACCGTAGGGTGACACACTTAAAGTTGGATGTTGAAATGGTAGAACTTGAATATGGAATGGAGTTCGAATATTTGTTCGGAGTCCCGGATGAGATCCGGACATCACGAGGAGTTCCGGAATGGTCCGGAGAATAAGATTCATACATAGGAAGTCATATTCCAAGTTTGGAAATGATCCGGTGCATTTATGGCAGGTTCTAGAAGGTTCTAGAAAAGTCCGGAAGAAATCACCATGGAAAGTAGAGTCCCGGGAGGGACTCCACCTTGCATGACCAGCCAACCCTAAAGGGAGGAGTCCAAGGTGGACTCCCCTAGGGTGGCCGGCCAACCCACCTCAAGGAAAGGTGGGAGTCCCACCTTGGGTAGGACTCCCTCCTTGAGTAGGTTCCCACATATGGGAGGTTTTAGTGTTGGGGTCTTATTCGAAGACTTGGACTAGAACTCTTGGTGCTTCCACCTATATAATGAGGGGCATAGGAGAGGGGGTTGACCACTTCAAGCCTCAGCCTTGGCCGCACCCCTTAGAGGGCCGGCGCCCAACCCCCTCTCTCCCCAAACCCTAGCGGTCTCTCTCCTCCACCACATCCCGCACGCTTAAGCGAAGCTCCGCCGGATTTCTCCACCACCACCGACACCACGCCGTCGTGTCGTCGGATTCAAGAGGAGCTACTACTTCCGCTGCCCGCTGGAACGGGGAGGTGGACGTCGTCTTCATCAAGAACCGAACGTGTGACCGAGTACGGAGGTGCTGCCCGTTCGTGGCGCCGGAACCGATCGTGATCAAGATCTTCTACGCGCTTTTGCAAGCGGCAAGTGAACGTCTACCGCAGCAACAAGAGCCTCATCTTGTAGGCTTTGGAATCTCTTCAAGGGTGAGACTCGATACCCCCTCGTTGCTACCGTCTTCTAGATTGCATCTTGGCTTGGATTGCGTGTTCGCGGTAGGAATTTTTTTGTTTTCTATGCAACGTTATCCTACAAGTTTACCTACTTCTTTCTATCTTAGAAGCAAACACTTGTGTTAACTGTGCATTGATTCCTACATACTTGGTTATTTGCATTCATCATATTACTTTGTGTTGACAATTATCCATGAGATATGCATGTTGAAAGTTGAAAGCAACTGTTGAAACTTATATCTTCCTTTGTGTTGCTTCAATGCCTTTACTTTGAATTTATTGCTTTATGGGTTAACTCTTATGCAAGACTTATTGATGCTTGTCTTGAAAGTACTATTCATGAAAAGTCTTTGCTATATGATTCAGTTGTTTAGTCATTATCTTTACCATTGCTTTGAATCACTTCATTCATCTCATATGCTTTGCAATAGTATGATCAAGATTATGTAAGTAGCATGTCACTTCAGAAATTATTCTTGTTATCGTTTACCTACTCGAGGGCGAGTAGGAACTAAGCTTGGGGATGCTGATATGTCTCCCACGTATCTATAATTTCTTATGTTCCATGCTACTTTTATGATGATACACATATGTTATATAATGGGAGGAAACCCTCTCCATGGGAAAGCTCTACATCGTGCGACCTACTCGCCTAGACTGTTGCTCGGCACTACCACGTTGAATCCAAGAACAAGGCGCTTCCCCGTGTGGTAACATGCACCTGTGGTTACCCCTTGCCATTATAAAAGGAGGACCACGGCGGACGACAAGATGGGCGGGAGGAGAAAAAATCCTACGAGGGAAGGAATCAGCCGCTCCTTCCCCGTGAACAGAATTTGTAACAGTCGAGATCCACCGGATGGCGAATAGTTGCAGGACATAGGGTTTCGCACAACACGGCCTGAACATGGGTAAAAAAACATGTGTCTTTGTGTGACCGTGTTCTTCATCTCGCTCGTTGATGAGGCTCACCGTCTCTGCGTCCCCGCTGAACCAAAAATGGGAGCTCCATTCCCCGGTGGTCAAATCCACGACACAACATATGATACGCCAGGTAGGGGGCGCAAGAAATACAGGCTCCGGTCGCCGTCACCTACATGTCCGAATCATTTTCCTGGTGCATGGGAAATCATACGGCCTTCCGGGATCCAACGAAGACATGGCGGACCTCCTTGGCACAACTGTTGGCCAGCTATCATATGAACTCTCATTGAATCTATCCCCTGGGCGTTCAGAGGACCGCCTGCACAACAACATGTCTCCGTCCCTTCCAAGACAAGCACCACGGGGCACGCCATGGCAAAGGGGATGGCGGCGAGGCATCAACCGCAACGACCTTCTCGGAGTTCGACATAGAACGCGGGAAAGCCTGTGCAATTTCACCCAACGATTTGCCCGGGTCCTACTTCTCTTACCCAAGGAACCGTATGAAATGATGGAGCTAGCTTTATTTTGTGGGGTGCGGAGTCCCCTGATGAGAGAAAGCCTGGTCACTCTGACTTTCAGTTCACGACCGAACTCTTGTCCCTGGCAGATGAGTGTGCTCGAGTGGAAAAAAGAAGGTCATTCGCTCACCAATGAAAACATGGGTGGAGAACCCCTCCCGAACAACGGCATGTGATGGTTTTAAAAACAACCATCTTTATCCGCGTTTAAATCATAGTCAAGAAATTGATGAAATGTCTAGGTAGCCTTGCTACTAATGACTAATTTCCCGGTGACAAAGAACGATAGGGGAAAGTGAAAAACATGTCGATGCCTGTTGACAAAAGAAGCATAGACCCCGAGATTGAAAAATAAAAAAGCTAAAAAACCAAAAAAAAAAAACTGATATATAACCGGAATGAAACGTTCGGACACTGAATTCAGCAAGAAGAGGCCGGACACAACAAGGAAAGAGACGCGCGCCAAGATTGGTGAAAAGGAAGAAAATGAACGGACAAGGATATGACTTGGACCGAATTGTGTTTTCCTCGTATATAAGTATGGAGTAGTATAGATAATCCTTCATTGTTTAATGTTCTTTCCATGTAATCTATAGTTCTATACTCGCGTGTAGCTACTGCATTCCGAATACAACTCCAGATCTCTTTCAGAGCCAGGTTGCGTGAAGAGTCCATGAGGTTTTTCTATCAGATTGCGTGAAGTACTCGGTTTTCTCGCGCGTTTGTTGCGTATAAGAAGAGATCAGTTGATATGGGGACAAACGAATCTACCCTCCTACCTCTTCGATCTATTACGCAGCATTACAATGACGGGCAAAAGAAGAAGAAAAGGAAGAACGAGGAAGGGTGACCCCGAGCAACCCGACTGGTTGGCGCTCACCTCCGATCTTCTAGAGCCCATCGCCCAGAGATCCCGCGATATCATCGCCGGCGTGGACGCCGTTCCGCTCCGTCTGCCGGACATGGCGCGCCGCCGTCGGGGAAGCGCCTCGCTCGCTACTTCCTGCCCCGAGAGCGGAGCTGCTCGTCCCCGTGCCGGTTCGCAGCACGCGCTTGTCTTCCCCCGTCCGGCGGGTGGTCGATCGTCGTCGATGCTCTTGACGCGTCCTGCCATCTTTCGCACTTGACCACGGGCGCCACCGCCGCTCTCGCCCAGGGTCAATGCCGTCCGTGACAGCAAGACCTCGTCGGACATCGGGCATATAACATATGTGCACCATAGGGGCGACGAAAGCGCGCAGAGAGGTAGTTGGTGTCGGAGGTCCAAGATCAAGATCGATGCAGGTTCCGTTAAATCATTCTTCCACACCTACCAAGAATTGTCGGATGATTTCCGCTTCACCCTCCATGTCCCGTCCGCTAATGTGCCAGCAAGCACAGACAACATGATGATCATCATGCGCCACAGCTTTTTGCTGGGCTCAAGGAAGGCCATGGTTCTTTGCCGGCCGGGTGATGCGGCATGGACGAAGCTGGCTAATTCCCCGTTTTATGGCTGTGAATATGTCGACTTGGCCTGCTTCCAAGGAAAGATTTATGGTTTGGAACACGACGGTACCACATCGGTGTTCGACGCCAATACACTCGACTTCCTCCACTCCGTTGATGCGCCAGCGGTCGACGTCCAGTGCTTTTCTCCGTCGTATACCCCTCCTTAGCTGAACCGGTTGTGTTCGACTACTTCAATTTCGTCGCATTGCCAGGCAAGCTACTTTTGATCGTTTCGAGCGTCGAATCACTAGAGCTACAGGGGTTCACCTTCTTTGAGTTGGTGGCTGGCAACTGCATGCCCTCATGGCGTAAGGTGACTGGAGATGCCATGGGTGGCAACTACGATGTGTTCATGGATTGCTACCATTCCACCTTTAGCCACAATGCGGTCGAAAGTGGATCACGGATTTACTATGTTCTTGGCCGGCGGAGGCATCCCAAGACATCCGCATACTGCTATGAGATAAATGATGGCAAGCTGGAGTGCGTGTACCGGTCGCCGGACGATAGTGGTGAATATTCAACTAAACCTAGTTGGTTTGTTCCATAGCACCTGTTGATTTTGCATGTGCATACTGTGATAGTGTGATGAAATGTATCTTCTGTTAATACTTCCTTGAGACATCGTTAGGTACGTTTAATGTTCTTTGAGTAAATTTGCTTTTGGAACTCGGCCTGCCTGGTGTCTAATACGTGTTGTGTTTAGCTGACAATATCACCATCTGCAAACATTGAGATGGCAGGTTCCCCTCTCTTCTATTCATGACTGCCAATTGATTTTGGATAGGTTGGCATTGCACTGAAAACTAAGTTTTTTTTGCATATTTTTCCATCAACAATACATGTTAGGAATAGTTCTCATCCCGTTGGTCCATTATAGAGTTATATAGAAATATGAAATGCCTCGTAAAGCCGTAAGTAATACTATAAGTGGCATGGTGATATATGATTACTAAATTATCGGAATAAAGTTTACATATGACCAAATATTCGCCACTCCCAACCAATACCGTGCTCTTTATAATACCACAAATGTTATACTAGCGCTAAGGTGTTGGGACCGTCCCTCTTCCAAGTATGACATTCATGCGTGATTTAGTTGGGCATTCTCCTGAGGCATGGAATGCTTTACATGGGTGGTTGCGTATGGCCCAATTATCGCAATGAGGAACGAATCAGGAGAGGGACAGCCGCCCGTAACCCTAACTCGCCGCCTCCCTCTCCCGCCCCCTCCCGGGCGGCGGCGGAGGCTCCTCCTCCACCCCGCGCCCCACAGCTACCCGTCGCCCTCAGCCGCTACCGCTGCCGGCCGCGGCCCCGACCCCGGCGCTGGCCTCGGACCTGGCCCCCGTGCCACGGCCCCGGCCATGGCCCCGGTCCCGGCCTGGCTATGGCGGTGGTGGCGGCACCCCCTTTGTCGAATCGACGAGGGGGGAGAAGAGGGTTTTCGCGGCGGCGTTCCATGGGAGGTGATGTAGCGCTGGTGGAGGAAGCCGGGCGGCACGGCTACTTAGCCGTGGCCTGAGGCTCTCCGTCGGTAGCCATGGAGGATTCGGTGGAGCGGTGGCGGCCTCCGCCCCCGGTAACGGTTCGGCGGCGGTATGCATGTTCCGCGTTGCTGTCCTCTTCCTTGGTGATCCGGCAGGAGGGATTGGCGGCGTGGGGGCTGCTGATCTTGATTTGTTTTTGGTGGCGGTCCTCGGGTTTCTCGCATGTGAGGATGAAGATCTTCCGGAGGTCAGTTTGCTTTGATCTGGCTGGAGAGATGAGTTCCGGAAAGCTCCGTTGGCGAACGGAACAGTGCATCTTTTGCCTGCAGTTTGTTGGATCAGGTGGTATTCGGTCGCGCGCACCCATGTTTTTATTCCGACCGTTTGGTTCCGGAGGGAGCGGCGCGAAGCTCTATTCTGTGTTGACATCAGGTGACTTTTTGGTCCATGGTGAAGTCAGAAGAAGGAATATCATGAAGGCCGGATTGGTGGACTGGCTAAAGGAGGTTCGGGTCTCTGTGATGCTAAGGGATCTGCTTGGCGTTCCAGGCTCTGCAGTAGTGGTATGCATGTGGGGGCGGCAGCACAGGAGAAGTTCAGAGTCTTACCTCTCAGGGTGAAAACCCAAGGTCTGGCTCTTAACTGATTGTGCCTGGAAATGTTCTTGTTGGAGGCATTGTTTTGAGAGTGGGGACTATCTTCAAAGTGAAAACCTAAGACCTTTGGTCGGGCGACGACGGCGCTGGTGCACTGTTCCCTTCGTGGAGGCGTTGCTTTTGGAGAGTCGGTACTTCAGGTGTTGTCACTACGGTGGTTGTATTGCTGTTGCTAGGTCTAGAATGTTGTAGCGAGACTTTTATTTCTTAGTTTTCTTTACTCTTTTTTGGCTGTGTGCATCCATACTGCCATTAGAGTGGGGCGTTGTTGCAGAGGCTGGGTGTAATTGGTATCTTTCGATAATAATATATTCCATTTATCTAAAAATTATCGCAATGAGTGACGAATTCTAATGAAATTTTAACGAGTGGGAATTCATTTTAAATTCCATAGCATGTTGGATACCATGAATAGGGTAGTGGTAATTTCCACTGAACCAGCTAACAACAGCAAGCAAATTGTGAAAAGGAAGAACCTTTAAAATTACAAACTTTACGTGATACCTTCATAGATGAGCCATGTTGACCAAGGACAACTTTGTAAAGGCAATCGGCCTAGCCAGGAGTACAAAGTGTTGTTTCTATCATCATAAGGAGACAATTAAAAAAAATCACATGCAAGATTTTCATCCTACATGATTACTCATCCAGGTTGGCTTCAAACATGTACCTGTCTCATATTATTACATAATTTTTTGACAAAATATTTACGGGGAATTGGTCTCAAATTTAGAATCCTCATTCGATACAAATATGGTAGTCTTACTTTGGTCGTTATGACTAGGTAGAAATGACATGATGTATTCATCTACTCATTGACTCAGTCTGTGTCATTTAGAAAGGAAAAAAAAAAGACTTTCATTGGTGGTCTATTCTTCTGCAGCAGGAACACCATGAACAGTATATGGTGGTGTTTACAGGTTTGACATCTGACTAAGGATATATTTACCCAACATGGCTGCTGGTGTATTTAAGGAGTTGGGTCGTCATCTCCTTAAAGAATCTCCACTCGATTTCTAAATTTTGACTCCGAAAAGGCAGTTCTTGAGAGAGGGAGAAAACATTCTAACAATGAAATTTTGTTTGTCTCCAAGACACTCCCTAAAACTGGCTCCATATATATTTTTTATTCTACAAATCGCTATCGATCTAATGCCATGTAATCTCTGGGGAAAACAGGGTCCACGTGAAGACACCCGAGTAGGGGGGCGATCCAGGCCGCCCCAATGTTCCGTGGCCAACAGGGAGGCACCGCAAGACACGGTGCAGCGCCTCAAGATAAAAGACCTGGGTACCCTGCCCGAGCACCATACGGGACAAAGAGCA
Organism: Lolium rigidum; assembly: GCF_022539505.1. Taxonomy (NCBI): domain Eukaryota; kingdom Viridiplantae; phylum Streptophyta; class Magnoliopsida; order Poales; family Poaceae; genus Lolium; species Lolium rigidum. The sequence goes on from NC_061511.1 coordinate 132,829,241, forward strand.
AACCCCTTTCCCATCCAGGCGAAACCGCGGGGGCCCTTCCTCGCCACCAAGGGTCCCGGGAATGCCTCGGTGGTGCTCACGTGGCTCACGGCAGCGGAGGCCGTGGGAGAAAGGAATCTCACCTGATAATTGACTCCAGCAAGGAAGGTAAAAATGATGGGAGGAAACCCTCTCCATGGGAAAGCTCTACATCGTGCGACCTGCTCGCCTAGGCTGCTGCTCAGCACTGCCACGTTGAATCCAAGCACAAGGCGCTTCCCCGCATGGTAACATGCTCCTGCGGTTACCCCTTGCCATTATAAAAGGAGGACCGCGTCGGAGGGACAAGATGGGCGGGAGGAGAAAAAATCTTACGAGGGAAGGAATCAGCTGCTCCTTGCCCGTGAACAGAATCTGTAACCGTTGAGATCCACCGGATGGCGAATAGTTGCAGGACGTAGGGTTTTGCACAACACGGCCTGAACATGGTTAAAAAACATGTGTCTTTGTGTGACTGTGTTCTTCGTCTCGCTCGTTGATCGGGCTCACCGTCTCTGCGCCAGAGCTCCATTCCCCGGTGTTCAAATCCACGACACAACATATGATGTGTCGGGTAGGGGGCGCAAGAAATACGGGCTCCGGTCGCCGTCACCTACATGTCCGAATTGTTTTCCTTGTGCATGGGCAATCTTACGCCTTCTGGGATCCAACGAAGACGTGGCGGACCTCCTTGGCACAATTGTTGGCAAACTACCATATGAACGCTCATTGAATCTGTCCCCTGGGCGTTCAGAGGACCGTCTGCACCGCAACATGTCTCCATCCCTTCCAAGACGAGCACCACGGGGCACGCCATGGAAAAGGGGACGGCGGTGAGGAATCAACCACAACGACCTTCTCGGAGTTCGACATAGAACGCGGGAAAGCCTGTGCGATTTCACCCGACGATTAGCCCGGGTGCTACTTCTCTTACCCAAGGAACCATATGAAATGATGGAGCTAGCTTTCTTTTGTGGGGTGCGGAGTCCCCTGATGAGAGAAAGCATGTTCACTCTGACTTTCAGTTCACGACCGAACTCTTGTCCCTGACAGACGAGTGTGCTCGAGTGGAAGAAAGAAGGCCAGTCGCTCACCGATGAAAACATGGGTGGAGAACCTCTCCTGAACAACGGCATGTGATGGTTTTAAAAACAACCATCTTTATCCGCGTTTAAATCATATATTAAGTCAAGAAATTGATGAAATGTCTCGGTAGCCTTGCTACTAATGACTAATTTCCCGGTAACAAAGAATGATAGGGGAAAGTGAAAAATATGTCGATGCCTGATGACAAAAGAAGCATGAACCCCGAATGAAAAAAAAGCTAAAAAACTAATATAAGAAAAACAAACCAACTGATATAAAACTGGAATGAAATGTTCGGACACGGAATCAGCAAGAAGAGGCGGGACACAACCAGGAAAGAGACGCGCGCCAAGATTGGTGAAAAGGAAGAAAATGAACGGACAAGGATATGACTTGGACCGAATTGTGTTTTCCTCTCGTATAATGTAGTATAGATAATGCTTCATTGTTTTATGTTCTGTCCATGTAATCTATCGAGAGTGATGTTTTGGTACATGGGAGCGTATGCTCGCTTTATTTTGAAATACATGTTAGATATATTTTAAAATATCAAAAAATTAAAACAAAAATTTCGCACGTACATCTTCATGTGCTACACGCTTAGAAAGTCGTTACATGAAAAATCGACATGTCATGTGGCGTGTGTAAAAAAGACAAAATTCGGTGCTGAAACGAAGACTTATCACAAGATAAATTTTCTCTTTTTCGCTTAGACTACAAAAAATATCATTTTTCCGTGAAACTTAACGAATACACATATATTATGGAGATGTACACATAGGCGGATCTACCATGCCTTTTGCCCGGGCAGCCGCCCAGGCTTCCGGCCGGACGGCAAGCTTATTTTCGCCCTAATTTCATATGTATTTGTTAAAAATTTAGCACACTAAGCTTATTTGCCCAGGCTTCAAAATTTTGTTGGGTCCGCCTATGGATGTACATGTAAAAAAAATTGTCAAAATATTTTAACACTTGAAAATATGTTTTATGGTAGAGGGATCATACGCACCCGAGAGCCGAATTGAGTTTCTGTAATCTATAGTTCTATACTCGCGTGTAGCTACTGCATTCCGAAATACAACTCCAGCGTTCTTTCGAAGTCAGATTGCGTGGAGAGTCCCAGGGGTTTTTCTATCAGATTCCGTGGAGTACTAGTTTTTTAACCACGATACTCGTGCGTATGTTGCGTATAAGAGATCAGTTGATCATATGGTGACAAACGAATCTACTCCTACCTGTTCGATTTGTTTCGCAGCATCACAATGACGGTCAAAAGAAGAAGAAAAGGAAGAACAAGGAAGGGTGACCCCGAGCAACCCGACTGGTTGGCACTCACCTCCGATCTCCTAGAGCCCATCGCCCAGAGGTCCCGCGATGTCATCGCCGGCGTGACGCCGTTCCGCTCCGTCTGCCGGACATGGCGCGCCGCCGTCGGAGAAGCGCCTCGCCTCCTACTTCCTGCCCCTGAGAGCGGATCTATTCCTCCCCGTGCCGGTTCAAAGCACGCGCTTGTCTTCCCCCTGTCTCGCGGGTGGTCGATCGTCGTCGATGCTCTTGACGCGTCGTGCCATCTCTCGCACCTGACGACGGGCGCCACCGTCGCTCTACCCAGGGTCAATGCCATCCGTGACAGCAAGACCTCGTCGGACATCAGGCACATAACTTATGTGCACCATACTGACGATGAAAGCGCAGGGAGCAAGATCAAGATCTGTGCACCCTCTGTTGAAGCATTCTTCGGAACCTACCAAGAATTCTCAGATGGGTTCCGCTTCGCTCTTCATGTCCCGCCAGCGGGTAACGTAGCAGCAAGCACAGACAACATGATGATTATCATGTGCCACAGCGATTTTCTGGGTCTAAAGGAGAAGACTATGGTTGTTTGCCGGCCCGGAGATTCGGCCTGGACGAAGCTGGAGAATTCCCCGTCTTCAGATGGGTGGGAATATGTCGACTTGGTCTGCTTCCAAGGAAAGATTTATGGCCTGGAACGCGATGGTGCCACATCGGTTTTTGACGCCAATACACTCGAATTCCTCCACTCTATTGATGCGCCACAGCCAACGTCTAGGCTTTTCTCCGTCATATACCCCTCTGTAGCCGAACCAGTTGTCTACGACTACTTCAATTTCGTTGCATTGCCAAACAAGCTACTTTTGATCATTACGAGCATCGAATCACTGGAGGTACAGGGTTTCACCTTCTTTGAGCTAGTGGCTGGCAACGCCATGCCCTCATGGCGTAAGGTAGCGGGAGATGCCATCAGTGGCAACTACGATATGTTCATGGATTGGTACCATGCCACCTTTAGCTACAATGCCGTCCAAAGCGGATCACGGATCTATTATGTTCTTGGCCAGGAGGGGTATCACAAGACATCGGCATACTGCTACGAGATAAATGATGGCAAGCTAGATTGCGTGTACCGGTCACCGGACGACGGTGGTGAATATTCAACCAAGGCTAGTTGGTTTGTTCCATAGCACCTGCTGATTTTGCATGTGCATACTGTGATGAAATGCATCTTCTGTTAAATACTTTCCTTGATACATCTTTAGGTACATTTAATCTTCTTCGAGTAAATTTGCTTTTGGACTCTGCCTGCCTGGTGTCTACTACGGGTTTTTTGTTGATGCCTCTCGATCGGTCGTACATCTGAACTTTTTTTATAAAGGGAATATATTAATATCAAAAGATGCTAATTATATATGGACAAGGTGTTTCTGCACCCGGGTGCATATGCACCCTTTATTTGAAATGCATATTAAACATATTTCCAAATATTAAAAAAATAAAAACAAAAATGCCTCGTGTATACCTTGACATGTTACATGTTCACAAAGTTGTTTCAGCAAAAACCGATATATTTTGTGCCCTGTACTAAAAAGACAAATTTTTTGTGTTAAAATAGTCTATTTCTCGAGGCATTATTTGTCTTTTTTACACATGGTACAAAAATTGTTGGTTTTACGTGAAACTTTATGTGTACACATAGAACATGTCCCTCTACATGCTAAATTTTTTTCCTAAATATTTTTACTTTTTGAAATATGTTTTATACATACCAGGTGCATATGCACCCATGATCAGTTTTGGTTTTCCGATTATATATAGCCTCTACAACAACACAATACCCTAATGGCAGCACGGATGCACACAACCAAAAACGAGAAAAATAAAACTAAGAAATAAAAGTCCCGCTACAATATTCCAGCACCTAGCAACAAAAATACATCCACCATCAAGACAACTCTTGAATTCCAGACTCTCCAAAAGCAATGTCTCCAATAAGGGAACAGTGCACCAACACCGTCATCGTCCAATCAAAGATCTTAGGTTTTCACCCTGAAGATAGTCCCCACTCTCAAAATAATGCATTCAACAATGTCATTGACAAGCACAACCAATTACAGCCAGACCTTGAATTTTCACCCTGAAAGGTACGACTCTAAATTTCACATGTGCTGCCGCCCCCACTTTCATATCGCTGCTGTGAATCCCGGAACACCAAGCAAGTTCCTCAACAACACAGAGACTTGAACCTCCCTTGGCTTGTCCTCAAATCCAACCTTCATGATATTTTCTTCTTCTAACTTCACCATGGATCAAAATGTAACTTGATGACAACACAGAACAGAGCTTCGCGCCGCTCCCTCCAGAACCAAACGGTCGAAATAAAAACATGGGTGCGCATGACCGAATAACACCCGATCCAGCAAACTCCAGCTAATAGATGCAATGTTCCATTTGCCGGCGGCGCCTTCCGGAACTCAACACTCTGGCCAGATCAAGAAGGGCAAGCCATAGGCAGGTTTTCATCTTTGCCCAAGAGGAACCATAGGACCGCCTCTTTTATTCAGGTCGGGCCCCCACGCCGCCGACCATCCCAGGCTGGCCAAGGTTCCCGGTCGGAGACACCAAGTGCAGATCGCGAAGTCCGGAGACACCGCCCACGCCTAGGAACTACTAAGAAATGCCTAATCAGTGGCGCACCACTATGGCCTGTCAGTGGCGCACCATGCTGCGCCACTACTATCACGCCACTGCTAACAATTAGTAGTGGCGCACTAGTGGTGCGCCATTGCTATCCGAAGTACCAATGGCGCACTGTGCGCCATTGCTAACACATGCAGTGCGCCACTGTTGTTCCCAAGGAGTGCGAAACTGTTGTTCCGAAGTAGTGCGCCACTACTGTCTATGGTTGGTGCGCCACTGCTGCCTTTTGTGGTGCGCCACTGTTCTCCCGAAGGGGTGCGCCATTGCTGCGTGTGTGGGTGCGTCACTGCTGGCTCGAAGACGTGCGCCATTGCTGACTACAGTGGTGCGCCACTGCTAGTTCCGAAGTGCATGACACACTGCTGTACATATTGGTGCGCCACTACTCTTTAGTGGTGGTGCGCCACTGATGATTCCTTGGTGCGTCACTGCTAGTATTTCGAAATTATAAAATTTATTTGTATTTCTGGTATTTATACAGGTTGTAATATAGCACAGTATAACATCACAATACAGGATATATAACGCATATAGACAACAACACAGTATATCAATACATAGTTTTTCACATTAGCCTCCCTGATTCACAGGATTTCAAATATTAGACAAGTTACGGGGTTACAAGGTCATGAGCTAGGTTACAAGGTCGATCATCTAAACTACCATCACATAGAAGATAGCTAGAGTCACTACTAGCATCATCCCGATGAAACTGGTCTTCATCCGGTTCCTCCTCCGCTCCCTCCTCTCTCCTGCCAGATAGTGTGTGTATCTGTCTTCAGCCTTCGCTCTAGTGGTGTACCCTTTGTAGCTGTTACTGCTAAAACGGTGAACCTGTCTCCGACACTCCTCCCAGTCGTTGTACACTCCGGGAACCTTGCCCTTGTACACGACATACCATGGCATCTCTGCATATATGCACAAGCCAATGAAACATTAGTGCACACTCGTAGATCTTTGCAACGAATAAGAGCAAACTCAAATACGATCCAAGTAGTATGAACTAAATGGCATGCCTCATACATTGTTGGTCGGAATAAATATTAACACTCAGGGGAGGCGTTAGTGAGACCAAGTAGGATGCACAAGAGATTGATATTTGTGCCATCGCACAAGGCTCACTAGCGCCGCCCCGAGTGCAGTGACCGAACATTCTAATCATCGGCATTTTGAAATATCAAAGGAAATGGAATGACAAGGGTCTCATACATTGTTGGTCGAAACAAATATTAACATTCAGGGAAGGGATAAGTGAAGCCAAGTAGGATGCACAAGAGATTGATATTTGTGTCATCGCACCATGTTCACTTGCCCCTCCCCCAAGTGTAGTGACCGAACATTCTAATTAATCATCGGTATTCTGAAATATCAAAGCAAATGGAATGACAAGAGACTCATACATTGTTGGTCGAAACAAATATTAACATTTAGGGAAGGCGTCAGAGAAACCAAGTAGGATGCACAAGAGATTGATATTTGTGTCATCGCACCAGGTTCACTGACCCCTCCCACAAGTGTAGTGACCGAACATTCTAATCATCAGCCAACTCCAATACGAGCGAAGTGGTATCAACTAGATAGCATATCTCATACATTGTTGGTCGAAATAAATATTCACATTTAGGGACGGTGTAAGTGAGATCAGGTAGGATGCACAAGACATTGGTATTTGTGTCATCACACCAGACTCACTTGCACCGCCCCAAAGTGTAGTGACCAAACATTCTAATCATCGGCACTCTCTCGAAGAAATACCAAAATAAATGAAGAACACCAACTAGATAGCATGCCTCATACTTTGTTGGTCGAAATAAATATTCACATTCAGGGACGGAGTAAGCGAGGCCGGTAGGATGCACAAGACATTGATATTTGTGCCATCACACCAGGCTCGCTTGCGCCGCCCCCAAAGTGTAGTGACTGAACATTCTAATCATCGGCATGTGCAAATAAAATTAACGACCAAATCAAAAGCGGAAATCGACTATCGAAACTAGAGAGCCATATATACAAGTTCATAAACATAGCCGAACTAGTAATTAATAGCATCGATTACATATAATTTCAACAAACGTCGAAACTAATTAAACAGACATGCAAGTAAAGTACTGGATAAAGTTTATTACAACACAAGCTTGTCGATAGTTCAGAACTACATAACTAGGCTAGCACATCAAGACTTTCTACTCGACTCAGGGCGCGGAGCATGGATAAAACCGCCGCCTTTCTTCAAGCACATCCATGAGCGGTAGTCATCACCCTGCATTTGGAGCATTGTGTCTATGTCACTGTTTGACGGCTGATAGCCGGCGTAGAACTCCCCCGAGGTTCTAACGACATCTTGAAAGATGATTTCACAAAACTCTACATGGATGCGAAAGTTATATTTCTTGAGGCCGTCGCCCCAGATCCGCAACAAGCGTGTGACCCAGTCTCTAAGATGGTCAGGTAGCATAAGCTGCTGCTGGTCCCGTATGAATGCCTCCATGTGATGGAGGGCGTAGTAGGCATCCTTCTTACTAGAAGGTGGCTTCTTGACGCAGGGAAACTTTGTTATATGCTTGAACACGTCCTTCCCGTACCTAACATTTGGCCTCTCCATGAGGCCTTTAGCTTTGATGTAGCCATTGAGAGCATCATCAAGTACAGCCTTGACATTCGTGTAGGTCGTGCTTGACTTACTGTCCGCATCGAAGTATGTGGCCATGGAATGTTTCGGGGTTATGGAGATGAGTGTGCAGGTATTGTCTCTGCGTAGAACACATAATGTTTAAGAACAGGACGATTGAAATCTAAAAAAATCACGTGTTAAGACCGGTGAGGGGATGACTTACTCGGGAAATATAGGCAGGAGGATGTTATACTTCTTATGGTTCGCTAGAAAGAAGCCTTGGAGGTATGCACTCGCGACTTTCCGATCCCCAGCGCTGGCCAAGTGGACGGCACGCATGTAGAAGGGGTCGGCTATCGCGATGCCCGGGGTCTTGTCTCTAATGATCCGCATCGCCTTACTGAGCGAGAATAGGCAAAAGAAGGTGTAGTGCAGCAGATAACTGTTCAACATGGGAAAGATATCATCATACCGCAGGAAGATCTTCTGCGCGAAGGTGCTATCGACAAAGCCATGGCCCGAGGGCACCTTGGCCACATACACCGAGTATCCACTATCTTTCTCCCTGAGGCGCCGCTCCTCCATATGCTGAACACCGTTAACCAGAGATCGCATAGGACCGGGTGTAGCATCGTACAATCTTTTAACTAGCATCGGCTCACCCGACACATGCACTCTCCACTCGATATTCTTGGGCACTGGTGGCCCGTCCTGAGCACGGATCGGTGCCGGCTGGCTGGCCTTGTCATCCTTCTTCTTTCTTTTCCGTCCCTTCGGCTTCGGATTCATTACTTTTGCATTCTCCTCATCGCAAGCCTTCTTTAATGTGTTAGGGCTGATAACACTTTTCACATCGGCTGTCCGCTGAGTCTCGGTGAAGTCGGCAGCTGGAGGCGTCTCCTGAGAACTAAATAGACGCTTGTTGCAATTGGGTTTCCCCGCGGCGACAGCTGGAGAGGGTTGGGCAAACAGATCGTCATCCATCCCAAATTGGAAGTTGCAGTCAAGGTTGGCAAATATATTGTCCTCGTTCGGACCATCGTTCGGATCCTGTGCCATCTGCATCTCCTTATCAGCTGACGGCGGCACCGTTGGGGTGGTCTTGCCATGGCTTGGCGCCGTCACAGCTGGGGGTGTTGTCCGTGGGGTGGTGTCCCTCGCCCCCAAACGAATCTGGCTCTTTGTCCAAAGCATGGACCAATTGAAGCATTGGTTGAGGGAAAGGACCTCATCTTCGTCGGCACCATAGTGTTGAAAGGGAGGTAGCACGTCGTCGCAGCCACTCAGCACCCGAACAAGTTGAATCCTATACACGTTGGGTTGCATGGGTATATTGTGGAACTCGCGGTTGCTCGGTTGAATGATTTTGGCCTTGGAAACATCGATCAACTCGTCGTTCACAAACTGCAGGAGAGTGCATGGGACATCGTCGGCGCCCTGCGGAAAACATGTAGGGCGTTAGGGATGGCTAGTCAAAGGAAAGGATATGGAAGTCATCGGCCGAGGATTGGTTACCGTGATGGCGTCCAGCTCAGCTAAGGTTGAGGCACTGCCGGCGGCGGGCGTGCAAGTGATGGAGTGGCCTCTTGTTGGCGCGGTGCCGGGCGACGTATTATCCGCAGCGACGGGTGCATTGAGCTGAAGTAATAGCGCCGCCAGAGACAGCAATGTTGGCTTCGCCGGAGCCACCAAGGTTGGTGCCGCCGGAGCCACCAATGTTGCCGCCGCCGGAGACACCATTGTTGCCACCTACGGAGACACTGATGGCTCCACGTTGTGCGAGTTGTTGCCCGTGAAGTCGGGAATCGGGGGAGGCCCCTTTTTTCCTCCCTTATACCACGCATCCAGACCGACAACCAAGGTAGAGATGATGGAGCTAAGCGCCATGCCCACTTGATCCTCCACTTGATGTCGTTGCGTCCTCTGTTGGGTCTCCACGATATGTTGCACTTGTTGTCGCACTTGCTCCTCGACCAATGTCGGGATCTGCGCAACTTGTGCCTTGATATGTGCCACCTCCTTCTCATCGATGGTGGCCTTTTTCTCCTTTCTCCCTGACTTATAGTAATCCGACCATTTCATAGACAATCCTTCGCCAACCACACGACCAGCCGACGTCGACTTACTCAATGGATCCCTCTTCTTGTGGACATTCAACGCCCTATTTAAAGGGATGTCTGATGACCCACAAGTATAGGGGGTGTATCGTAGTATTTTCGATAAATAAGAGTGTCGAACCCAACGAGGAGCAGAAGGTGTTGACAAGCAGTTTCGATGAAGGATTCACTGTAAATGCTCACAGATAAGTATTCAGGGGGTTTTGATATAGCAGATGAATAAAGTACAAGTAAGTAAAGTGGGAGAGAAATAATTGCAGCGAGTGGCCCAATCCTTTTTAGCACAAAGGACAAGCCGGTTTGTTTACTTATAATGACCAAACGTTCTTGAGGACACCCGGGAATTTAGTCTAGTGCTTTCGCTTCATATAGCTGATTAATCTTCATTGTTTTGATAAGTGTTGTGTGGGTGAACCTATGCTAATGCACTGCCCTTCCTAGGAAATACATACTTGTGATTATACCCCTTGCAAGCATCCACAACTACAAGAAAGTAATTAAGATAAATCTAACCACAGCCTTAAACTCTGAGATCCTGCTATCCCTCCTGCATCGATATACCAACGGGGGTTTAGGTTTCTGTCACTCCGGCAACCCCGCAATTAGCAAACGAATACAAGATGTATTCCCCTAGGCCCATAAATGGTGAAGTATCATGTAGTAGACGTTCACATGACACCACTAGAAGAATAACACCACAACTTAAATATCATAACATTGAATACTAACCAACATACTTCACTACTAACATTTAGACTTCACCCATGTCCTCAAGAACTAAACGAACTACTCACGAGACATCATATGGAACATGATCAGAGGTGATATGATGATGAATAACAATCTGAACATAAACCTTGGTTCAATGGTTTCACTCAATAGCATCAATAACAAGTAGAAATCAATACCGGGAGAGTTTCCCCTATCAAACAATCAAGATCCAACCCTAATTGTTACAGCGGTGACGAGGTGCAGCGGTGGAGATGGCGGTGATGATGATGAAGATGATGGTGATGATGATGGAGATGATGTCCAGCTCGATGACGGTGACGATGACGTCGATTTCCCCCTCCGGGAGGGAATTTCCCCGGCGGATTTCAGCCTGCCGGAGAGCTCTTTTCTCTCTGGTGTTTTCCGCCCTGCAGAGGCGGCTGTCACTCCTCGCGATTATCCTCTGGAGCTTAGGTTTTCGGAACGAAGAAGTACGCGAAGAAGAGGAGGCCAGAGGGGGCTGTGGGCCCCCTCCCCACATGGCGGTGCGGCCAGGGCAGGGCCCGCGCCGGCCTATGAGGGGTCCCTCCTCGGCTCCTCCTTTTGGCTCTCTCCGTCTTCTGGAAAAATAGGATTTTCAGTATAATTTCCGTCAGCTGTTGATCTTCCGAAATATTGCATTCTGACGGTGCTTTTTCCAGCAGAATCCTGACTCCGGTGCATGATGGCGTGTAACTCACACGTTCGTTGGGAACCCCAAGAGGAAGGTATGATGCGCACAACAGCAAGTTTTCCCTCAGAAAGAAACCAAGGTTTATCGAACCAGGAGGAGCCAAGAAGCACGTTGAAGGTTGATGGCGGCGGGATGTAGTGTGGCGCAACACCAGGAATTCCGGCGCCAACGTGGAACCTGCACAACACAATCCAAAGTACTTTGCCCCAACGAAACAGTGAGGTTGTCAATCTCACCGGCTTGCTGTAACAAAGGATTAACCGTATTGTGTGGAAGATGATTGTTTGCGGAGAAAACAGTAGAAACAAGTATTGCAGCAGATTTGTATTTCAATATTAAAGAATGGACCGGGGTCCACAGTTCACTAGAGGTGTCTCTCCCATAAGATAAAAGCATGTTGGGTGAACAAATTACAGTCGGGCAATTGACAAATAGAGAGAGCATAACAATGCACATACATGTCATGATAAGTACAGTGAGATTTAATTGGGCATTACGACAAAGTACATAGACCGCCATCCAACCGCATCTATGCCTAAAAAGTCCACCTTCAGGTTATCATCCGAACCCCTTCCGGTATTAAGTTGCAAAGCAACAGACAATTGCATTAAGTATGATGCGTAATGTAATCAATAACTACATCCTCGGACATAGCATCAATGTTTTATCCCTAGTGGCAACAGCACAACACAACCTTAGAACTTTCTGTCACTGTCCCAGGTGTCAATGCAGGCATGAACCGACTATCGAGCATAAATACTCCCTCTTGGAGTTAAGAGCAAAAACTTGGCCAGAGCCTCTACTAATAACGGAGAGCATGCAAGATCATAAACAACACATATGTAATAACTTGATAATTAACATAACATGGTATTCTCTATCCATCGGATCCCGACAAACACAACATAGAGTATTACGGATAGATGATCTTGATCATGTTAGGCAGCTCACAAGATCCAACAATGAAGCACAATGAGGAGAAGACAACCATCTAGCTACTGCTATGGACCCATAGTCCAGGGGTGAACTACTCACTCATCACTCCGGAGGCGACCATGGCGGTGTAGAGTCCTCCGGGAGATGAATCCCCTCTCCGGCAGGGTGCCGGAGGAGATCTCCAGAATCCCCGAGATGGGATTGGCGGCGGCGGCGTCTCCGGAAGGTTTTCCGTATCGTGGTTCTTCGCATCAGGGGTTTCGCGACGGAGGCTTTAAGTAGGCGGAAGGGCAACGTGGGGGGCCACACGGGGCCCCACACTACAGGTCGGCGCGGCCAAGACCCGGGCCGCGCCGCCCTATAGTGGCGGCCCCTCGTGGCCCCACTTCGACTCCTCTTCGGTCTTCCGGAAGCTTCGTGGCAAAATAGGACACTCGGGTCTTGATTTCGTCCAATTCCGAGAATATTTCGTTACTAGGATTTACGAAACCAAAAACAGCAGAAAACGACAAGCGGCTCTTCGGCATCTTGTTAATAGGTTAGTTCCAGAAAATGCACGAATATGACATAAAGTGTGCATAAAACATGTAGATATCATCAATAATGTGGCATGGAACATAAGAAATTATCGATACGCTGGAGACGTATCAGCATCCCCAAGCTTAGTTACGCTCGTCCCGAGCGAGGTAAAACGATAACAAAGATAATTTCGAAGTGACATGCCATCATAACCTTGATCATACTATTTGTAAACATATGTAATGAATGCAGCGATCAAAACAATGGTAATGACATGAGTAAACAAGTGAATCATAAAGCAAAGACTTTTCATGAATAGTACTTCAAGACAACCATCAATAAGTCTTGCATAAGAGTTAACTCATAAAGCAATAAATCAAAGTAAAGGTATTGAAGCAACACAAAGGAAGATTAAGTTTCAGCGGTTGCTTTCAACTTGTAACATGTATATCTCATGGATAATTGTCAACATAGAGTAATATAACAAGTACAATATGCAAGTATGTAGGAATCAATGCACAGTTCACACAAGTGTTTGCTTCTTGAGGTGGAGAGAGATAGGTGAACTGACTCAACATAAAAGTAAAAAAGAATGGTCCTTCAAAGAGGAAAGCATCGATTGCTATATTTGTGCTAGAGCTTTTATTTTGAAAACATGAAACAATTTTGTCAACGGTAGTAATAAAGCATATGAGTTATGTAAATTATATTTTACAAGTTGCAAGCCTCATGCATAATATACTAATAGTGCCCGCACCTTGTCCTAATTAGCTTGGACTACCGGATCATCGCAATACACATGTTTTAACCAAGTGTCACAATGGGGTACCTCCATGCCGCCTGTACAAAGGTCTAAGGAGAAAGCTCGCATTTTGGATTTCTCGCTTTTGATTATTCTCAACTTAGACATCCATACCGGGACAACATGGACAACGAGATAATGGACTCCTCTTTAATGCATAAGCATGTGACAACAATTATTATTCTCATATGAGATTGAGGATATATGTCCAAAACTGAAACTTCCACCATGAATCATGGCTTTAGTTAGCGGCCCAATGTTCTTCTCTAACAATATGTATGCTCCAACCATTAAGGTGGTAGATCTCTCTTACTTCGAGACAAGACGGACATGCATAGCAACTCACATGATATTCAACAAAGAATAGTTGATGGCGTCCCAGAAACATGGTTATCGCACAACAAGCAACTTAATAAGAGATAAAGTGCATAAGTACATATTCAATACCACAATAGTTTTTAAGCTATTTTGTCCCATGAGCTATATATTGCAAAGGTGAATGATGGAATTTTAAAGGTAGCACTCAAGCAATTTACTTTGGAATGGCGGAGAAATACCATGTAGTAGGTAGGTATGGTGGACACAAATGGCATGGTTATTGGCTCAAGGATTTTGGATGCATGAGAAGCATTCCCTCTCGATACAAGGTTTAGGATAGCAAGGTTATTTGAAACAAACACAAGGATGAACGGTGCAGCAAAACTCACATAAAAGACATATTGTAAACATTATAAGACTCTACACCGTCTTCCTTGTTGTTCAAAACTCAATACTAGATATTATCTAGACTCTAGAGAAACCAAATATGCAAACCAAATTAGCAAGCTCTAAGTGTTTCTTCATTAATGGGTGTAAACTATATGATACAAGAGCTTAAACATGAGCACAACAATTGCCAAGTATCAAATTATCCAAGACATTTTTAGAGTTACTACATGTAGTATTTTCCAATTCCAACCATATAACAAATTAACGAAGAAGAAACTTCGCCATGAATACTATGAGTAGAGCCTAAGGACATACTTGTCCATATGCTACAGCGGAGCGTGTCTCTCTCCCACAAAGTGAATGCTAGGATCCATTTTATTCAAACAAAACAAAAACAAAAACAAACCGACGCTCCAAGCAAAGTGCATAAGATGTGACGGAATAAAAATATAGTTTCGGGGAGGAACCCGATAATGTTGTCGATGAAGAAGGGGATGCCTTGGGCATCCCCAAGCTTAGACGCTTGAGTCTTCTTATAATATGCAGGGGTGAACCACCGGGGCATCCCCAAGCTTAGAGCTTTCACTCTCCTTGATCATATTGCATCATACTCCTCTCTTGATCCTTGAAAAATTCCTCCACACCAAACTCGAAACAACTCATTAGAGGGTTAGTGCACAATAAAAATTAACATGTTCAGAGGTGACACAATCATTCTTAACACTTCTGGACATTGCATAAAGCTACTGGACATTAATGGATCAAAGAAATTCATCCAACATAGCAAAAGAGGCAATGCGAAATAAAAGGCAGAATCTGTCAAAACAGAACAGTCCGTAAAGATGGATTTTATTAGGGCACCAGACTTGCTCAAATGAAAATTCCCAAATTGAATGAAAGTTGCGTACATATCTGAGGATCATGCACGTAAATTGGCTTAATTTTCTGAGCTACCTACAGGGAGGTAGACCCAGATTCGTGACAGAAAAGAAATCCTGGAACTGCGCAGTAATCCAAATCTAGTACTTACTTTACTATCAAAGACTTTACTTGGCACAACAAAACATAAAACTAAGATAAGGAGAGGTTGCTACAGTAGTAAACAACTTCCAAGACTCAAATATAAAACAAAAATACTGTAGTAAAAAATGGGTTGTCTCCCATAAGCGCTTTTCTTTAACGCCTTTCAGCTAGGCGCAGAAAGTGTAACTCAAGTGACATCAAGAGACGAAGCATCAACATCATAATTTGTTCTAATAATATAATCATAAGGTAACTTCATTCTCTTTCTAGGGAAGTGTTTCATACCTTTCTTGAGAGGAAATTGATATTTAATATTACCTTCCTTCATATCAATAGTAGCACCAACGGTTCGAAGAAAAGGTCTTCCCAATATAATGGGGCAAGATGCATTGCATTCAATATCCAAGACAACAAAATCAACGGGGACAAGGTTATTGTTAACCATAATATGAACATTATCAACTCTCCCCAAAGGTTTCTTTTTAGCATTATCAGCGAGATTAACATCCGGATAACAGTTTTTCAATGGTGGCAAGTCAAGCATATCATAGACTTTCTTAGGCATAACAGAAATACTTGCACCAAGATCATATAAAGCATTACAATCAAAATCTTTGACTCTCATTTTAATGATGGGCTCCCAACCATCCTCTAGCTTTCTAGGAATAGAAGTTTCAAGTTTTAGTTTCTCTTCTCTAGCTTTTATGAGAGCATTTGTAATATGTTTTGTGAAAGCCAAGTTTACAGTGCTAGCATTGGGACTCTTAGCAAGTTTTTGTAAGAACTTTATAACTTCAGAGATGTGTCAATCATCAAAATCTAAATAATTACAATCTAAAGCAATGGGATTATCATCCCCAAGGTTGGAAAAAATTTCAGCAGTTTTATCACGAGGCGGTTTCGAGCGGTTTTAGCGGTTTCGAGTAATTTTGCGCGCTTTGCACTAGGAGTAGAAACATTGCCAACACCAATTATTTTACCAATGATAGTAGGGGGTGCAGCAATATGTGAATCATTAGCATTGCTAGTGGTGGTAATAGTCCAAACTTTAGCTACATTTTTCTCTTTAGCTAGTTTTTCATTTTCTTCTCTATCCCACCTAGCACGCAGTTCAGCCATTAATCTTATATTATCATTAATTCTAACTTGGATGGCATTTGCTGTAGTAACAATTTTATTTTCAATATCCCTATTAGGCATAACTTTCGATTTCAAAAGATCAACATCAGAGGCAAGACTATCAACCTTAGAAGCAAGAATATCAATTTTATTGAGCTTTTCCTCAACAGATTTGTTAAAGGCAGTTTGTGTACTAATAAATTCTTTAAGCATAGCTTCAAGTCCAGGGGGTGTATTCCTATTATTGTTGTAAGAATTCCCATAAGAATTAGCATAACCGTTACCATTATTATAAGGATATGGCCTATAGTTATTACTAGAATTGTTCCGATAAGCATTGTTGTTGAAATTATTATTTTTAATGAAGTTTACATCAACATGTTCTTCTTGGGCAACCAATGAAGCTAATGGAACATTATTAGGATCAACATTAGTCCTATCATTCGCAAGCATAGACATAATAGCATCAACCTTATCATTCAAGGAAGAGGATTGTTCAACGAGAATTTACCTTCTTACCTTGTGGAGCTCTTTCCGTGTGCCATTCGGAGTAATTAACCATCATATTATCAAGGAGCTTTGTTGCTTCACCAAGAGTGATGGACATAAAGGTACCTCCAGCAGCCGAATCCAATAAATTCCGCGAAGAAAAATTTAGTCCTGCATAGAAGGTTTGGATGATCATCCAAGTAGTCAGTCCATGGGTTGGGCAATTTTTAACCAAAGATTTCATTCTTTCCCAAGCTTGAGCAACATGTTCATTATCCAATTGTTTAAAATTCATTATGCTACTCCTCAAAGATATAATTTTAGCAGGGGGATAATATCTACCAATAAAAGCATCCTTGCATTTAGTCCATGAATCAATACTATTCTTAGGCGAGAGATAGCAACCAATCTTTAGCTCTTCCTCTTAATGAGAAAGGAAACAATTTTAATTTTATAATGTCACCATCTACATCTTTATACTTTTGCATTTCACATAGTTCAACAAAATTATTGAGATGGGCAGCGAGCATCATCAGAACTAACACCAGAAAATTGCTCTCGCATAACAAGATTAAGTAAAGCAGGTTTAATTTCAAAGAATTCCGCTGTAGTAGCAGGTGGAGCAATAGGTGTGCATAGGAAATCATTATTATTTGTGGTTGTGAAGTCACACAACTTAGTATTTTCAGGGGTGGCCATTTTAGCAGTAGTAAATAAAACAAACTAGATAAAGTAAATGCAAGTAACTAATTTTTTTGTGTTTTTGATATAGCAAACAAGACAGTAAATAAAGTAAAACTAGCAACTAATTTTTTTGTGTTTTGATATAATGCAGCAAACAAAGTAGTAAATAAAATAAAGCAAGACAAAAACAAAGTAAAGAGATTGAGAAGTGGAGACTCCCCTTGCGGCGTGTCTTGATCTCCCCGGCAACGGCGCCGACAAAAGAGCTTGATGGCGTGTAACTCACACGTTCGTTGGGAACCCCAAGAGGAAGGTATGATGCGCACAGCAGCAAGTTTTCCCTCAGAAAGAAACCAAGGTTTATCGAACCAGGAGGAGCCCAGAAGCATGTTGAAGGTTGATGGCGGCGGGATGTAGTGCGGCGCAACACCAGGGATTCCGGCGCCAATGTGGAACCTGCACAACACAATCCAAAGTACTTTGCCCCAACGAAACGAGTGAGGTTGTCAATCTCACCGGCTTGCTGTAACAAAGGATTAACCGTATTATGTGGAAGATGATTGTTTGCAGAGAAAACGGTAGAAACAAGTATTGCAGCAGATTTGTATTTCAGTATTAAAGAATGGACCGGGGTCCACGAGTTCACTAGAGGTGTCTCTCCCATAAGATAAAAGCATGTTGGGTGAACAAATTACAGTCGGACAATTGACAAATAGAGAGAGCATAACAATGCACATACATGTCATGATAAGTACGAGTGAGATTTAATTGGGCATTACGACAAAGTACATAGACCGCCATCCAAGCGCATCTATGCCTAAAAAGTCCACCTTCAGGTTATCATCCGAACCCCTTCCGGTATTAAGTTGCAAAGCAACGAGACAATTGCATTAAGTATGGTGCGTAATGTAATCAATAACTACATCCTCGGACATAGCATCAATGTTTTATCCCTAGTGGCAACAACACAACACAACCTTAGAACTTTACGTCACTTGTCCTGGTGTCAATGCGGGCATGAACCCACTATCGAGCATAAATACTCCCTCTTGGAGTTAAGAGCAAAAACTTGGCCAGAGCCTCTACTAATAACGGAGAGCATGCAAGATCATAAACAACACATATGTAATAACTTGATAATTAACATAACATGGTATTCTCTATCCATCGGATCCCGACAAACACAACATAGAGTATTACGGATAGATGATCTTGATCATGTTAGGCAGCTCACAAGATCCAACAATGAAGCACAATGAGGAGAAGACAACCATCTAGCTACTGCTATGGACCCATAGTCCAGGGGTGAACTACTCACTCATCACTCTGGAGGCGACCATGGTGGTGTAGAGTCCTCCGGGAGATGAATCCCCTCTCCGGCAGGGTGCCGGAGGAGATCTCCAGAATCCCCCGAGATCGGATTGGCGGCGGCGGCGTCTCTGGAAGGTTTTCCGTATCGTGGTTCTTCGCATCAGGGGTTTCGCGACGGAGGCTTTAAGTAGGCGGAAGGGCAACGTGGGGGGCCACACGGGGGCCCCACACTACAGGTCGGCACGGCCAAGGGCTGGGCCGCGCCGCCCTATAGTGGCGGCCCCTCGTGGCCCCACTGCGACTCCTCTTCGGTCTTCTGGAAGCTTCGTGGCAAAATAGGACCCTGGGTCTTGATTTCGTCCAATTCCGAGAATATTTCGTTACTAGGATTTCTGAAACCAAAAACAGCAGAAAACAGCAACTGGCTCTTCGGCATCTTGTTAATAGGTTAGTTCCAGAAAATGCATGAATATGACATAAAGTGTGCATAAAACATGTAGATATCATCAATAATGTGGCATGGAACATAAGAAATTATCGATACGTTGGAGACGTATCAGTGCATGATTCCCCAATAATCATGAAACATGCAAAATAGATGAAATAACATAAGTATCATCTCTAAATATGGAAAGATATCAATGAATAACAGTAAATTATGATATAAAATAGTGATGCAAAATGGACGTATCAACTCCCCCCAAGCTTAGACTTCGCTTGTCCCCAAGCGAAACTGAACTCGGTAAACAAGACCACATGTTTATGGAGTGAAGAGTCGATAAATAAAATACGGACAAGAAGCATCATATTAATTCACACAAGACATTCTAGTAGACAACTTCCTCATATAATTCAACTTGAAACAAGTAGAAGGTAATCACAAATAAAGGTGCATAAGAAATCATAATTGGTGATGGCAAACTTCGTTCTTGCTCAGAGAACAGTTAACAGATTATACTTATCTATTGAGCAGCGCTCTCATATTAAAGCTTATAATAAACTTGCATACTCAATCATAATAATCTCCTCATAATCATTGATAACTTTCAAAGCTATATTCATTCAGATAAAACTTGTACTTAAACAAGGAAGAATAAAAGGCATGATTAAGTAGATCACAATATAGATGGTTGGATCACAACAACTCAATTTCTTGCTTAAGATGGAGGGAAATAGGTTTACTGACTCAACATAAAGTAAAGGATAGGCCCTTCGCAGAGGGAAGCAGGGATTACATCATGTGCTAGAGCTTTTTTAATTTTGAAATCATATAGAGAGCATAAAAGTAAAGTTTTGAGAGGTGTTTGTTGTTGTCAACGAATGGTAGTGGGTACTCTAACCCCCTTGCGAAACAGACTTCCAAAGAGCGGCTCCCATGAAGGACGTCATCTCCACCAGCAAGGCAGATCATCCCTCTTCTCTTTTGTTTACACATGTACTTTAGCTTATTTAAGGATGACACTCCTCCCAACCTTTGCTTACACAAGCCATGGCTAACCGAATCCTCGGGTGCCTTCCAACAATCTCATACCATGAAGGAGTGTCTATTGCAAAATTAAGTTGCTTATTGATGAATCAGGGCAAAACATGTGAAGAGAGTTATTAATGAAAGTTGATTAATTTGGGGCTGGGAACCCCGTTGCCAGCTCTTTTGCAAAATTATAGGATAAGTGGATGAAGCCACTAGTCCATTAGTGGAAG
This sequence comes from Lolium rigidum, assembly GCF_022539505.1. Taxonomy (NCBI): domain Eukaryota; kingdom Viridiplantae; phylum Streptophyta; class Magnoliopsida; order Poales; family Poaceae; genus Lolium; species Lolium rigidum. The sequence goes on from NC_061511.1 coordinate 132,849,805, forward strand.
CTGCCCAACAAGATTGAAAGATAAAACACCACATACTTCCCCATGAGCTATAAAACATTGACACAAATAAGAGGTAATGACTTTTGAATTGTTTAAAGGTAGCACATGAAGTATTTACTTGGAATGGCAGGAAAATACCACATAGTGGGTAGTTATGGTGGACACTGATGGCATAGGTTTGGTTTAAGGGTTTGGATGCACGAGAAGTATTCCCTCTCAGTACAGGTTTTTGGCTAGCAAGGTTGATTAGCAAGCATAAGAGTTGAGGGAAACAAACAAATATACATGTGATAGAAACAATCATGCATCTTACTTGTAAGCACAAACAATTTTAACTTCAGAATACTAAGCTAGGAACTAACAAGAAAGATAATAACATATCTACATGTATTTCCTCTTCTCTACTTAAAACTCAAAGTGTTGTTGCTATTGACCAAAGCTAAGTTTGCCAAAACAAAATAGATTTACTCAATGCTCCCAATGTGATACCAATACTAACAACAAGATCAATCACATAACAGAGATTGCAAACTAAAATAAGATGTGCAATATGTAAATGATAAGACTTCTCATTAATATTCGATAACGATAACTCACACCAAGGGATACATGGATAACCAACTAAAGAGAGATACTTCCATACCGCAACACATCTTATATGATAACTTCCCTACTCATGATATGACACTACTTGATAGTAAAAAGGTAAAAGATAGTGATGATGTGATACCGCGGCACTCCCCCAAGCTCGGAGCAAACCAAGGGGGTGCCAATACCGATGATGAATTACTCCTCCGGCGGTGGTAGTGGTGGCCCGTTCCTGCGATTCTTAAAGATCTCCTTCAGCTTCAGCATCTCAGTTTGGCAATTATGCACTAAGACTCGAAGAGATTCATTGTTATCCAAAGATGGCGGTTGTGGCCTCGTGATGGGAATTGAGTGATATTCCAGCATTCAGTGAAGTCGGTTGTTCTCCTCCTGAAGTATCTCCACTTCCCTTCTCAGAACACGGTATTGATCACAAAACTCATCGGTAACCCATAGTGCTTCCTCCACAGCAGGGAAAGAGCCGAGGCTAAGAGCATGCGGTAGAGGTCCCTGCAAGTTATGAGAAAAAGAACGTCCAGTGTTAACCGATCCCACCAAGATTGGCTTACTCCCCACAGTTTGCCGCTTTCTTTTTGTTGATGATATCCCCTTCACTTCCCCCTTGAATTCTTCTTGCAACTCGGGATCTTGAATATCTTCATCCGAAAGCTCCTTGCCCTTGTTGTTGGAGACCATGGTGCTTCTAGATCAAAGACAGATCCTGGCAGAAACAGCTCGAAACAAAACACGTCGAGAAAACGATATACGGACCTCCAGGGGTCCGGGGGATTATATAGCAGAAATTTTCACGACAAAAGGAAAGCACCAGGTCGAACCAGAGTCGGAGAGGGGCAGCGAGGAGCTGTCCTCATAGGGCGGCGCGGCCAGGCTGGGGCCCGCGCCGGCCTATGGGGGCACGCCCTCGTGTGTCTCCTCCACTCCGTTTCGATCTCGTAATTTTTCATATTTTCCAAAAGTAGCAAAAACATTGTTCGGAAAGTTAAACGCAGACTTTTTCTTACCAGTACTGTTACCTATTCAAAGTCGAACTCTGCAGGACTGTCAATTTGACCTTTGATGAAGGCCTCCGGAGTTACCACTCGAATAACATCGACATCTTCATTATAAGAATCACCGGAGATATAATGCTTGAGTCTTTGTCCATTTACCACTTGTGTGGCATTACCTTGCAGAGAGCTAATTTTAGTTGCTCCTGAAAGATACACCTCATCAATGACATATGGTCCTTCCCATTTTGAGAGTAATTTCCCTGCAAAAAATCTGAGACAAGACCGATACAATAGGACTTTATCCCCAACATTAAATTCTCTTTTGACAATTCTTCTATCATGCCATTTCTTAACTTTCTCTTTAAAGAGTTTAGCATTTTCATAAGCTTCACTTCTCCATTCATCTAGAGAACTCAATTGTAGCAATCTTTTCTTACCGGCAAGTTTAGGATCTTTATTTAGTTCTCTCACAGCCCAATAAGCTTTGTGCTCTAGTTCTAAAGGTAAATGACAAGCTTTCCCATAAACCATTTTATACGGTGACATAACCATGGGATTTTTATAAGCAGTTCTATAAGCCCATAGCGCTTCCTTCAATTTAATAGCCCAATTCTTTCTAGATTTATTAACCGTCTTTTGCAAGATAGATTTAATCTCTCTATTTGATAATTCTACTTGCCCACTAGTTTGAGGATGATAAGCGGAAGCAATTCTATGATTAATACCATATTTAGGAAGAGTTTTTCTAAAACCACCATGAATAAAATGAGAACCTCCATCAGTCATAAGATATCTAGGAACTCCAAATCTAGGAAAAATAATATCTAAAAGCATTCTTAAAGAGGTCTCACCGTCAGGACTTTTTGTGGGTATGGCTTCCACCCATTTAGTAACATAATCAACAACGACAAGAATATGAGTGTTACCTTCTGAAGAAGGGAAAGGACCCATGAAGTCAAATCCCCAACAATCGAATGGTTCAATAACAAGAGTATAATTCATAGGCATTTCATTGCGTCTGGAGATATTACCAACCCTTTGACATTCATCACAAGATAAAATAAACTTTCTTGCATCCTTGAAGAGAGTTGGCCAATAGAAACCTGATTGTAGAACCTTTTGTGCGGTTCTATCTCCGGCGTGACGTACTCCATAAACACTACCATGACACTTACTCAATATCTCTTGTTGTTCATATTCGGGAACACATCTTCGCAGAATACCATCCACTCCTTCTTTATATAAGTGTGGGTCATCCCAAAAATAATGCCTCAAGTCATAAAAGAATTTCCTCCTTTGCTTGAGCTGAAAAGGTTGGAGGCAAGTACTTGGAAACAATAAAGTTAGCATAATCAGCGTACCAAGGACTATCTCGCGAGCTCACCTTTATTACAGCCAATTGTTCATTTGGAAAACTATCATTAACAGGAACAGGATCATAAGCAATATTTTCCAATCTAGACAAATTATCAGCAACAAGATTATCAGCACCTTTTCTATCTATAATATGTAAATCAAATTCTTGCAAAAGAAGCACCCATCTAATAAGCCTTGGATTAGCATCTTTCTTTGCCATAAGGTATCTAATGGCAGCATGATCAGTATGAATTGTAACTTTTGAATCAACGATATAGGGTCTAAACTTGTCACAAGCAAAGACTACAGCTCTTAATTCTTTTTCAGTTGTAGCATAATTTCTTTGAGCAGCATCAAGAGTTTTGCTAGCATAATGAATAACATTCAATTTTTTATCTACTCGCTGTCCAAGAGCAGCGCCTACAGCAAAATCACTACCATCACACATAATTTCAAAAGGCAAATTCCAATCAGGAGGTTCAACTACAGGAGCAGTTGTTAAGGCTTTCTTTAGAGTTTCAAAAGCTTCCTTACAATCATCATCAAAAACAAAAGGTACATCTTTTTGAAGAAGATTAGTAAGAGGCTTTGAAATCTTGGAGAAATCTTTAATAAATCTCCTATAAAACCCAACATGACCAAGAACACTACGAATACCTTTAACATCCCTCGGATAGGGCATCTTCTCAATTGCTTCAACTTTAGCTCTATCAACTTCAATACCTCTCTCGGAAATTTTATGTCCCAATACAATTCCTTCATTAACCATAAAGTGGCATTTCTCCCAATTAAGAACAAGGTTAGTTTCTTCACATCTCTGCAAAACTTTATCAAGGTTTCGCAAGCAATTATCAAAAGAATTCCCATAGACAGAAAATCATCCATGAATACCTCTACAATATTCTCACAAAAGCCATGAAAAATAGCAGACATGCATCTTTGAAAAGTAGCAGGAGAATTACATAAAAAAAGGCATACGCCTATAAGCATAAGTTCCATAGGGACAAGTGAAAGTGGTTTTCTCTTGATCTTTAGTTTTAACGACAATTTGTGAAAACCCGGAATAACCATCAAGAAAGCAAAAATGAGTATTTTTAGACAACCTTTCTAACATTTGATCAATAAAAGGTAAAGGGTAATGATCTTTCTTAGTAACCTTATTAACTTTTCGATAATCAATGCACATTCTATACCCTACAACTACTCTTTGAGGGATGAGCTCATCATTATCATTTGGCACAACAGTCATTCCTCCTTTCTTAGGAACACAATGCACAGGACTAACCCATCTACTATCATCAATAGGATATATAATACCAGCTTCAAGAAGTTTTAATACCTCATTCCTTACCACATCCTTCATCTTAGGAATTAGACGATGCTGATGTTCAACAACAGGCTTTGCATCATCTTCCATATTGATAGCATGTTGGCAAATAGACGGAGAAATCCCCTTCAAGTCATCAAGAGTGTAGCCAATAGCTCCTCGGTGTTTCTTCAATATTTCCAATAACCTTTCTTCCTCAAAATCTGAAAGCTTAGAACTAATAATAACAGGATATATTTTCTTATCATCAATATGAGCATATTTAAGATTATCAGGCAACGGTTTTAAATCAAAAACAGGATCTTCCTTTGGCGATGGTGTTGTACCTAAATCTTCAACCGGCAAGTCATATTTAAGAATAGGTTGACGAAGGAAAATTTCATCAAGCTCATTCCTTTCTTCCCTAAATACTTCACTCTCACTATCCTCCAAATGTTGCTGCAAAGGATTATTAGGAGCAAGAGAAATAGATGCACACTGTTCAACTCTAAAATCATTATTAGGCAAATCAGCTTTATAAGGAATTTTGGCAAATTTAGAGAAATTAAACTCATAAGATTCACCAGCAAATTTAGTCACAATTTTTTCCTTCTTGCAATCTATAATAGCTCCACAAGTATTTAGAAAAGGTCTACCAAAAATAATAGGACAAAACTTACTTGCAGCGAGAACCAAGTACCGAGAAAGTCGGCGAGGATATTTAATCTTACCACATAGAACTTCCACATCTCGAACAATACCAATAGGAGAGATAGTTTCTCTATTAGCTAGCCGAATAACCACATCAATATCTTCAAGTTCACAAGAACCAATTTCATGCATGATCTCCGTATAAAGCTCATAAGGAATGGCGCTAATACTTGCACCAATGTCACATAAACCATAATAACAATGATCACCAATTCTAATAGAGAGCATAGGAACACTGGCTTTCCTAGACTTATTAGGATGCGAAACAATATTAGAAGCATCTTCACAGAAAATAATATGACCATCTTCTACATTTTCAGTCACAAGATCTTTAAATATTGCAATAGTAGGTTCAACCTTTATTTGTTCTTCAGGTTGTATAGGTTTCTTTGCACTTTTATTAACCGCACTAGTTATAACAGAATACTCCTTCATTTTAGCAGGGAAATGAGTTTTTTCAATATAAGCTTCAGGAAGAATATGATCAACAGTTTCAATTATAGCACATTTATTTATAGATGAATCAATTTTATCTTTATAAGGTTCATGATACTTATCAAAATTCTTCCTAGGCAATTCAAAGTGAGAGGCAAAAGCTTTATAAAAATTTGCAACGACTTGAGAATCAAGACCATAAGTAGCACTCATATTACGAAATTTATCGGTATCCATAAAAACTTCAATGCATTTATAATCATAGTTTATACCGACTCTCTATCTTTGTCGTTCTCCCATCCTTCGAGTATTCTCCTGGATCCGATCAAGAAGGTCCCTTTTAAACTCTTCTTTGTTGCGTGTAAATGATCCGGAACAAGAAGTATCCAGCAAAGTCTTATCTTGAAAAGACAGTCTTGCATAGAAATTATCAATAATAATATTACCAGGAAGCTCATGAATGGGGCATTTGAGCATTAAAGACTTCAATCTCCCCCATGCTCGAGCAATACTCTCTCCATCATGAGGCCAGAAATTATATATGCGGTTCCGATCTTTGTGAATTTCACTTGGAGGATAGAATTTAGAATAAAATAAAAGCACAATGTCCTCCCAATCAAGAGAATCCCTATTCTTCAGCAATTTATACCAGTGCGCTGCTTTACCAGACAGCGATATAGAGAATAGTTTCTTCCTAACTTCATCCATAGCAATACCTGCACATTTTAATAACCCACATAATTCATGTAAAAATAGTAAATGATCACCAGGATGGACAGTTCCATCCCCTTCATAGCGGTTATCCACAACACGTTCAATTATTTTCATAGGTATCTTGTATGGAACCTCTTTCTCACCTGGCGCCTCATCCACTACCTTTGCAGTAGTTGTAGATTTCCCAAAGAGGAATTCAAGAGAAGACCTCTCCATAATGAATTATAGCAGCAGGGAGAAATAAAAACAGCACGTACAGTAAAAGTTTCCCTTACCAATTCCACTTACCAATAGCGCTTCACTCCCCGGCAACGGCGCCAGAAAATAGTCTTGATGACCCACAAGTATAGGGGGTGTATCGTAGTATTTTCGATAAATAAGAGTGTCGAACCCAACGAGGAGCAGAAGGTGTTGACAAGCAGTTTCGATGAAGGATTCACTGTAAATGCTCACAGACAAGTATTCAGGGGGTTTTGATATAGCAGATGAATAAAGTACAACTAAGTAAAGTGGGAGAGAAATAATTGTAACGAGTGGCCCAATCCTTTTTAGCACAAAGGACAAGCCGGTTTGTTTACTTATAATGACCAAACGTTCTTGAGGACACACGGGAATTTAGTCTAGTGCTTTCGCTTCATATAGCTGATTAATCTTCATTGTTTTGATAAGTGTTGTGTGGGTGAACCTATGCTAATGCACCGCCCTTCCTAGGACTAATACATACTTGTGATTATACCCCTTGCAAGCATGCACAACTACAAGAAATTAATTAAGATAAATCTAACCACAGCCTTAAACTCTGAGATCCTCCTATCCCTCCTGCATCGATATACCAACGGGGGTATAGGTTTCTGTCACTCCGGCAACCCCGAAATTAGCAAACGAATACAAGATGTATTCCCCTAGGCCCATAAATGGTGAAGTATCATGTAGTCGACATTCACATGACACCACTAGAAGAATAACACCACAACTTAAATATCATAACATTGAATACTAACCAACATACTTCACTACTAACATTTAGACTTCACCCATGTCCTCAAGAACTAAACGAACTACTCACGAGACATCATATGGAACATGATCAGAGGTGATATGATGATGAATAACAATCTGAACATAAACCTTGGTTCAATGGTTTCACTCAATAGTATCAATAACAAGTAGAAATCAATACCGGGAGAGTTTCCCCTATCAAACAATCAAGATCCAACCCTAATTGTTACAGCGGCGACGAGGTGCAGCGGTGGAGATGGCGGTGATGATGATGAAGATGATGGTGACGATGATGGAGATGATGTCCAGCTCGATGACGGTGACGATGGCGTCGATTTCCCCCTCCGGGAGGGAATTTCCCCGGCGGATTTCAGCCTGCCGGAGAGCTCTTTTCTCTCTGGTGTTTTCCGCCCCGCAGAGGCGGCTGTGACTCCTCGCGATTATCCTCTGGAGCTTAGGTTTTCGGGACGAAGAAGTACGCGAAGGAGAGGAGGCCAGAGGGGGCTGTGGGCCCCCTCCCCACATGGCGGCGCGGCCAGGGCAGGGCCCGCGCCGGCCTATGAGGGGGCCCATGGCGGCCCTCCTCGGCTCCTCCTTTTGGCTCTCTCCGTCTTACGGAAAAATAGGATTTTCGGTATAATTTCCGTCAGTTGTTGATCTTCCGAAATATTGCATTCGACGGTGCTTTTCCAGCGAGAATCCGACTCCGGTGCGCGATTCCCCAATAATCATGAAACATGCAAAATAGATGAAATAACATAAGTATCATCTCTAAATATGAAAAGATATCAATGAATAATAGTAAATTATGATATAAAATAGTGATGCAAAATGGACGTATCAATGTCCCAAGGTGCACACTGCGAGGAGATCGTGGACCCCGCGCCACTACTGATTTCAGCTTCCTTTTCAGCTTCCTTAGCCTATGGGAGGAACATGCATGAACCATTTAGAAATTTGGATTCATCAATTAGAAGGCAACCATAAAGGAGCTAATTAAGCGGGTGCATTCCTTACCAGAAGAATCTCAAACTTCTTCACCTCCGGATTGGTGGTGAGCTCCTTTGTTTTCGGGTCAATACCTTACCGGGCCAGGAGAAAGTTCCTGGTTTGCTTGTTTTTGTATTGTGCGAAGAGGGCTTCGAGGTCGTTCCTCACACGCTCCTCATCCTGGGCGTCCCATTTCGGGGCGCCCTAAAACCGCCAGGACCAAGTTTGTGGGTGCCTAAGTTCAGTTTCTGCATGTCCTTCCCCCACTGACTAGAATCCGAGGTTGACTTGCTCTCACACTTGATCTTGAAATCAGTGTAGTCTTTCTCGGTGATCGAAGGATTTGCCTCCTTGATCTTTTCGTAAATCTCACCTTTATTAATCATTGCCTTCACTCGGTTCCTCCAACTAGCTAGGGCGGTGCTCATCTTCGTGAGGGCGGCATTGTGCACTTTATTCCGCCCGAGACGTTTATCTGAGTAGTACACCGGGAACGAGTATCATTCGTGCAGCTTCGCGAAGAGGAGGGAGCGCAAATCCGCTCGGTTAGATGCCTGAGGTTCTCGGTGTTGATCGAGACCGTGTTCCGGAGGATGCACCCGAGTTGTGACGAGTACCCTTTGACTAATTCAGGGGGCGCCATTGGAATCCCATTGGCGCCCACTTCGGTGAATTCCTCCTTCCGTTGCCTCTTCGGTTGGCCACCGTCCATTTGTTTCCTGCCGTCTGTGCGTTCGCCGCCATCCGTGGTGGCCTCCTTGGCATCACTATCAGTGGTGTCATCCTAGGCGGCACCATCGGTTCGGTACTCGGCATCGGCGCCATCATCCTCGTCATCGTCGCGGTGAGGTTGTGACTCCATCACCTCCATTTCCCCAGACAGCATCCAGAATGGCTTGATGCCGCTGCTGCCGGCCTCATCGTTGTCGGCCATGTTCGCACTAAGTAGGAAAAATGCATATAGTTAGCGAAAAATTTCAGGGAAAAATTGGGCATGACCTTTGCTAATTTATGGATATAGGAGTGCCCCATTTTCGCTGAAACGGAAATGAATCAACATTTCAACGATAATGAGCAACTCATTTGAAATCCCTACACAAGAAAAATGCCTAAAACCATGCATAGGACACCACATATACACAATATATAGCTCATTTCAGCAGCAAATGTTCCATATACATCAGGTTTCATAAACAAACCAGACCATATACATCAGGTTTCATAAAAACCCTCAGGTTCTACCCATATACATGTTTTCAAGAAAGATATTCCATTGTTGCTCAGGTTCTGCCCATATACATCAGGTTCTGCCCATATACATCAAGAACCTAGCAGCTGCACTACAGATGTACCATATTGTTTAATATCTGATACAGTATTCAGTCTATTGTTTTCAAGAAAGACATGCCATTGTTGCTACTCCAGGTAATCATCAGTTTGTTTTTAACTTCAATCCTTATGTCTAGTTTTAAGTATTTTAATTTTCTCTTATCTTCAGTATTTCTAGTTTCTTCTTTGTTGCAGCAGCTAGAGCATACAGACTACCAGCAGCAACAACTAGCAGCAGCAAGCTACTAGTAGCATGCAATAGCTGGTGTAGCAGCAACAAGCAACAGCTAGGAACCAGAACAACATCAGCAAGCAATCAACAACATGGTTGAACAACATCATCAAGCAAGCAAGCCAAAACTACTGCAAGGGCAACCATCTTTTAGTTGAATTAACTTTCATTTTAGTTGAATTAGGATTTAGTTGAATACTACTGCAAAAATATTAGTAGTGTGCATATTATAAATTCCTTGTAAGTGAAGGAACATCACCCAAATATTGCATTTTGCTACATGTTAATTAAACTGTAAGTGAAGGAACATCACCCAAATATTGCATTTGCAAAGTACTTGAGCAATTACAGGGGAGGGGGAGCAGAAGCAGCAAGCAACCTAGGGACCTAGCAGCAGCAAGCAGTTAACACCAAGAAGGAGGAGGAGGAGGAGGGGCATCAGCGGCACTGGCTACCTTGGAAGGATGCAGCGGCGGCGTCAGCGGTCGAGGGCGATGTGGCGTGCTTCTCCTGCTACTGCTCCACGACGCGCGCCTACCGTGGTGCTCCTCCGCGGCAAGGTCAGGGACGAGGTGCTGCTCCCCCGCGGTGAGGTCGAGGACAAGGTCGTAGACGAGGTGGGAGAGGCGGTCGCCAGCAGGAAATCGTGGGGGAGAGGCCACCGGTGGGAGGAGGGGGACCGAGGTCGATGGGATCTGGCCACCGGTGGGAGGATGGGGTCGAGGTCAGGGGAGGGGCTCGCGTGAGAAGGGGTGGCGTCGCTTAGAGGAGGGGTGGCGGCCGCCGGTGGGAGGTGGCGAGGGAGCGAGGCAGAGGAGTGACGAAGATCGAGGAGCGTGGGATCTGGTCGGGACGGGGAATAAGAGGAGATTTTGGCTATGTCCCCGACGCCTTAGCAATGGCGCACCTCTCGGGGTGCGCCACTGTGAGGCTTAGCAATGGCGCACCTCTAGGGATGCACCACTATAAGGCTTGGTTAGGGTCAAAAAGAAACCGCACCACTGTTTGACAATAACTGAATAGCACCGCATTGGCTCTGTCCCCTTGTTGATTTGCCAAACCCAGCCGCCCAGGTTTGAACCCTGGCGACCCCCTTTTTTCTCCTTTTTTTAACCATGTAATAAATAGCAGAATACACCAAAAGTATAATGCATAAATAATTGTAATTATGTATAATATTTTAAATATAGAAAATCTCCAAAAATATAAATTGTGAGCCTATTTTGATCGGTAGAATGTGTAGATTAACAATATGGCATCCATTCATACAAAAAATGATACATAATAGTATGCCCACACACACGCGGTCGACACATCGTGATTCAATCTTGGTTAATTATCTTTTCACAATCTTCTTGCCCTTCTTTCTCGCGGTTGAATAATTTAGCCCCGGAACTCCTTGGCTTCTTCTTTTGAATGGACGGCCTTTATTAGGTAGGGTGGTCCTGCTTCTTCTTGTTGTGTATGGTGCTTCATTGTCGTTGTCATCTTCCATCTTCGGGTCGCCGTACTGGTCGAAGTCTAGCTCGTTGGCAGCTCCATCCATTCCGATGATATGCTCCTTTTGCCTCACCTCACGACAACACAGCTGGGCTTTTGCGGGTCGGTAATGAAGAAGCATTGGTCCACTTGGGAAGCTAGTACCCATGGCTCATATTTCACGGTGACCTTTGCGCCCGCTGTCTTGGATTTGGCTTCGGGTATAACCATGGTGGTGAAATGCATGCCTTCTTTTACAACGCTCTTGGCCCACCTGACACGGAACATCGGCACATTCTCTCCGGCGTAGCTCAGCTCCCAGATCTCCTCGATCTTTCTGTAGTATCTCTTTTTGATGTCACTGGTGTAGGATTCCATCGTTACCCCGGAGTTCTGATAATCGCTCTTCATGTCCTTTTCCTCAGTGTAGAATGTGTAGCCGTTGATATCGTAAGCCTGAAATGTCATTAGGTTGTGTTCGGCACCCTGTGACAAGGCGAATATGAGTTTTTCTTCCGCAGAAGAACCCTCGTCTATAGGGTACGCCAGCATCTTGTTCTTGAACCACCGCGTGAAGTTTGAGTTGTGCTCTTTGATTATATCTCCGTCTGTCCTCTGTTGGCCCTAGTCATTGTACGTCTTTACGATAAAGGTTTTGTGCTCTACCACCCAAGGATCGACCACGTCTATGTGTTGTAGCGCGACTAGGTTTGCTATTTCAAAGTCGGCGATTCGACCCTTGAAGTCGACATGCATTTCGCGGCTACCCTCGCGGTGACCCCATCCAGCGAGCTTCCCGAGGTGCCTGTTTACGGGCAGACCAACCGGGTTCTCGATTTCTAGATAACTCGTGCAGAAGGAGATGCACTCTTCGGTCAGAAAGCCCTTGGATATGCTTCCATCTGGACGTGACCTGTTGCGAACGTACCCTTTGATGACACCATTCATCCTTTCGAACGGCATCATGCTGTGCAGGAACATCGGCCCAGTTGGATGATATCATCCACGATATGTACCAGCAGATGCACCATAACGTTGAAGAATGCGGGAGAGAAGTACATCTCAAGCTCGCATAGTATCACCACGATCTCTTCCTGTAGCCTTTTGAGTTGCCTCACGCCAACAGACTTCCGAGAGATGACGTCGAAAAAGTTGCATAGGCCAAAAAGCGTTTCACAGACGTGCGCATCCATGATCCCACGGATTGCAACCGGAAGTATCTGCGTCATCAGCACGTGACAGTCGTGAGACTTCATCCCGCTGAACCTCTGCTTCATTTTTTCTAGGCACCTGCTTATCTTCCCCGCGTAACCGTAAGGAAGTTTTACTCCTAGGAGACAGTCGAAAAACTGCTCGATCTCCTTCTGGCTTAGAGTGAAACACGCGGGGGCAATAATATTTGATCTTCTTGGCCCTTTTTCCCTTGCGCCGACTTTGCGTGTCCTCCGCCTCATCATTTTCACGTCATCGTCATCATCATCAGGGCGTCCCGCGTGAAGCTCCTCCGTGATCCCAATTGATAGCAAGTCATACGAAATAGAGAGAATAAAATGTGTAACCCACTGAGAGGTGGCTCGCATGCATGTGTGCATGTGCCCATTGCAAGATTTGGATTCCTAGTACAAATCATGTCAAAGCACAACTTAGTTTGGATTGCTAAACCTTCTCTCTCATCTTGGTATACCCACTTTATATTTAGCAATCCATTATATGCGAAGAAGGCTACTATTAGATATGCTCAATCTTATGTGAAGTTTTTGACTACTAGTACTTATAATGGTATTATATTTTTTTCGGTTGTTTAATTAGGGTCAACTTGGATGGAATATTGCTATAACTCCAATTTGGTTTTCCATGCATAACCGCCGAACCAAAAGAAAACGAAGAAGAAAGTCCATGAATTGTCCAACCGTCATTCATAAATACTCAAATATGTGCATGCTACGATGGTGGGGCCGACTAGTTAGGGTTTTTCACCCGAAACGATGCTTTGGAGGATTGAAATCTCTCCAAATTAAGCTTGCTTGCATGTGACACAAACATGTATGTATATAAGATTGGTGGAGTATGTTGAAAGGGCCAGGAAAAAACTACTCCCACTCCTTATAGGAAACTCCCATGCATTCCAAAACAACTAGAGAGGGAATCCTGGAATTACTTGGGATCCAAAACTTGGTTTTCCATGTTCTTACATTACTCCTTAAAGAAAACGCATACCGACTGGCCAGTATAGTCATCGCGGGACTTGACAACAAAAACATGAGGGTAAAATCCAAAATACCGGTTTTTGAAGGAATGGGCAAAAGGCCAAAACAAAAATCTTATATTAAGTAAGTAGTTCCAAAGAAATATATCATTTAGAGTTATGGGCATGCAAAGCTGGTGGGGTTGGAGGAGGTGCATATATATGCTCCCTCGTTTGCACTAATTAAGCTCTATAGATTGTGCGGGTTCCACAAAGCACGTACAGGGGAATTAACCACCGCGTGGGTGACACTGTGTATTTATACCGTACTGTCATAACACAATCCCTCGAAGGTGACACGTGGCCCTAACTTAATTAATTATCTATATAAGTATTGTGTCGAAGGCTTTTAGTGAGCTAGCTTGTATATAGGATGTTGTATATATAGGATGATTCAATGGTCAAATTGATATATTTTTTCCTTAATTTAGGTATGTAGTCCCTTATTTTGCATATATATAGGATAAATACTTCCTAACTCCTGGGTGTAGTTACACCCATGAATAATATACTACCATACATAAATACATCCACCTCCCAATTTTGACCATTTTTTAATACATGTGATGTCACTTGTAGGAAAAAGTTGTGTAGTACGGGGGTTCTTCTCATGCATTTTGGATCACCCTCAGAGGTGAGGTTATATTGCGACATAAGTAACCACACAACTTTTAGGCCCAAATTTGCTTCTACATACATATATATGTTCCTAAACTTAACCAAAAATGAACAAACAAAAAATGTTCATTGATGATCTAGTCATCATCTTAATTCGGTCTATATATATATATATATATATATATATATATATATATATATATATATCCAAAATAGTGGGCTACCATGGTGGCTAGCTATGCACCCCAATCCAATCGTTAGTTAGATCACTGTATAGAGCATTTATCTACCGTAGATACCATTTAACACCGTTAAACGAGTAAACGGACCAACTGACCCCGCATCCTATTTTTTCTACCCCCGACACCCTCCTCCAAAGAGAAAGTACACACTTATCCATCCAACCATCCCACACGCGGCTTCTCCAACACCGATGGGAGCCGTGCCGCCCAGCCCATCCCTCGCCCGCCGCCTCCCCGACGCCCGTCGCGCCGCACATAGCTCCACCTGTCGGCAGCCGATCCCCCGCGTGCCTCCGTCCTCGCGCCCCACGCGCCGTCGGCCGGGGCTCTGTAGCGTTGACTAGGGAATGGACTCCCGCCTGTGTGGCAAGGGGGCGCAGCCGCGCGAGCACACCACCGGCCGAAAGAAGAACTGGATGTGCTCGCGATGCCCACTGTAGGCGGATGAGAAGGTGGCTGCTGGGCCAGAGGCGGGAAGGAAGGAGGCGTAGTTGGAGACGGGGCTAAGGAGCCTCAGTTCGTGCGCGTGCCCCCGCACCTCCACGCGCTGGCCGGCCGGTCCGTATGCGCGATGGAAGGCGGCAACACCATGTTCCTCCAACATTTTTTTCTGATTCGCACTTTGCATTTTTTCTCACCTGCTCTATTAGATTGTGGGGTTGATCTGTAATTGGGCACGTGGATTTTAGGTTGGTTTTTCTTGTTACTTCCCTCCGCTGAACTCATTTAATTGAAGATTCCCATTTACAATCTGCCATCCAAACACATTAATCGGAGTAATTTGATTGTATATTCCAGATTTGTTCCCAGACTTTCTGTTTGAACATGTACTTTTGGTGAATGTCATATCAAATTGCAATTTGAGATTTGTTCATTAATATGTATTTTTGGGTGGATGTCAGATCAAAGTCCAGAAGAAGGATTTGCATATCTGGATGCTCGATCTGGAATTTCCTTTGGAAGCTATAGTGTAATATGATTGGCTGATTCCGGTAATTTTGGATCCTAATCTGCTAGTCTCTCTCACTGAAGTTAGTTATCCTCATTTGGAGGTAAATATTTTGCTAGCTGTACTAATAAATGGTAGAGAAAACTCTTGTACACTCAGGTGCTGCGCGGCGGTATCCTGGAGCGGCGCGGCGTGCAGGAGTCGGAGAAGAAGACCAGCTGGGCACCGATGTCATATCTAGATGCTCGATTCAGTGGTTGAATTGGGTGCTCGATTCAGTTTTCAAATGGTGTGCTCGATCTAGATGCCAAATGGTGTGCTGGACGGTTTGCATATTCGAATGCCGAGCCAATAGTTTGACCAACCGAAATACGACTGTAAAATGGTGTGGTGGATGATTTGCATTTTGAATGCCAAACCAACACTTCTACCAACCGAAATACATATGTAAAGAAATGCGTCAGGTGGCATGAAAGATTCCAAACCAACGCCCGTTACTGCCGTTAAATCTAGATGTGGTTCAAAGTGGCATACAGGGGCGGATCCAACGGCTGGCTATGGGTGCGTAGCTAGCACCCATGGTAGCAAATCCGCTATATATATATATATATATATATATATATATATATAAGCACCGACTTGTACTTCCCTGGACACAAGGTTGTACTTCCCGGATAACAGGGTTCAACTTTCTGTCGAACTTACCTGAACTTCCCATTTTCTTCAGAGCTACTGATTCTACTTCGTGTTTCCCAACCTTTTGTCGGAACTATGCAAATGATATACCGTTGGATAGATAATGAAAAACCGCAACTTTTTCATGTTCACACTTTTCACAGATTTTGCACAGTTTAAATTTAATTTTGAAAATACGAAAACGCTTCTATATGGCCAGAAAACGAACTTTTAGTTCGGTTTTTGAATCGCTTGTCGAAACTGTACAAATAATATACCGTTGGAAAGATAATGAAATTGCGCAACTTTTTCATGTTTTACGTTTTTTCAAAATCATCATAGTTTTTGAACAATTTCAAAAATACCGAAATTCGGACGTACTCAAAAAACGAGCGGAGAGTAATTTGGATGATTTGTTTCAACCGTATATCGGAATGATGCAAATAATATGGCTTTGGAAAGCTATGGACTAGGCGCAACTTTCTTATTCCAATCATTTTCTCTAATTCCTTACAGTTTAATATAATAACACGAATTACTGTCCGCCTGATTTATGTGACGGGCACCGAATGATTTTCCCCGCGATTTCCATGCGGTATATTTAAACAATGCAAATGATATATGGTTGGAAAGGTCTCAAAATGGCGCATCTTTTTCATATGTACCATTTTTGCCAACTCCAAACGATTTGAAAGTAATTTTAGAAGTTTTGAAATCATGTTTCCGGTATATTTTGTGGGATAACGATTTGAATTTGATAGATTAGATCCATTTATTTGTTGTAAAATGTTGTAGGTAATGAAATTAGAAATATACTCTACCATATAAAGCTTTTGGTGACAGTGATTAAAGTGGTTGGTGATCAAATCGATGAGATTTGAACAATAGATTTCCGCCCCGTAAAAACAGAGCATTGAACTTCCCTCGACACGAACTTGCACTTCTAGGGAAATGTGGTTGTACTTCTCGGCGCTGTTTCACGAAAGTGTTCAGTAAAATGACTATAAGTTTCTCATACGGTGTTCGTTTGAGATCCACGACCACACAAAATGCTCAACACAACCATGCTCTTCTGAACTTCCCGTGACATGTCCTTGTACTTCTTGGCCTTCGTGGTTGTACTTTCTCGGAATTTTTTGATACTAGTGTGTTTTACAAAAAAAAAAACTAGCATGTGTGCTTCGAAATGATAATTGTAGATTGTCCCTATATTCTATTTAAGAGATTCTGCACTTCTCGGATCTTAATATTTGAACTTCACAATGTTGCTATGTGAAATTATGTGGGGGTATTTTCTTCATGTAATTACCGCGTGTACTTCCTGTTATCTCCGCTTGTACTTCTCGGAATCACTGCTCATACTTCCTTGCAGATGACGGGATTATTTTATTTTTTCTACATTTGGACTTTGTCGGGTTTCTTGTACTTCCTATATTAAGTGGGTGTATTGCTCGATTCGAATGGTTATACTTCTCATTGTCAAGTATATGAACTTCCTTATGGGTGATGGGATTATTATTGGTTTTTTCTATGTCAACTTATGTGGGAATATTTTCTTTTGGACACTTTGTAGTTCCTGTAATTACAGCTTGTTCTTCCTGTAGTCTCTGCTTGTACTTTTCTGAATCACTGCTTGTACTTCGTCACGGATGACATTATTATTTTTTCTTTCTATAATTGGATTATGTCGATTTTCTTGTGCATCCTATATTAAGTGGTTGTACTGCGCGTGTAGAATTGTTGTACTTCTCGCCATCAAGTATTTGAACTTCCTCACAAGTGACTCAATTGTTTTATTTTTTCTAAATTTAAATTTTGTTTGTTTTCTTGTACTTCCTATAATAAGTTCATGTACTGCTCGTTTCGAATGGTTGTACATATCCACATCAAGTATTTGAACTTCCTCACGGGTCACTAGATTATTATTTTTTTCTACATTTGGATTTTGTCAGTTTTCTAGTACTTCCTACAATAAGTGCATGTACTTCTCATGTCGAATGGTTGTACTTCCCATCGTCATGTATTTGAACTTCCTCACGGATGACGAATTTTTTTGTTCTACATTTGGATTTTGTTGGTTTTCTTGTACTTCCTATATAAGTGGTTGTACTCCCCGTGTCGAATGGTTGTACTTATCATTGTCAAGTATTTGAACCTCACGGATGACGAGATTATTTTTGTTCCTTCCACATTTGGATTTCGTCGGTTTTCTTGTACTTCCTATACTAAGTGGTCGTACTGATCGTGTAAAATGATTGAACTTCTCATCGTCAAGTATTTGAACTTTCTCGCGGATAACTCGATTATTATATTTTTCTACATTTGTATTTTGTTGGATTTCTTGTCCTTCCTATATTAAGTGGATGTATTGTTAGTATTTAATGGTTGTACTTCTCATTGTTAAGTATTTGAACTTCCCTACGAATGACGAGATTATTTTGTTATTTCTACATGTGGATTTTGTTGGTTTTCCTATACTTCCTATAATAAGTGGATCTTGCCGATGAGGGAGACATGGAAGAGGGGTAGCGGCGCGTGGGCTAAGGTCGGTGGAGCACGGGTCGAGGGTCGATGTCGTGCGGGTCGAGGGTAGACGTCGAGCGGGTAAGGAGCTTGGACATCGGACAAGGAAAATGAGTCAGTGATGTGAGCTCCGTTGGGCGAGACAGCTGAACGGTCAAGGGGCGCTGGTGAATTTTTGCAAGGTGACGGAAGTCGCATGGGCTCTTTGCGCGTAGATGGGCAGGCCTGGATTATGAAGACACCCAACTCAACTGTTGGCGGACGACATCCGCTCGTACATCCGATACCGCACATCTATAGTTCCCCACATCATACATGGGTGCTCCGCTCTCTCATAATATTGTACTTCCCTGTAGACTTATTATTTCTGCTAAATGAAGCGATCTACATTTCCTGTATCGAAGATGTGTACTTCTCGGTATTACTAAATTGTATTTAAAGAATGTACACCATTGGGTGATCTTTTTCAATCCTAGTCTAACGGTTTGTTCATTACATGCTTAGAATCTGAACCAGTGTTCTGCATTTATAAGAACAAGTGTGTGAACTTCCCTAAAAATGACTTTATTACTTCCGTTTTTCTACATTTGATTTTTTATCGGATTTCCATGTACTTCATAAATTTAGCTAGCTGTACATCTCATTTGTTCGATAACTAAGCTTTCCGCAATTTTTGATATCATTACATGTACATCCAGGTACCTCTTTCTATTTTTATATGCATTTCTCAAATTTATTTCTCTGAATTTCTCAATACCAAGATGTGTACGGTCGGCTGTAATTAATTGTACTTCTGAACAGATTACATTTTTGTATCATTTTCTAGTTAATCACATCGGTGACATGTACTTTTTGAACCGCATTAGTGTGCCTAATGCACTGTAGCTTTTTAAAAATCTAAGCTAGCTTCATTACTTTCTTTAAATTTAAGCTAGCCTCAGTGTTGTATGAAGATCACACAAAAAAATTAACTGAACTGCAACAAGTGCGCTCCTGTACGTACCCTGACAGTGAAACAAAATGGGTCAAACTCCAGGTTTGAGCTAGCTAAAACGCAAGCTTTGAATAAAATTTTCACCGCACATTCCTATCCTTAGCCCCTGGATTTTATATTGCTTTAACCATTATTCTTTCCTTAGTCTATTCTTTGAGCTAACTGTAACAACACAACAACAGCAGTTTCGAATTCACACAGTGGGATGCTACTGCAGCAGCAGCTATAGCTAGCAGCCTAGCGCGCGGGAGGATGGTCGAGCGCGCTCCTCTAACACATGCACTGCCCGTGGTGAAACAACTATACTACCGACTAACAAGCAGTTGTAGTTGTACTTCCTTCAGAGAGAGGGTGAAAAGACAGAGAAACACGCTGTCGTGCCAACCTCTCCGCATCGGATGCCTACTATCTTTCTGCTCTCGACTCCTGGCTGTTGGCACAAAAAAATTCAGCAATACAAGGCAGCAATGCATGATCGCTGGAATTCAAAACCATCCACACTTTTGTTAACCACTCTTTCAGTAAGTTTTACTTCTGTCGAGAGAAACAGAGAGAAGAAGATGCAGAGCACGGAGTTGACGATGGGACTGGCGACATTTCGGCTAGTCGTCGTCCATCTCGAAGTCAAAAATAGCTGCAAAATTAAACAAAGCACACACACACACATGGGGAATTCCCGGCCATGTAGGTCAACCCAATATTGGTCGGAGCAACGAGGGGAGCCGTTGAGCTCGGGTCCGGTGGAGAATCTGTGGCGGATTTGCCCGGCGCTTTGCCCATTTAAGCAGTGTTTTCTGCCCATGGATAGAACAATTGTACTTGTGTGTAAACGGGGGTTGTACTTCTTGCAGCTAAACAACTACGCTGCCCTCTGTAGCCTGGAAACTATGAATGGAGCAGAAACAAACAGCTAGACAACTGCGCTGCCCTCTGCGCGCGTAGTCGTTGTAGCCGGATACTCAACGTGAAACATTAAACATGCACTCAACGTTAAAAGATACAGGTGAAAAGGTAAAGTACCATGGGAATTTAATTGCCTACCGAGCATGAAAGTGTAATTTCTCAATACAAACAGGTGCACTACTAATCGAGAGAGAGAGAGATATATGACCACATGAGAGAGTGGAGCAGCAGCAGCTACGCATAAGAAAGAGAACTAAGCACTCACAAAGTGGAGTATTTATGAGAAAGAATATAGCAGCATAGCTCTCGTGAGGTGAGGCAGCAGGAAGCGATGGCCGGCGGAGAGCTCGCGACCTATCCGTCCTTATCTGCAATACATCAAGCCAAACACAACATGATCCTCATCTCTGACCTCTTTGCACCCCCGTCGCCCAATAATGTCCATGCCGGCGGGCTCAACGCTGCCACGGGCGAGGAAGTACAAGTGCAACGGGGCACAAAGTACAGAATGTGGATGTGCGGCAGGCATGGCCAGTAGATCCGTGGTGCTCGAGGATGTGAGAAAGGCAGAGGCGCGTCGCAAATTTCATCTGTACTTCGATAATAAAAAACATGTACTGCTTGTAATGCAGTATTCGTACTTTGCTGTGTCAGAGAAATATACAACAACAGTAGCAATATGCACATGATCATTTTCATTCAATCAGAAATCAAAAAGAAAAAATGCTGCAATTTTAAAGATGCACATCAACATATCGATTTCATCAGAAACCAGAAGACAACATGGCTGAAAAAAATCAAGACCCTGCTGTGGTCCATGGAGGTAACCCAACCTCACAGCAGAGCACTACCGTTGTCCATGGAGGACACGGAGGTCCTTGAACTGGTAACCGCCCCGGCTGGAGAACGACGATAGCACAAATCGATTCCTGCCACCTGCTGTGTGGGTCGGGGGGGCGTGGGGGTCGAGTGGATCTCATGAGGCGGCGGGAAGAACCGGCCAGCGATGGGAAACTCCGGTAAGGGCACCGGCCGACGAGGGACGCGGGGTATGGGCCCCGGCCAGCGGCGAGAGCGCGTGGTAGGAGCCCCGGCCGGCGGCGCGAGCTGTGGTAGGAGACCCGGTGGATGGCGGGACCGCGGGGACGGAGAGCCGGCCGGCGGCGGGAGATCCGGGTGGGCGCACCGGCCGGCGGCGGGAAGGCCGGGTGGGCGCACCGGCAAGCAGCGGGAGCACAGGGTGGAGGCACCAGCCGGCGGCGGCTCGGGAATGGTTGGGATGCTGGTTAATTTGGGTGTATGCGGGCATGATGGGGAGCTGTTGGTTCGGAAAGCTTTTTTTTGCTCACGTCACGTCTATATAGGGTTGGATGGTGCTCAGAATATTATTTTAAGCACTGGTTTCAGAATAGTGTGACCCTATATGTATATATATATATATATATATATATAGCACAATACCCGTGCGTTGCTACGGCTAACCTAAAAAATGCAAACCGCATTGTTCCTATACTTTGAATTAAAGCATGTTCATGTGAAATTGTTAGACCCCCAATTAAATCATAACTGCTTTGTTGAGCTCTATCACTTTCAGATCTTACTTGACTTATGTCTTCTCAAATGGTTGTAGCGACCCAGAAAAAACCCCATAATAAAATTGCTTGTTCTTTTTCTTTTGTGCAAAAATCATGGCATCATGCATATTTTCAACGCTAAAATTATTTTAGTAAAACACTATTTGGTTGTCTAAAATCTTCAGTCCCTTTATTTCAACTTAAACTCCTCCTTATCTCTGCTCAGTCTTCTTTGCTAAAACTATTTAAAAATAGTTTTTGAAACAAACAGCAAAATAAATAAAAAGAAAACTGTTTTAATAAAAGAAAAAAGGGAGAGGAGATTTCCAACCGGCCAGGCCAGCAGAGGCCCAGCCGGGTGCCTCCCACGCGGCCCAAGCCCACCTAACCCCAAAACCCTAGCCGGCCATGCACCTCCCCCTGGCGTTTTACACTCCACCCCCCGCCGCCAACCTTCTTCCACTGAAACCCTCGCTCTTTTCGTTTTGCACTCCGGTCCTCCCACCTCACAGCCACTCTGCTCCCTCCCTCAGACCCGCGCGACACGAGCCCCTCGGCCCGAGCCTTCCTCGCTCCACTCTCGGCACGAGCGCGGCGCCGCTCGCCCCGCCTCCTCCTCCCCGAGCTCCGGCCATGGCGCCGCCACTGCCGACGCCCGCGCCACCGGCGGCTGCTCCCCGCCTACGCCACGCAACGTCCCCGGCGCCCCTCCCCCTTCTTGGCGTCGACCACGAACCCTCCTCCGTATCTCTCTGTTGGGTTGGGGCCGCTGGCTGCTCGACACGCTCATGGTGTTCTTCGACGGCATCGTAGCGCTCGGCAAGCTCTGCGCTCATACCCATGGCCTCAGCCTCGAAACGCCTGGTGCGGGAAGCTAGCGCCTAGCGCGCGACGCGCTCGCTTAGGTCCTCGACGGCATCGTCGCGCCACGGCTTCAGCCTCGACCCGCCGGTGCGAGATGCTAGCGCCTAGAGCGGTGCGGAGAGGACGGAGTGGCCGCAGCCTTATTCATAGCCATTGACCGAGAGTCCGAGACAAACTCCACCACGCACACTTTTTTTCCGCGCGCGAATTTTAATCGATGGAACGTACGACGTACCAGACCGATTGCAATTTAATAGTTAAGATATATATATATATATATATATATATATATATATATAGAGGGTCGCACTATTTTGCAACCGGTGCTCAAAATACTATTTTGAGCACCACCCAGACCTATATAGACGCGAGCATTGGGCCCAGAAAATAAACAGCCCAAACCTCCTTTCCACACGCACCTACCACACCCTATCGTCTCCTTCCGCACGAGCTCCCAATGCTCCCCGTCTCCGCCGGTCAGCCGCACGCCGCCGGCCAGCGATCCTGCACAGCCGGCCTCATCCCGTGTGCCGCCTCCCTGTACCCACGCGCCGCCGCCAACTACCTGCTGGCCGCCGCTCCGGACCCGCACGCCGCCGCGTCGCCGCAGCTTGATCCGCGCAAGGCCGTCCCCTACCAGCGCGCCGCCGTCCACGCCTGCCGGTTAACGCCGCCGGATTTCTCCATGCGCCCACGCGGTCCTTCCCTGCGCCATCGTCCCCGTACCTGCGTTCTGCGTTTCGTGCTGCGGCGTCCTCACCCGGAAATACAAGAGACATAGACGGAGAGTACGGTGCCTCAGGCGTATTCGTGATGCCACTTCCTGTTCGGCATGGACCCCCGCAGGTCGGCGAGAACTGCTGCATGCGAGCGCCACTCAAGAGTCAAGATGCCGGCCTCGCCGTGATGGAGACGATCGATACAGCAGACAGAATTCCTTGAGGGCAGGTTCAGTTTCTGGATGCAGTGGGGTCGTGTAGGCCCGTCAGTCCACTACCTCCCCTATCTCACAGAATTCTTTTTCGTTTTTTGCTTTAAACTGGAGCTGCAGCAGCACTCAATACTTCGCAAACTCTAATTCTGATATATAACTATGTGTACTGTTGTGGACTAGAAGGTTGTGCTGCTGGAACTCAAAGAATGTACTGTCGTATTTTAATAGAATAACAATTGGAGAAGCAGGCTTATTGACCTTTCCTTAACATACTTCTTATCTCTCGGAAAGTGCAGTACGTAACTACTGGAATCATATGCCCAGGTTAGTCCGGAATTTGTTTTTTACCTATCGTCTTGCCGTTGACCAAGTTCTCCAATGAATGATGAGAAGTACTAATATTGTACGGAGTATAAAGCAGCACAACCTTTTTTATTGGCGAAGTACAAGCATTCTTATCTATCCGGGATGAACTCTTATGGTTCGAATACTATGAACCTAATTTATTCCAAGAAACTGATTCAACTTGGCACTTTGCCTGCTCGACCGCTCACTCTGTTTGTGGACATGCAGTACCCATGGATTTCTTCTGCTCTTTTTCCTGAAATTACTCGGCAATATATGTTAATTTAAATTCCAGGTGATGAATTCTAGAAAACATTTTCAGTAGATTGACAAAAAAAAATCTGAGATGCAACAGTACATAAGTTAAAAACAGGAAGTACGGAAGTTCGTACTTGAAATTTCATGTAGATGCTATCACGTGACGCAGCGACGTAGACACTCTCTGCTACTTTCGCATGTACTTGTGATTGAGTGTGATACTTGTAGCGTCATTGAGAATTTTGAATAATGTATTTGTCGATTGCATGCATATGTTTGTTTGCCCAAAATCTGGTTCTTCTAGTGTCTGAAAGGTCGAGGATGGCATGCTCGTTCCCTTGCTTCAACCCTGCATGTATTGTAGCCGAGGATAGCATGTTGTGGCCTGGATCCCCGGTGGTGCTGCTTGCGTGCTGACGCCGGTGAGCCGTTGCGGATCCCTCCCACCGGCTCTTCCTATCATCGACCTATTGCCCTCGTCGCAACAGGCTGGCTGCACCTTCTTCGTCTCCCAATTCCTTGAGGTTATGCTCCGGCCCGCCCATGTCCGGCAGCCCCACTAATGTTGTCTGCTCCTGCAACCAGCCACGGGCTCACCCACAAACGACCCTGGTGGCCCCTCCTTCGTCGCTTAGAGCCGGCGACCGTCCCGTGGCCCTGCGTCTGCCCCTTTCTCCCTCCTCGGAGGCTCTACCCCACCGATAGCTCCCGCCGGTGAGATTGCAGGCGCGCCGCCCCTCGTGGCCACCCACTCCTCCGCCCGGCACCCTCCCCGGTTCCCCTTCACGAGGAAGTGCAAGAAAACTGAGAAAATCCAAATGTACAAAAAAAAAATCTTGCCATCCACAAGGAAGTTAAAATACTTGTCGACGAGAAGTACAACCTTTCGATGCAAGCAATACACCCACTTAATATAGGAAGTAAAAGAAAACCCACAAAATCCAAATGTAGAAAAAACAAAAATAATCCCGTCATCTGCGAGGAAGTTCAATTACTTGATGTTGAGAAGTAGAACCATTCAACACGAGAAGTACAACAACTTAATACAAGAAGTACAAGATATCCGACAAAATTTAAATGTAAAAAAAACAAAATAATCCTATCATCTGCGGGAAAGTACAACCAACGATTCCAAGAAGTACAAGCGGTAACTAGAGGAAGTACAAGCGGTAACTACGGGAAGTACAAAGTGTTCAAATAAAATTTTATCGGTTTTTTTGAACAGTTTTGTGAAACTACAGTGAGAAGTACAACCGTATTGCCTGAGAAGTACTCGCTCATGTCGAGGAAAGTTCAACACTCAATTTTTGCGAACGACCAAAAACCAAATATAGAAAAAAAAATCCCGTCATCCGTGAGGAAGTTCAAATACTCGACGATGAGAAGTTCAACCCTTCGACACGAGCAGTACATACAATTAGGAAGTACAAGAAAACCGACAAAAATCCAAATGAAGAAAAAACAAAATAATCCCATCATGCGTGAGAAATTTTAAATACTTGACGATGAGACGTACAACTATTCGACACAAGTAGTACAAGTGCTTACTATAGGAAGTACAAGAAAGCTGACAAAATCCAAATGTAGTAAAAATGAAATAATCCCATCACCCCCAAGGAAGTTCAAATAGTTGATGCTGAGAAGTACAACCATTCGACACGATCAGTACAAGCACCTATTACAGGAAGTACAAGAAAACCGACAAAATCCAAATGTAAAAATAACAAAATAGTCCCTTCATCCGTGAGGAAGTACAAGGTGTTATTCCGAGAAGTACAAGCGGACACTGTATGAAGTACAAGCGGTAATTACAGGAACTGCAAATTGTTCAAAGAAAATACTCACACATAAGTTCACATAGAAAACATTTGGAAGTTCAAACATTAAGATCCGGGAAGTGAAAAATATCTTAAATAGAGGCTAGGGAAAATCTAAAATTATCATTCCGAAACACACATGTTTAATTATTGTAAAACACATTAGTATCGAAACAATTCCAGGAAGTACAACCACGAAGGCTAGGAAGTACAAGGACGTGTCGCGGGAAGTTCAGTTGTGCGTGGTTGTGCTGAGCATTTTATGTGACCATGGACCTCAAACGGACACCGTATGAGAAATTTATAGTCATTTTACTGAACACTTTCGTGAAACAGCGCCAAGAAGTACAACCGCAATTCCCTAGAAGTGCAAGTTCGTGTCGAGAGAAGTTCAATCCTCTGTTTTTACGGGGCGGAAATCTATTGTGCAAATATCATCGATTTGATTACCAACCACTTCAATCATTGTCACCAAAAGCTTTATATAGTAGATTATATGTCTAATTTCATTACCGACAACATTTTACAACAAATAAATGGATCTAATCTATCAAATTCAAATCGTTATCCCACAAAATATACCGGAAACATGATTTCAAAACTTCTAAAATTACTTTCAAATCGTTCGGAGTTGGAAAAAATGGTAGATACAAAAAAGATGTGCCATTTTGAGACCTTTCCAACCGTATATAATTTCATTGTTTAACTATAACACATGGAAATCGCGGGGAAAATCATTCGGTGCCCGTCACATAAAACGGGCGGACAGTAATTCGAGTAATTCTCTTAAACCGTAAGGAATTAGAGAAAACAATTGGAATAAGAAAGTTGCGCCTAGTCCATAGCTTTCCAACGCCATATCATTTGCATCATTCCGACAAACGGTTGGAACAAATCATCGAAATTACTGTCCGCCCATTTTTTAGTACGTCCGGATTTCGGTATTTTCACAATGATTCAAAAACTGTGAGGATTTTGAAAAAACACAAACATGAAAAAGTTGTGCAATTTCATTACCTATCCAACGGTATATTATTTGAACAGTTTCGATAAGCGATTCGAAAATCAAACTAAAAGTTCGTTTTCTGGCCATATAGAAGCGTATTCGTATTTTTAAAATTAAATTTAAACCGTGCATAATCTGCGAAAATTGTTAACATGAAAAAGTTGCGGTTTTTCATTATCTATCCAACGGTATATCATTTGCATAGTTCTGATAAATGGTTGGGAAACACGAAGTAGAATCAGTAGCTCTGAAGAAAATGGGAAGTTCAGGTATGTTCGACAGAAAGATCAACCATGTTCTCCGGGAAGTACAACCTTGTGTCCAGGGAAGTTCAAGTCAGTGCTCAGAATATTATTCTGCAACTGGTTGCAGAATAGTGCTGGTATATATATATATATATATATATATATATATAGAGAAACTCTATTCAACCCCTGGGTGCAGAATAATAATTCTGCTCCCCGGTCGATTTTTCGGGCCCGGTTGCACCGAACCTGTTGGTCTCTCTCGCACCCACCCTATTATATGTGTCATAATCATAACCTGTTTACGCTGACAGTTTTCTTGTGAATTAAGGGCGTGGGGAGCTAGCCCACTACCGAGCCACCTCTTTTTTTTCCTCCAGGTTTTCTATTCGAGCGTGTCCGGCGGTGAGCAGTTTCTCAAAAAGGAATTGAAGCTTGGCGGCGGCGAATCGGGTGTCGTCCGGCGGCGGGCGGACTTGGTGACCCGGCGAGCGACGGGTGGGCTCCGCTGACCGTGTCCTCGGCATCAGCGGCGTGATTGACGGGTGAAATCCGCGGCGGCATGGGCAGCCGGCCGAATCAGCGCCGGCGTGGTCTGGTGGCCGAATCGTCGAAAATGGCGGCGTGATCTGCTTCTCTTGTATCATGCCGCGCACGGCAACTGGTGACTTCGGCGACCTCAGCCCATCCCCTTGCTAGGTACCTGAAGTTTTGCTCGTTTTGCTCGTTTCAATCTGTGTGCACGAATTTTATACGGCCTCCATAAGATCTGATAATGTGCGCCTTTTTCCTAGAGTCAAGACTGAACAAAATGGTGCATAGAGGTGGTTCTGGTCGGCGTGGTATAAGATTACATCTCAGGGACAAATCAAAAGGAGCTATCTCCAGATCAGACCTACGGCTGCCTCCTGCTACCATTTTTCCCGGCCTTCCCATAAACAGAGCTAATAGAGGTGGTGATCTGGTTCAGCGCCACTTGTTTTTTTGTCTGTTCTGGTCCATCGAGTGTTCATTATTAGATTAAGCAACACGAGATTGGATATATGATGATAAACTTACACATTATTACATCTATTGCTACTGGTATGCAGCTGAGGATTGTGGCCAGCAGCGAGCTGCTGCAGCTAGAGAACGACAGGTGGTATCAGACTATAGTAGCACTGTCTGTTCTGGTCCATCGAGTGTTCATTATTAGATTAAGCAACACGAGATTGGATATATGATGATAAACTTACACATTATTACATCTATTGCTACTGGTATGCAGCTGAGGATTGTGGCCAGCAGCGAGCTGCTGCAGCTAGAGAACGACAGGTGGTATCGGACTATAGTAGCACTGTCGTGGACTCTGCACCGTGGGGAGTGGCATGTTGTCTCGGTGTTTGGCAATGCGTCGTGTGGTGGCTGACTGACGGCAGCGCTGTGATGGCATCGGTGTCATGGTGAGCAAGGGCTGCCTCGGCACTGCTACCGGAGAAGTACACCGGCGGGCTTTGATGTCAAGGTGTGTTGTGGCGATTGACATTTTATTTCTTCTGTCACCAGCAATATCGCATACATTGGACGTGTCACTAGTGTCTAGGATTCTGAAATTTATGGCACAGTTGCCTTTGGGCCTGCTATTGCCTCCAATTTAAGGAAAACTATATATGCTAGAAACTTTGCACACATATACCACTGCTATGTTATGAAGGTTCCAACTTATTCAAAAGCTCCACCTTTTCATGTGCATATACCCCTTAGTTTTATACATGCAAATGATATTTTATGTCTTCAATTTGATCATCACGATTTTTATTCCTAATATATTCATGTTTGGGTGTATCGCCAACTTTGCCGTGTGGCCATTTGACCTGAATTATGAACTTATATGCCAAGATAACAAGATTATGAAACTATGATGGATTTGACTGTATCTAGTTATTATTTGTCATATCTGATATATTTATTTTGTACAACAATGCTAAATACAATTGTTTCATGCTTCCAGAAATTCTGTCGCTGGTTCGCTATTTTGGTTGTGAGTTTGTGTATGGTACTTTGACACTCAGTCTACCTTCCTAATATTCAGAATACCATATGCTAATTTGTAAGAGTGCTGTGCAGCAGCCGTACATAGGTGGCGATGGCATTAAGACCAGTGCAGTATTGATAGCAATTTGTATGTATTTATTTGTGAATTCTTCACTTGCTTGCCGTTTTATCCTATTCAGATATTCCATTGTCCCGTTCATACATCTAATAATACTAGCTCTGTAATTTCTTGCTAGCTACCAGTTTTGAGTTAGATTTATTTCAGTTTAGGGAGGCAGATGGTTATAGATGAATGGAAAACCTACACAATACTGACTTCTATAGACATTTGTTTATCTACTCTCATTTGATATTGATTCATCTACATTGTTAATGTTGTCTACATGCTTTGCAATTTATTGCACACCCATTATGCTATTTGGTCATTTACCTTTCGCCATTTTGGCAGTAGGCCAATAGCTACAAGTGAGACACTACTTCTAAAACTTTGCTTGATAATTATGTCTAGTGGGGCGGTCGGCGAGCAGCGCATGGCTTCGGCGCAACACAAAATGGTATACTGAGAGCACATATGCTTCCCTGATGTTATTTCCGTTGCTTTATTTGGAAGTTGGTATATGAAAATAACCAGAAATAAAGGGGTACATCTAAACGGATACCAATAAAGAAAGTGGTATATGTGATGGACTGTGCCCTCGTCGTGTTTTCTGTTGGCTTCAACAATTTTAACGTCGGGGTCGGTTTTGGCTATATTGGCATGTCCAAGGTCATCATCAAGCAACTTGTTTTCCCAATTGCTACTAATTACTTCCTGATTCATATTTCAAGTTTTGAGTTGGTCTTTTGCTTATTGGTTGGGTAAGTGATCTGACCCTAGGATGACATTATTGAATTGCCAGGCTGAGGATTGGAAGATGCAGTGCAATGGTCGATATTAGAGCTCCCGTCCCCACCAAAGGCCTCAGGCACCCAATGTCATTGGCTCCTATCGGTGACTCCAGCAGCAGCGCCTTTGTACTGGGCATCAGCTCCCTGGAAAGTCCTTCCGGCACTGCTTCCCTGCGGACTAGTGATTGTCAGAAGATAAGATACGGCATGAGCTACCGTGCAAGACATAGACATTATTGTATTGGTCAGGTGTGGTCTTTCCCAGGGTAGATAAGCTATGGGAGTAATCAGCACCGGAAACATACTGTAATTACTGGCTCTAAAAGCCCTCTTTTCAAAAGCTAGAATTTCGTTGTACATGAGTCGGAATTCTTACATTTGACACAACCGATTCAATTCAGTTAATACTGAATCCTTTGGTCAACAATAGAACAACATGTGTTTGCCGAAATATGATTATGGCTTTTTGGGAAAAAATAATTAAATCAGCTTGCTAACAGTGTGATGTAAAAACAAGGCCAGCTTGATTTTTGGTTCTTAAAAAATATTGTGCAGTATTTGGAATTCGCAAGCTCCGCTAATTAGCTACTCCTGTGTATTTGCATGTGCATATACTTAACCACTAAGCTATCTAGATCTAGCTAGCAGCCTTAAATCTCAAAGGACACTTCAGCTCTACAAACAAAAACTTATAATCTGCTTGCTAAAGAAAGTTCTGTCACAATTGGCATACATACGAAATCTGGGAAGTAGGACTTCCAATTACACCGGTTATTTCTTCCAAAGTTATTATGTTGTCACACAAATCAACATCAGATCATATAAATTATGGTATACACTGGGAAATAAAAAAAATGTGAATTACAAAATGTCACGTAGGTGACATGGATCATTCTTTCAGTACAACAATTCCGGACATGATCTGTTTAATGACGCCAATAGTAGGAAGCATTCATAAGCAATTTCATTACATGGACAGGACACGAGACTAAAAATATCCACCTATATACAGAAGTGCAGTTTGTTTTAGGGAGTGAATGCACAAGGGGAAACTTGAAAGCAGAAGGTAGTTTCGAACTTCAATGATTATTTCTCTGCTGCTCTTCGGAGGCTGGGTTCCATGGAAAACAGCAGCGCAAGGAACAACCTTGTTCTGGGATTTCCTCGACCTGGACAATTTCTTTGAGGGACTCGAAACCATTGGCCTACTAATGTTAGTTGTGGTCTTCAATTCCTGTCACGAACTTCAGACCACATGCACAAAAGCAAGAGAATAAGAGTTGCTAAATCAAATAAAATAAGATGTGCCTACGACATGAAAATAACATAAAATTATGAGGATGGTATTATTATATTTCCTTTTCTGTTCAATATATGTAGCCAAGTCACCTAGTGTTGTTTCTCAAACATAATCATGCTACATAGAATATGTTATGCTAGTGAAAATATACAGTGAACATGAACTGACAGTGAAGCAATTGCATCAGTTCTAGGTAATCAGAAAACATTTACAAAGAAAACAGCTACATGACTCTCCATCTTTTGTAAATAGTTGTTGTAGCTTGTTTTGGTTAAGGTGGAGCATGTCCAGACAAGCTTGTGACTAACAAGGATGCAGTGTAAGATTTTAAACTACTCGAAATTGCTAGTACTAAGTCAGAGCTTCCAGCAAGCATTCAAGTCTGGCAAAAAGGGGTATGAAGCATCACAAATCGGATTTTCGGGAAATATGACTATTTTTCAGAGAGTATGTTGTATAAATGTGACAGTACCACATCTACCGTGTTCGGGTTTCAACAGAGGTTCTTTGTTCAGATCAGTAAATTGTTAATAGAGACGCAATGTCCGGAATGGACTTTTTTTTTCTCAGCTTCGTTCCATGTTGCCTAACTAAATCATGCAAGTCTTATAGGAAAACACATTTTATTGACCTGATATATGTGTATTACTTGGATAGATAACCTAAGAAAATGATAATTGTAAAAGTGTTTTTTATTGGGCTCACTTTTGATTCATTTTTACAAACTCATTTTGTCGCGTGCAGAAAGCAAAGAATGTTAACATGACCTATTGTGCTTTCGAGTTCCACTGGACTTGCTATTTGTTCTCTCAAGATCCAACTTCGCTCATCCATGTGCAAAAAAGAAAACACATCCAGCTCTCTTCGCTCTTGTATAATTTTCAGAGGTGTTTAATCTACAGTTGGTTATACTCATTGTAATAGGAATAATCTATCAGTCTAGAGTGTAACCTCTGAAATATGACATTTGCAAAATGTTCAAGATGGGAATAACAGAATAGTGGTTGTTAGTTTTAACCTGAATCAGTGCATCTGCCCACAACCTCCACCCATTACGCCGATGCCGAGGCCACCCTCAGCCACCACCCGCCACGTGGCCTGACCAGGCTTTTGACGCCGCCACCAAGCCGCCATTGCCCCGAGATGACCTGAAATCTAGATAGATCTAATTGTACATATTTCAATCTCGTATTGCTTAGTATAATAGTTAACATTTGATGGGTCCAGAACAGGAAAAATGGAGGAGGACAGGATCTGCGACGAGGTGAGATTGGGATACCATGCCACGAGCGGCATTCTGCTGCGGCACATGTCTGCCCCAACACTACGTGGGATCCGTCCCGACCCATCCCACGGCTGCGCGCTCTTGCTTTGTCCAAACGGAATCATAAATTCCTATCAAACACAGCACTTGAATGTGTATACACAATGATGGGATTAATAAGCACATGATTGTGCATCCTATCAGGTTAATTTGAATTGTAACGCAAGGCACACAAGAAAATCACTGAAATTAAATTAGTGAATGTGATTTCCGTCATTTATGTTTCATCATGGAGTGAATCAATTGCTGTGAATTTTAAACTGTTAGAACCAAATAAAAACATAGCCCCAAACGAATCGACTCCGTGAGAAGTGAAATTCAATGTGTGCAACTCACTTTCATACGTGCTATGCACTAACACGTAAAATTACCTGGTGCATTCCAGAACAGGAAAAATGGAGCTGGACCTGAGGAATCATAGACACACACACAACATGGAGCTGGACCTGAGGAATCATAGACACACACAACATGATTAGTAGCTCCGTTTATGAGAAGACAAAGAAAGAATGGTAGCAGGATTAGAGGAAGAGTGGAAGACGCAGGTCTAATCTGGAGACATAATTTCTTTTTGATTTGTCCATGACATCAAATTTTACCTAGCGGAACAGATCGCCACATCTATGCAATTTTGTGTTCAGTCTTGGCTGACATAGGAAAAAGGCGCACATATTAGATCTTGCGGAGGCCATAATGGAATTCGTGCACGCAGGTTGAAAACAAGCTAAGCTTCATGTACCTTGCAAAGGGGATCCGACAGCACGCACCGAATTTGAGGATGAGGCCGTTCGTCCCCTTCCACTCCAATCAGAGTCGGTTCTGTAGAAGCCAATCACACCACGCCGCCGCTTCGGACGGCCGACCACGAGCCTGCTGTTCACCCGCCGATAACGACGCTATCAAGGACACGGTCAGCAGCTCGCTTGGCCACGAGCCCGCTCACCTCTCGCCGCCGGACATGCATCCGCTCACCGCCGACGCACTCGAGAAAAAATCAGGTTCGGCTAGGTAAGTGGGCTAGCTCCCAAACCCACGTCCTTTTTTTTGAGGACTGAAACCCACGTCCTTGATTAGATAAGAAACTGTCAATGGAAACAAATTATAGCAGGTGTAAGGTGCTAGGACCCGCGAGCCACACGAAACAGGTAGAGTGGAACTGCGACGCGAGATGGATTATGGGCTGGTTTGGATCTCCGAAGTACTGCCGTAAAATTATGTCACGCATATAAAACGGATGGGTTCGCGCACTGGTGGAGCGTTCGGCGCGCGCGTAGGCCGGCTCGGGAGCAGAATAATATTCTGCACCCAGGGAGTCAAATAGCGCGTCTCTATATATATATATATATATATATATATATATATATATATGTGTGTGTGTGTGTGTGTGTGTGTGTGTGTGTGTGTGTGTTCATTAATTGTTCGTAATACCGTCATTTGTCCCTCGAAAAGGAATGACCCCCCCCGCCCCCCCGAGTCTCTGCAGATGCATGCAAAAGAAAGTTCAAGGATGAGGTAGCTCTTGTAGTGCATATATATAATGCATCTAGGAAGTCTTAGATGGTGGCCTCAAAACCTGGATTGAGAGATTCTGATAGTTAGAGAGAGATTTCTTTTATCTCTCTCTCTCTTATTTGGGTTTGTGCCCTTTCTGGCTACCCTTATGTTGCTAATCTCTATAGCAACAACATTTTGCACTTTACAAACTTTAAAATTTAATAAATATGCACATTGGGGAAACCCACTAATCAGCCTCAAAAAACCTGATCAATTTTAGGAGTCACTTAATTATATCTATAGAAAACTCCCCTTAATTTGTGGTAAACATAGGGGCTTTAATTGGATCGATCTTGGTTTTCCATGTTTATACGACCTAATAATTAACCAAAAACAAATTATCACTATATGTTTGTTGTGTATTACGAACATTCGATGGCGAGATCGTGATCATTATCTATTTAGCGCGTAGTAACCCTAACACTTCTCCAACACCTATTGGCGGCACATAGCACTATGAGGGCTGATAAGCCGGGCGGAAAAGGCATAAGCGCCAGACATGAGATGGCTTTTGCGTCGGGGGGAAAGGAAGAAAGAAACCGTAATACTAGCAAGGACGATTGCACCAAGCAAAAATGGCGGAGGCGAAGAACATGTGTTTTAGGGCAAGGAGATTTCTTCTACTTGTTGACTAAGGACAAACGATCCCACGTAGATTAAATCGGTCATTTTGTCCATGATGGAAAGAATACTACAAAACCAGTCAACTATCATTAAACCGCTGCCAAGGACCAAAATTAGACTTAATAAACAGTTTGAGGACAGATTTACACAAAAAATCGGCAAATTTGGGATAGACCGGACAAAATAGTTGCAGGTTTGTATCAGCCCCGCCACCTGCGAGGCTGCAGCCGTGGAGCACCATTCATTCCAGATTGGACGTACCATATTGCCTCAGATTTGAATGAAAAAAACTAAAACTACTCAGAAAAATTGTAAATTTTCAAGTAAATGGAAAATCCATGGACGAGTAGTTTTGTGAAAGTTTCATCACATTTGAATCAATGGTTTATAAATGAATAGCTCTTTATGATTTTTAGCTTAAAAATTCATTTATTCTTAAATTATTGATCCAAATGGCACGCAAATTTCACATAATATACAAAGATACATTTTTTATTTTCTGTAATTTTTTCATTTTTTCTGGGCAGTTTTTATTTTTTTAGCTCAGATATGAGGCAATCTCGAAAGTCCAATCGAGAACGAAGGGTGGAGAACGTATGTTTCATTCCCCCACCCATGCTACCCCACCCCACCCACGGGTTTTAAATGTCGCTTGCTTTTCCTCCCAGACTCCATCGATTTCCCCTAGGTTCATCGTACAAGGTCGCTCCCTTTTCCTCCCAGACTCCATCCCTCTTTTTTATTCTTGTTTATTTGCTAGTTTCACTTGTACTAAACTGTCATTTCACGTACTTTGATCTGTACAGTTGCGGGCTGGTATCAGGCCTGCCACCGGTGACCGTCGTCAGCGAGCTTCCCAGTAAACGGTGCCAGAAGCAAAGCAATGTGGTTTCGCATTCAACCAAGAGCCGGCGATGGATGACACCATGAAAATAAACGCTACGAATTTGGAGATCATCGCGTATAACCTCGCTGGAATGGCGCAGGTCATGTGCTCCCACGATGGCTGTGGGACCATCGTCAGCTACCACGAGTCCCTCAGCCACCAAATTGCGTGCCCGCACGGCCGGTGCACCTGCATGGAGCCGGGCTGCGAGTTCGCCGCTCCACCGTCAGCGCTCGTCGTCCACCTCGCAGAGGCCCACCCGATTCAGGTGCACATGATAGAGTATGTGTTGACTGCCAAAACCCACCGGCGGGTAGCGGCCTTGTCAACACTGTAGAGCCGGGGGGAGCCTAGAGCTGCGGCTGACTGAGACCCCTCCGAGCGACGGCCCGCAATGCTCTTCTGGTCACACGCGGCGTTGCGAAGTGCAAGGGCGTGCCACCTGACCTATACCTGGTCAGGAAGGTGATGAGGATGCCTCGCTTAGTTTCCTGCAGGGCATACATGTAAACGTTAAATACGAGCCTCGATCGGCTCTCAGGTTATCCTGTGAATCGGCTCAAAGAGCCGATCCACCCATGATCCGTACGGGGTGCACGAATACTTGGTGGTCCTGCTTGATCAAGATGAAGCTAATGAGATCTACGACGATTTAGGGTTTTCACCGCATAATCGGATCATCCTACTCCAGGTTGGGCCTTGCGGCCACGTACGGTGCTCGTAAGCCGATCCTAAACAAGGCCAGAAAACCAACATGAAGTTGATTCTAGGAACATCCCGTTTAGGACTTGCGAACGCCACCCTACGTGCCACCGGATCCTCCCCCCCATTGTAAGGCCTAACTATTGCAGATATTAAACTAATCCTTGTAGAACAAGGAGCTATCGTAACGGATCAGATCTACTAAATAATGATCAAGCGGGGTGCCGCCCCCACACCTAAGATAGGTGTGAGGGCGGCTAGATATGCAAGGGTTGCACTACGTAAGCATGCTTAAACGAAGAACAATGCTAACCCTAACATATCTAATGATAACTACGTTGCTCGCCATCAAAAGCGCTTCAGTACGAGCAACGCATGAACAACGTGGGGCTTGTGCTGCCTAGATCGCAAGATGCGATCTAGGCAGCATGTCGCTTACCCGATAGAAACCCTCGAGACGAAGGAGTTGGCGATGCGCCGAGATTGGTTTGTTTTTGGGGTTGAACGTGAGTTGTTGTTTATTCCATAAACCCTAGGTACATATTTATAGTCCAGGGGACTTTCTAATGTGGGCATGCACTAAACCGTGCACGACTAAGATTCTATCTCTAAACTAAAATAGATCTAATATGTTACAGATACACGGGCAATTAAGCCCAACAGGCCGATTCATATAATTCTCCACGTATATTTCCTTAAGCCCATCTTGACTGCGGCCCACCTCTGACTCGGTCAAATCTTGGTGATAACACATGCCCCCCTGGTTTTGGAATTGGTAATTCCAAAATCACTCTGCTTTCCGTCGTCGGGTCATGTCGTGGCAGAACCGTCACAGTATCCCTCATGATGATGCCTTGCCTTCTCAACTTCTCCGCGTGACCTGGCAGTTTTTTCTTTTAAGCACCACTTCATCGAAAACTGCTGTGGCATTGAATTTCCACTATATCCCCCTTCGATTTAACCGCTCTGAACAATTCTCCTTTGTATCTCCTCCGCATTAGCACTCCAAAAACCCTCCCAGCCACCATGTCTTCCTCCTCCTCTGCTCCATCGGATCTTGCTAGCCAATCCTCCACGTCCCGTGAGCCGACGCCGGAGTACGACGCGGCGGCGGTCCACGCAGCCAACACCCGCCGCGCCATTGCGGCGGGGGAGGAATCAGACCACGACTTCTCCATCTGGTCCGAGGACGACCAGTCCTTGACGGACGGGGAGAGCGACCTCCGCTTCCTCGCCGTTGGGGAAACGGAAGAGGGGAGTGACGACGACAGCTTCTCCTGCGACTTCACCTCTTCCGGGGAGGAGGAGGAGCAGGAAGAGGAGGAGGAGGACGACGACGAGGGCTCCTCCGACGAGCCGCCGGCCAAGCGGTTCTGCCCTTGGCCGGGCAATCTGAGCGACTTCGACGGCGACGAGGACGACGCTGACGAAGAAGATGAAGACAACGAGGGCCCGGTCGGCGGCCATTGGAGCGACGACGAGCCCTCCGGGAGCAGCGCCGATAGTGGCGACGACGGCGACGACGAGGGCAGTGATGGCCCATAGATAGGACCTCTAGAATAGGGCCAGTAGTAGTAGATGGGGCGAGTGGATCCCCTAGTATTCCCCTTTTGAGAGCAATTAGCTCCTTATGTAAGAAATCTCCTCTTAATCAATGAAGAACTTTTCCCCAATCTTGATTTTGCCGATTCCTTTTAATTGAGCCGATTCTCTCTTCTACTGACCTTGCCGATTCGTCCCCTTTGCCAATGCGTAGTGAGCCGATAACAACGCATCGGTCCTTCGATAGAGCACCTACTAGGCCTGTTGCCCCCCGAGTCTCAACCAAGGCAAAACAGAGACGAGGATACACAAAAGAGCTGCATAGACCTAGGCTTGATCGTGTGTGGGGAAGTTCCTTATGCAGCGCCAGCCGATTCGACCCAAATCGGCTTCTCTAAGCCTTCAAGGTGAGCTGCCCCCCGAGCTTTCCCTTTGGCGGACCTGATGCAACCCACCGCCTTTGGCGGACCTGATGCAACCCACCTTTGACCTGATCCATACGCCATTGACATTGTCCTTGAAGAAATCTCCCTTGAGTCGATGGCCATGCATCGGCTGTTATATCCTTAAGTCGATGCCTGCTGCATCGGCTATGTTCGAAAATTTTCGAATTTTCACTTTCGTTTTTTTTTACGGCCGACCTGTGCATCGGCCCCCATATTCCACTACTCATCACCGAAGATGAGATGTTTCCGTTGCATATCCTCGTATTTTATCTACCTGGATGCCCCCCCGAGCCGATTCTGTCAAGAAAATTGATGGTATCGGCTCTGTTGGATAACATGTTGAACCCAGGCAGAATGGTAGGTGAGGATAATTTTGGCCGATTGCTGGAATCGGCCTCCACGTTGCTTGCTCGTTGAAGGTTTTGTAAGTTCCCTTCGTAAATTTTTGGGGCCGATCACAAGGATCAGCCTCTCCTGGTTTGCTCATTGGTTTGATCTTGCTACTTGGTCAGGCTGGATAAAACCAACCCAACCTCTGACTTGATGCGCTTGCTGTCGTCCACCTTGAGTGCTCCGTAGAGTCGTGGAGCGCTAAGCTCGTCGGCAAGACGAGTACCATGTTTGTGCCAGCCGATGTCTCATCATCGGCTTTCCTCGTTTGGGGCGCCACTCCATTTTCCGTGGACGACCCTCTTCATCCAGGGTTCGCTGAACCTTTGCAGCCAGATCAGGCCGTGCCTTCCTTAGCGTATGCAGGTACAACCTTTCGGCTTCCTCCGAGCCGCGCAATCGCCGAACCTCGCGCTTTTGGGAACGGCTGAGACCGTCGGGGCACCACCTTGGCCGGTGGTACCTATCTTCTTCCACTTCTCCCTCGTCCTCTGAATCCTCAAGATCTGCCCAACGAGGTGACTCAGCGCGTTTGCTTTGTGGCGGGAGAGGCCCTAGGCGCTCGAACACAGACACGTTGGCTGCCTCCTTCTTTTTCTGATTGCATTCTGGGCAATTGCCGATTGTGGGCAATCGGCTCATTCCTGAATCCCAGCAGTGTCTGAAGAAGGGGCAGTCCCAATGCCTGGCGTTGTCATCTTGCTCCCTTGATGCTTCCGTGGCACAGCGCTCGTGCTCCTCCTCATCGCGATCCTGCCGACGATATCTTCTGGCTTCTCTAGCCAGACGATCTCCTCTATCATCGTAATCGGACCGTCGGCGTTGGTCATACTGACTCACATATTTGTTGAGGAGGTGATCAGAGAGGGGTCGCTGATATCTTATATTCTTCACCTCTCCCTCTGTGACATAGCGCTTGCCATCATGACGGAGCCGATCGCGTGGAGCGGCCTCCTCCGTATCCTTGCTATGAGAGCAGCTGCCCTCATCTCCATCTTTGCCGAGTGGTTTCCGGGTCCTACCATGTTGATGCTGAACGAGGGACCTAGGCCGGCAACCTTCGGAGTAGGTGATTTCCACCATGTTAACGGCGGGGAAGGGTTGGGTGTCGACCTTCATGGCGTACTGGTTGAAAATTAGCCGCCCCTTCTCTATCGCCGCTTGGATGTGCCGACGCCACACCCGGCGGTCGTTGGTGGCATGGGAAAGCGAGTTGTGGAATTTGCAGTACGGCTTTCCGTTTAGCTCTTTCGCCGTGGGGAACTTGAGACCTTCGAGGAACCGTCAAGCTGTTTCTCCTTGAGCAGGAGGTCGAAGATTTGTTCAGTCTTGGTCACGTCAAAATCAAATCCCCTGGGCGGCCCTGGTGGCTTTACCCATTTGCAGGCCACGGGGGTTCCCCCCTGAGTCCACTCAGCCACTGCTATCTCTTGGCCTCCCGCAGGCACTTCATCTTCCTCTGTATCGACCATAACTACTGCACGCTTGAACTTGTCTTGGTACAGGTCGGGGTGGCGCTGTTCATATGCTGATAGTTTCTGAACCATGTGCGCCAGCGAGGGATAATCTGCTTGGGAGGCCATGTCCTTGAGCTGCGTTGCAAGGCCTGCTACTACCAACTCGACTGCTTCCTTTTCAGTTATGCGAACCGAATAACATCGGTTCCTAAGATTCCTGAAGCGCTGGATGTACCCTGTCACCGTTTCCCCGCGCTTCTGACGTAGTTGTGCTAGATCGGCAATGCCAGACTCGGAAGCTTCTGAATGGTATTGCATATGGAACTCGCTTCTTCCAATTGCTTCCAAGACTGGATGGAGTTTGCTGGCAAAGAGGTGTACCATCCAAAGCCGATCCCGTGAGGGACTCGTGAAAAGAGCCTCACGCGCAGCTGATCCGACACCGAAGCCGGTCCTAGTTGAGCCAAATATCGGGCGACGTGCTCGATGGAGCTGGAGCCATCCGATCCACTGAATTTGGAGAAGTCGGGAGCCGATATTTAGGTGGCAGCGGGATCATCTCGTAATCGTCGGGGTACGGCTTGGAATAGCCGATCGCCCTTCTTTTCGGCATCATGCCGAACTGGTCTCTCAGTATGGTATCGATCCGATCCGCCGTGCCGGCCGTAGGAGTTGCACTCCGAAGATTCGCCGGGGTGGCGTACTTGGCCTGCCATGTTTGCTTTTCCAGCTCTGAGCCCTCTGCAGGAGTTGGGCTCGGGAGTTTCGTCGGTGTGGCGTATTTAGTTAGCCACGTCTGCTCTGTCGCCGACTTTCCTCCTGTCTTCGCCGGAGTCCCCGATGTTGTGGCCTGGTTTGTGAGTGCCCAGTCACCGCAATCCGGCACATACATGCACGCGTATCCATGAGGGATCTCCTTAGGCGCCTCCATTAAGAACTGGTAGTCACTGGGGTCGCCACCACCTGCGTAGACGAGGAATGCCGGTGTAGTCGGCACTTCAGCGAGTGCTGCCAACGCAAATGGCAGCGGTGGACGGACTGGAATGGCAACTCTCCTTGATGAGTCCCGAGAGCTGGTCCCGACGGCGAGTACCGGTGGCTCATGATCTCCCGGATCACGCGCGAGCGACACGCTCCAAGCACGTTGACCAAGTTCTCGCAGTGGCGGTGTAGCGAGTGAGCCACCGGGTAGTTGATCTCCTGCCGCAGACCCCCGGTGCGTTCCTCCGACGAGGTAGAGAGGTCTATCCCATCGAGTGCACCTTCTGGTGAGAACCCCTTCCATCTGATGCCACCGGAACGGGTTCTCTGAAAAGAGCCGATGAGGTCGGCTTCGAGGGTAGCCTTGATCTCGTTGTATTGCTTCTTGAGGTCGTCGGGCAGATCCTCGTAGGTGACTGGCGTGCCGTCCGCCATCTCAGAGGTAGATGGCGATGTGGTTGATGTAGACGATTGTCCCACCGGGCGTGCCAGAATGTGTTGACTGCCAAAACCCACCGGCGGGTAGCGGCCTTGTCAACACTGTAGAGCCGGGGAGAGCCTAGAGCTGCGGCTGGCTGAGACCCCTCCGAGCGACGGCCCGCAATGCTCTTCTGGTCACACGCGGCGTTGCGAAGTGCAAGGGCGTGCCACCTGACCTATACCCGGTCAGGAAGGTGATGAGGATGCCTCGCTTAGTTTCCTGCAGGGCATACATGTAAACGTTAAATACGAGCCTCGATCGGCTCTCGAGTTATCCCGTGAATCGGCTCAAAGAGCCGATCCACCCATGATCCGTACGGGGTGCACGAATACTTGGTGGTCCCGCTTGATCAAGATGAAGCTAATGAGATCTACGACGATTTAGGGTTTTCACCGCATAATCGGATCATCCTACTCCAGGTTGGGCCTTGCGGCCACGTACGGTGCTCGTAA
The DNA here is from genome assembly GCF_022539505.1 of Lolium rigidum. Lineage (NCBI taxonomy): Eukaryota > Viridiplantae > Streptophyta > Magnoliopsida > Poales > Poaceae > Lolium > Lolium rigidum. The sequence continues at coordinate 132,892,207 of NC_061511.1, forward strand.
GCCGATCCTAAACAAGGCCGTAAAACCAACATGAAGTTGATTCTAGGAACATCCCGTTTAGGACTTGCGAACGCCACCCTACGTGCCACTGGATCCTCCCCCCCATTGTAAGGCCTAACTATTGCAGATATTAAACTAATCCTTGTAGAACAAGGAGCTATCGTAACGGATCAGATCTACTAAATAATGATCAAGCGGGGTGCCGCCCCCACACCTAAGATAGGTGTGAGGGCGGCTAGATATGCAAGGGTTGCACTACGTAAGCATGCTTAAACGAAGAACAATGCTAACCCTAACATATCTAATGATAACTACGTTGCTCGCCATCAAAAGCGCTTCAGTACGAGCAACGCATGAACAACGTGGGGCTTGTGCTGCCTAGATCGCAAGATGCGATCTAGGCAGCATGTCGCTTACCCGATAGAAACCCTCGAGACGAAGGAGTTGGCGATGCGCCGAGATTGGTTTGTTTTTGGGGTTGAACGTGAGTTGTTGTTTATTCCATAAACCCTAGGTACATATTTATAGTCCAGGGGACTTTCTAATGTGGGCATGCACTAAACCGTGCACGACTAAGATTCTATCTCTAAACTAAAATAGATCTAATATGTTACAGATACACGGGCAATTAAGCCCAACAGGCCGATTCATATAATTCTCCACGTATATTTCCTTAAGCCCATCTTGACTGCGGCCCACCTCTGACTCGGTCAAATCTTGGTGATAACAGGTATGACATGTCGAGAGAGTTCCGTGTGACCATGACGCGCCCGGGTTCGTTGTTCGGGCGTATCGTCATCCAAGGGGAGGACGGCTCAGTGTTTGTCCTGAACATCGGCGTGCACGGCTCGGCCACTGTCGTGTCTTTGGTGCGCGTCAGTGTGGCCACCTCCGTGTGGCCAATGTACATGGTGAAGATGTGGGCGCGTGGCCCGCTGCCGTCCTCGAAAGCGGACTGCAAGCGGGATGTCATGAGGGTGGCTGCCTATGCTTCTAGCAGCGCGTCGCCGGGCGTCGCCCCGGTTGAGGAGCTTAGGTAGTTCCTCGTGGTTCCGGGGCCATACCTCATCGGTGATGGATCTTCCAAGAAGCTGCGTCTCTACATTCACATATGCAAGCACATGTAGGTGTAGTTACTCTGATTAGTTGAAAAAACGGTCAGTTTGCTACAAATTACTCTACTAGTCTACTGCTATTTTTTTACGGAGTCTTGTTTATAATGTTGTTGTCTGGATGTTTCAGATATGTTCCAAATTGTTTGTAGTACTCCTTTCTATCCATATTATTTGCAACTAAAATGGATGTATCTATAATTAAAATATGTCTAGATACATCTATACTAATGTCAAGTAATATGAATCGGAGTAAGTAGTAATGCAACCTGGAAGTGATCGCTCCCACTCTACTCCCTCCATAATCCATACGGGTTTACAAGGGTATTACACATTTAAAAAACTTCAACTACTAATTCGGTCAACAAAATATGATGTATATATCACAAAAAATATTCTATTGAAAACTTCTTTTGAATATGGATCCAATGGTATAATTTTGTGGCATGTATCTTATATTTTGTTGACCAAATTTGTAGTCAAATGGGGATAGCGAGGAGAAGGAGACGAGGTGGACCGAAGGACTCGTATATTGCGGACCCACCTGTCTAAATTGTCCAAAAATTTGAGGATCCCAAATTGCCGCGCGTGGGAATTTTCAATAACCGAAATGTCCCCTAGTTTTTCGGATATAAGGCAAATGAGAAATGTCCTTTCTACCCCGTTGGTTTTATTAACTGTTATGCCTGAACACAGCGAGTGCCCAAGGGTATTCAAGGAACTGCATACAAAATGTCGGCATAACAAGCACTTTATCATCCTATTCACCCTACACATCCATTTTCCCCAATTTGACGTACCCTAGATCTTCCTCTGGTCACATCCACCACCACCTTAGTTCATCATCCTATTCACCGGACACATCGCCCCGGTGCTCCGGCCACCTCGTCAGCGGCATCATGGATGTAAGTAGTAGGATCCTATAGTTAAGTTCAGTTGTTTAGATCTTTAGCACGGTTGCTTCGAAAGTGTCTTAATGTATATGTAGCTTTGTTGGTAGAGCCCCCACATTTCTGCATTACGACGACATGAACTTTGATTTGGGCCATGTGTTCTCTCTGGGAAGAGATCGTTTGGCTGATGACGTCTGAGGCCAAGTCAATTATCCTTGGTCAATAAGGTTGAAGCCTGAAGGTCCTTTGTAGCTCATTATTTCCGATGAGTATGAACACGCTGCTCCAAGTAATATTGGCGTTCATGGGGATAGGTGTAACCAGAGTATGATTTGATCGGTTCTACCTGTCCCCATGATTCCCTTTGCAATTCCACTACTTATTGTATCAGACTCTTGCGAAGCTGCTTACTTTAGTGCCTTCTGCTCATACTACTGGTTGTGGTGCTTGCCTATGAGGCATCAATCCCTATAGATTGCACTTTGTCCTGTGATTAGGCTACCAGCGAGTGTTGAAAAGACAAATACTATTAATTGAGTTGATTGGTATCTAATTCTAACACTTTTTATGCTGCTTAAAACTATTGGTCCCTCTATCTCTTCATTGTATTGATGATGATGTGCTTGCAGTTGAGGCTTTCCTCAATGTTTTTATGAGGTTCTATATATATTTTGCAAAATAAGTTCTTGACACATTTCTTATTGCTAGATCTATTCACATATTTATAGTTGTTTGCAAATGAAAATTAATTCCCTCGTGCTCTTTTGATTGATACATGTTGTTATTCTTACTAGGGAACTAATAAGACACCTCCAGATGTGACCACGCTCCAGCCAAGCCCAGAAAGATCAATGTCAGTCCTGGCGCCCTCTGTTAGACATATATATATATATATCAGGCCGAGTGGAGGCTTATCATTTGGATCAGTTGATGGACATGCAACAAGTAATAGAAGAATTGTGGGTGAAATTGCCCCAAAGTTTGCCAGCGAATTGCCTCTGCGTCCAAATTTAAAGAGATACAAGAAAGACATCGGGCTCCTCTCAGAATACTGCACCAGAGTTGCGGTGAGTTCTTATTACCTCCATTTGCCTCCATCTATGTCTATATAAAGCTTTTAATTTTCAGAGATTGTCATTCTTATGCATGTTATTGCATGTCATTAGGCAAGTGTTTATGTAGACAAAATTCCTCCGCTAGTACAAGTAGCCTCTAGAATGTCACTTCAAAGAGCCCTTCTACTACGTCGATACCAACTCAGAAGACAATGGTTTAATGAACATCTGCTCAGTGAAAATTGATGGTGCTTATCGTTACGCCGACTTCACATTGTTGGAGAACCCCAAGAGGAAGGTATGATGAGCACAGTAGCAAGTTTTCCCTCAGTTAGAAACCAAGGTTTAATGGACCAGTAGGAAAAAGGCGTGACTTCTGAAGGTGTTGCTAGCTAACTAGTGGTAGGGCGCACTATCGGCGTCAGCAACAACGTGGAACCTGCACACAACACAACCAAAGTACTTTGCCCCAACTTACAGTGAGGTTGTAAATCTCACCGGTTTGCTGAACACAAAGGATTAGACGTATCGAGTGGAAGGAGATGTTTGCGTAAAAGTAAATAGAACAAGATTGTAGTAGAATTTATCAGTAAAGGAAACATGACCGGGGTCCAAAGTTCACTAGAGGTGTCTCTCCATAAAGATAAATAGCATGTTGGGTGAACAAATTACAGGTGGGCAATTGACAGAATATCGACCATACATGACAAGATGATTACTATGAGATTTGATTGGGCATTACAACATAATACATAGACTGTAATCCAACCGCGTCTATGAATAATAATCCACCTTCCGGTTATCGTCCGAACCCCTTTCAGTATTAAGTTGCAAGCAATAGATTATCGCATTAAGCAATGTATGTAAAGTAAACAATGGAATTACCCTCGGATAAAACATTTTTGGTTTCTCCCTAGTAGCAACAACACATCTACAATCTTATAAGTCATTGTCACTCTCCGAGAAAACTAGAGACATGAACCTACTATCGAGCATAAATACCCCCTCTTGGAGTCACAAGTGTCCACTTGGCCAGAGTTTTTACTAGCAATGGAGAGCATGCAAGATCACAAATAACATATGACATGAATATATAATCAATCTCAACATAGTATACAATATTCATTGGATCGCAGTAAACAAAACATATAGGATTACATAAAGATGATCTTGATCATGTAGGGAACCTCACAAGATCTATACATCAAGCACAAAGTGGAGAAGACAAACATCTAGCTACTGCTATGGACTCATAGTCCAGGGATGAACTACTCACGCATCACTTCGGAGGTGGGCATAGCGATGTAGATGCCTCCGGCAATGATTATCCCCTTAGGCTGGGTTCCAGGAATAGCTTCAGAACCCCCCGATATGGGTTTTGCGATGGCGGCCGCGACGGAACTTTTTGTGGATGGAGGCTCGGGTATCCAGGGTTTTCCCGAGAAGATGTATAAATAGGCGGAGGATTTAGGTCGGTGGGGTGCCTAGGGGGCCCACACCACCCCTAGGCACGGGCCACACCCAGGCCGCGCCATGGGGTGGTCTGGCCACCCTGTGGCACCTCTTCGACCCCCCTCTGGACTTCGTTTTTTTCGGTAAAATATTGACTTCGGATTTTGTTTCGTCCAATTCCGAGAATATTTCCTGTACAACTTTTCTGAAATACAAAAACAGCAGAAAACATGGAACTAGCACTGTGGCATCTTGTTAATAGGTTAGTGCCGAAAATCATGTAAAAGTGCAACAAAGTGTAAGAAAAACATATATGAATTGGTGTAAAACAAGCATGGAGCATCAAAAATTATAGATACGTTTGAGACGTATCAAAAATCCCATCAGGTCAATCAACAGTGTTGACTGGAACGCACTTGTGCAGCACTGGAAGGCATCTCATGGTCAGCTACAATCAGGCCTTCCAGCCAGTGGAACCGTTATTCCTGAAGGTGCTACTACCCTGCCGAAGGAAAGCCCTATCCGCTCTATGAGAAATGCTGACTGGAACAAACTCTTGGAGCACTGGAGTTTATCCCCAAATGATGGCCAGCTACTTTATGGCCCTGAAGCTGCTGGTAACTTTAATCCTGAAAGTGTTACTGCCATGCCAAAATTAAGCCCCGTCACCTCGATTAGCAATGCTGATTGGAACAGACTTGTGCGGCAATGGAAGGTATCCCATGGCCATGTACTCTCTAATCTTCCATCTGGTGGAACCTTCAATCCTTAAGGGTGTACCGCCATGTCAAAATATTGTCTCCTCCTATGTCAAGACAATTTTCCGATGTTACATGTTCTTCCAGCTGGTGGATCCTTCACTTGTGAAGGTGTGGTAAGTCTACGATTTCAACAGGGCCGAGAATGTGATGAAGCGTTGATACGTCCCAAACGTATCTATAATTTCTTATGTTCCATGCTAGTTTTATGACAATACCTACATGTTTTGTTCACACTTTATATCGTTTTGATGCATTTTCCGGAACTAACCTATTAACGAGATGCCGAAGTGCCGCTTGCTGTTTTCTCGCTGTTTTTGGTTTCGAAATCCTAGAAAGGAAATATTCTCGGAATCAGACGAAATCAACGCCCAACATCCTATTTTTCCCGGAAGGTTCCAGAGCATCGAAGAAGTACCGGAGCGGAGCCAGGGGGCCCCACACGCCAGGGCGGCGCGGCCAAGGGGTGGGGCGCGCCCCCCTAGTGTGTGGGCCCACCAGGCCCCCTCCGAGGCTGCCCTTCCGCTTACTTAAGGTCTCCGTCGCGAAAACCCTATCACGTTCGACGAAACCAGAGAAAACCTTCCAGAGCCACCGCCATCGCGAAACTCCAATTCGGGGGACAGAAGTCTCTGTTCCGGCACCCTGCCGGGACGGGGAATTGTCCCCGGAGTCATCTCCACCGCCGTCTCCACCGCCATCGCTATCTCCATGATGAGGAGGGAGTAATTCACCCCCGGGGCTGAGGGCTCCGTTGTAGCTATGTGGTTCATCTCTCTCTTTATGTGATCTAGTTGAATATCATCTATGTGCTACTCTAGTGATGTTATTAAAGTACTCGATTCCTCCTCCACGGTGTAACGGTGACAGTGTGTGCATCATGTAGTACTTGGCGTAGGTTATGATTGTAATCTCTTGTAGATTATGAAGTTAACTATTGCTATGATAGTATTGATGTGATCTATGCCTCCTTCATAGTGTGATGGTGACAGTGTGCATGCTATGTTAGTTCTCGGTGTAATTGTGTTGATCTATCTTGCACTCTAAGGTTATTTAAACATGAATATCGAATATTGTGGAGCTTGTTAACTCCGGCATTGAGGGTTCGTGTAATCCTACACAATTAGTGGTGTTCATCATCCAACAACAGAGTGTAGAGTGGTTCTATTATGTGATCATTGTTGAGAGTGTCCACTAGTGAAAGCAGGATCCCTAGGCCTTGCTTCCAAGCATCGAATCACCGTTTGTTTACTGTTTTGTTGCATGTTTAGTCGCTGCCATATTTTATTCAGATTGCTATTACCACTCATACTCATCCATATTACTTGCATCTCACTATCTCTTCGCCGAACTAGTGCACCTATACATCTGACAAGTGTATTAGATGTGTTGGGGACACAAGAGACTTCTTGCATTGTGATCGCAGGGTTGCTTGAGAGGGATATCTTTGACCTCTTCCTCCCTGAGTTCGATAAACCTTGGGTGATCCACTTAAGGGAAACTTGATGTTGTTCTACAAACCTCTGCTCTTGGAGGCCCAACACTGTCTACAAGAATAGAAGCACCCGTAGACATCAAGCACTTTTCTGGCGCCGTTGCCGGGGAGGAAAGGTAAAAAGCACTCACACACCGGATCCCGACAACGAAGCACTTTTCTGGCGCCGTTGCCGGGAGGAAAGGTAAAAGGCACTCATACTCCGGTCCCAGTGTAACTAAGTACTTTTCTCGTTGCCGTTGTGTGTGTGCTCGAAGCTATTTTCTTTAGATCCCGCAATTGCATCTTTTTGTTTCTTGTTTTTATTTTTCACTAGTTAGGCATAATGGAAAACAACAATGAGCTTTTTAATCTATTTCCTGAGTTAAGATATGAATTGTTTGATGCGAAAATTAAAAAACCTATGGAACCTTATCTACATGATAGTAGCAATGTTATTAGTATGAATGCAATTACTGCTAATGCTATGGAGAAATCTAAGCTTGGGGAAGCTAGTTTATATAAAAATAATCTTTTTTGCTCCTCAGCTTTGGAAGAAATATTTTGCTCTGATAATGCTTTATCTCCCATATGCGATAACTCTAATAATGCTTATGATATTGTAAATCCACCTGCTGAAAGTATTCCGTATAAAATACCTATGAAAATTCTTGAACGTGTTATGGATAACCGCTATGAAGGGGATGGAACTGTCCATCCTGGAGATCATTTACTGTTTTTACATGAATTATGCGGGTTATTCAAGTGTGCAGGTATCTCTATGGATGAAGTGAGGAAGAAGCTATTCTCTGTTTCGCTGTCTGGTAAAGCGGCGCATTGGTATAAATTGTTGAAGAATAGTCATTCTCTTGGTTGGGAGGAAATTGTATCTCTCTTTTATTCTAAAATTTATCCTCCTCATGAAGTGCATATTGATAGGAATTACATTTATAACTTTTATCCTCGTGATGGAGAGAGTATTTCTCAAGCATGGGGGAGATTGAAGTCACTAATGCTCAAATGTCCCATTCATGAGCTCCCCGCAATGTTATTATTAATAATTTTTATGCAAGGCTTTCAGGACATCACAAGGACTATCTGGATGCCTGTTCGGAGGGATCTTTCACAAACAAAGAGGTTGAAGCTAGGTGGGATCTTCTTGACCGGATTGAGGAGAACGCTGAAGGATGGGAGAACAACAAAGGTAAAGAGTCAGGTATAAATTATGATTATGAATGCATTGAAGCTTTTATGGATACTGATAAATTTCGAAATATGAGCACTACTTATGGTCTTGACTCTCAAGTTGCTGCAAATCTTTATAAAGCCCTTGCTTCTCATTTTGAATTGCCTAAGAAGAATTTCGATAAGTATCATGAACCTTTTAAAGAGGCTTGCATGAAGAATGAAATTGTTGTTAATGATTGCAATAAGCATGCTCAAACTCGTAAGAATGCTATTTCCTATAAGCATGTTAATTTTTGTGGAATGCATGGACCTTGTGGAATTAATCAAATCAAAGATGAATATTGCATCCATCATATTAATGAAAAAACTAGAAAGTGGTTTAGGGCTCTAGATGATCTTGGTAAAAAAGTTTGTGCCCTCTATCCTTTTATTTGTGAACTTTTCCATGGAGTGGGACATTTTAATTTTCAATGCTCCTCCAATGATAATTTGAACCCCATGAGTGCTGCAAATTTGTATTGTGATGATGAAATTACTCCTAATCAGCATGATGAACTTGCTTTATTTTTGTGGTGTGAAGAGCTATCAAGAAAAATCTCTTTGTTACAGATGAGTGATCTTGATATTGATGATGTCCTGCATGGGTGTTTTTCTTATTGCATTGATAATAGACATACAAATACTTACATACAAAATATTTTAGAAGATGACACCTTGCCAAAATATGATAGGACCGCTGTGTGTTTTGAACTAATTAATGAAAAAGAGGAATCCTCCCAAGTTTCTTCTATTGTTTCTGAAAGTAAATCAGGTTATGCGGACAAGCCACCCTTCAAGCCTCTTCCTCCTAAAGAAGGGAACGAGGAGAAGGAAGAGAAGAAGAAGAAGAAGGGAACGAAGAAGAAGAAGAAGAAGAAGAAGGAGAATAAAGAGAAAGAGGTAACGGCATATCCCCGCGTGAATGAGATAACGATAGGTAACCGTAAGTATGTTGCTCCTAATGATTATTATGATAATGAATCTGAGTACAATGATCTTCCTATGCCCTTTACCTACATTAGTGATCATGATTTGAAAGAGCACACTATTTTTGATATTGCAAATCTCTGGGAAACTAATTCTGAAAATGATGATGATAATAATTGTCATAGTATCAGTGCTATCCATGCTTCCTCCCATAATGATATAGAAAACTCTAAGCTTGGGGAAGAGGTGTTTGAAAATCCTTTTGCTACTGATCATTATGTGTTTGATACATCTCCTTCTTGCAACAATGATGGTATGGTCACGGATGAACCTACTGTGAAAGATAACTATTCTATTTCTTATGACGACATTATGCCTCCGACCTTTGATGATTATAAATAATGCTATGATATAAGTTATAACTATCCTTATGAAACTTGTCATAGTTATGATTGGATTGCCAAAAACAATTCCCTTAATATGCAACTTGTTTACCATGTTCAAATTCTTGATAATAATCCTCCTCCAATTACTATTAATGAGAATAATTCTTCTTATGCCAAAATTAATGATACTTCTATGCATATGAACCATGATAAGAATGTTTTAAGTGATGGGTATATTGTGGATTTCATCAATGATGTTACTGGAAGTTATTATGAGAGAGGGAAACATGGTTATAGGCATCTTAATAATATTAAGTTTCCCCTCTTTATGTTGAGAATCTTGAAGCTACTCGTGTTTTATCCTCTTATGCTTGTCACTTTGTTCTTCATGAATTCATTTGTGTACAAGATTCCTTTGCATAGGAAGTGGGTTAGACTTAAATGTGTTTTGAATTTGCTTCTTGATGCTCTCTTTTGCCTCAACTCTTATTTCTTGGGAGTGCATCATTGAAATTATTGAGCCCATCTTAATGGCTATAAAGAAAGAACTTCTTGGGAGATAACCCATGTGTTTATTTTGCTACAGTAACTTTGTTTTATATTTGAGTCTTGGAAGTTGTTACTACTGTAGCAACCTCTCCTTATCTTAGTTTTGTTGCATTGTTGTGCCAAGTAAAGTCTTTGATAGTAAGGTTCATACTAGATTTGGATTACTGCGCAGAAACAGATTTTTGCTCTCACGAATCTGGGCCTAATGCTCTGTAGGTAACTCAGAAAATTATGCCAATTTACGTGAGTGATCCTCAGATATGTACGCAACTTTCATTCAATTTGGGAATTTTCATCTGAGCAATTCTGGTGCCTCTTTAAAATCCGTCTTTACGGACTGTTCTGTTTTGACAGATTCTGCCTTTTATTTCGCATTGCCTCTTTTGCTATGTTGGATGGATTTCTTTGTTCCATTAACTTCCGAGTAGCTTTGTGCAATGTCCAGAAGTGTTAAGAATGATTTTGTCACCTCTGAACATGTGAATTTTTGATTATGCACTAACCCTCTAATGAGTTTGTTTCGAGTTTGGTGTGGAGGAAGTTTTCAAGGGTCAAGAGAGGAGGATGATACAATATGATCAAGAAGAGTGAAAAGTCTAAGCTTGGGGATGCCCCCGTGGTTCATCCCTGCATATTTCAAGAAGACTCAAGCATCTAAGCTTGGGGATGCCCAAGGCATCCCCTTCTTCATCGACAAATTATCAGGTTTCTTCTCTTGAAACTATATTTTTATTCGGTCACATCTTATGTACTTTACTTGGAGCGTCTGTGTGCTTTTATTTTCGTTTTTTTATTTTCATTCTCTGAATAAATTCATGCTTGTGTGGGAGAGAGACACGCTCCGCTGGTTCATATGAACACATGTGTTCTTAGTTTTTAATGTTCATGGCAAAGGTTGAAACTGCTTCGTTAATTGTTATATGGTTGGAAACGGGAAATGCTACATGTAGTAATTGGTATGATGTCTTGAATAACTTGATACTTGGCAATTGTTGTGCTCATGATTAAGCTCTTGCATCATATACTTTGCACCTATTAGTGAAGAAATACATAGAGCTTGTTAAAATTTGGTTTGCATGAGTGGTCTCTCTAGAGTCTAGATATTTTCTGGTAAGGTGTTTGAATAACAAGGAAGACAATGTATAGTCTTATAATGCTTGCAATATGTTCTTATGTGAGTTTTGATGTACCAGTTCATGCTTGTGTTTGTTTCAAATAACCTTACTAGCCTAAGCCTTGTATTGAGAGGGAATACTTCTCGTGCATCCAAATCTTTGAGCCATACACTATGCCATTTGTGTCCACCATATCTACCTATTACATGGTATTTCTCCGCCATTCCAAAGTAAATTGCTTGAGTGCTACCTTTAAATTTCTATTCTTTACCTTTACAATATATAGCTCATGGGACAAATAGCGTAAAAACTATTGTGGTATTGAATATGTACTTATGCACTTTATCTCTTATTAAGTTGCTTGTTGTGCGATAACCATGTTTCTGGGGACGCCATCAACACTTTGTTGAATATCGTGTGAGTTGCTATGCATGTCCGTCTTGTCTGAAGTAAGGGAGATTTACCACTAGTTGAATGGTTAGAGCATGCATACTTGTTAGAGAAGAACATTGGGCTGCTAACTAAAGCCATGAAGCATGGTGGAAGTTTCAGTTTTGGACAAATATCCTCAATCTCATATGAGAACATTAATTGTTGCTAATTGCTTATGCATTAAAGAGGAGTCCATTATCTGTTGTCTATGTTGTCCCGGTATGGATGTCTAAGTTGAGAATAATCAAAAGCGAGAAATCCAATGCGAGCTTTCTCCTTAGACCTTTGTACAGGCGGCATAGAGGTACCCCTTTGTGACACTTGGTTAAAACATATGTATTGCGATGATAATCCAGGTAATCCGAGCTAATTAGGAAAAGGTGCGGGCACTATTAGTATACTATGCATGAGGCTTGCAACTTGTAGGATATAATTTACATAATGCATATGCTTTATTACTACCGTTGACAAAATTGTTTCTTGTTTTCAAAACCAAAGCTCTAGCACAAATATAGCAATCAATGCTTCCCTCTGCGAAGGGCCATTCTTCTACTTTATTGTTGAGTCAGTTTACCTACTTCTTTCTATCTAGCTTAAAAGCAAACACTTGTGTCAACTGTGCATTGATTCTTACATGTTTACCTATTGCACTTGTTATATTGCTTTGTGTTGACAATTATCCATGAGATATACATGTTACAAGTTGAAAGCAATTGCTGAAACTTAATCATCCTTTGTGTTGCTTCAATGCCTTTTACTAAGAATCTATTGCTTTATGAGTAACTCTTATGCAAGTCTTATTGATGCTTGTCTTGAAAGTACTATTCATGAAAAGTCTTTGCTATATGATTCAATTGTTTAGTCATTATCTTTACCATTGCTTTGAATCGCTGCATTCATTACATATGCTTTACAATTGTATTGATCAAGATTATGATAGCATGTCACTTAAGAAATTATCTTTATTATCGTTTACCTACTCGAGGGCGAGTAGGAACTAAGCTTGGGGATGCTTGATACGTCCCAAACGTATCTATAATTTCTTATGTTCCATGCTAGTTTTATGACAATACCTACATGTTTTGTTCACACTTTATATCGTTTTGATGCATTTTCCGGAAATAACCTATTAACGAGATGCCGAAGTGCCAGTTGCTGTTTTCTGCTGTTTTTGGTTTCAAAAATCCTAGAAAGGAAATATTCTTGGAATCGGGCGAAATCAACGCCCAACATCCTATTTTTCCCGGAAGGTTCCAGAGCATCGAAGAAGTACCGGAGAGGAGCCAGGGGGGCCCACCAGGCCCCCTCCGAGGCTGCCCTTCCGCCTACTTAAGGTCTCCGTCGCGAAAACCCTATCACGTTCGACGAAACCAGAGAAAACCTTCCAGAGCCGCCGCCATCGCGAAACTCCAATTCGGGGGACAGAAGTCTCTGTTCCGGCACCCTGCCGGGACGGGGAATTGCCCCCGGAGTCATCTCCACCGCCGTCTCCACCGCCATCTTCACCGCCATCGCTGTCTCCATGATGAGGAGGAAGTAATTCACCCCCGGGGCTGAGGGCTCCGTTGTAGCTATGTGGTTCATCTCTCTCTTTATGTGATCTAGTTGAATATCATCTATGTGCTACTCTAGTGATGTTATTAAAGTACTCTATTCCTCCTCCACGGTGTAACGGTGACAGTGTGTGCATCGTGTAGTACTTGGCGTAGGTTATGATTGTAATCTCTTGTAGATTATGAAGTTAACTATTGCTATGATAGTATTGATGTGATCTATGCCTCCTTCATAGTGTGATGGTGACAGTGTGCATGCTATGTTAGTTCTCGGTGTAATTGTGTTGATCTATCTTGCACTCTAAGGTTATTTAAACATGAATATCGAATATTGTGGAGCTTGTTAACTCCGGCATTGAGGGTTCGTGTAATCCTACACAATTAGTGGTGTTCATCATCCAACAACAGAGTGTAGAGTGGTTCTATTATGTGATCATTGTTGACAGTGTCCACTAGTGAAAGCAGGATCCCTAGGCCTTGCTTCCAAGCATCGAATCACCGTTTGTTTACTGTTTTGTTGCATGTTTACTCGCTGCCATATTTTATTCAGATTGCTATTACCACTCATACTCATCCATATTACTTGCATCTCACTATCTCTTCGCCGAACTAGTGCACCTATACATCTGACAAGTGTATTAGGTGTGTTGGGGACACAAGAGACTTCTTGCATTGTGATCGTAGGGTTGCTTGAGAGGGATATCTTTGACCTCTTCCTCCCTGAGTTCGATAAACCTTGGGTGATCCACTTAAGGGAAACTTGCTGCTGTTCTACAAACCTCTGCTCTTGGAGGCCCAACACTGTCTACAAGAATAGAAGCACCCGTAGACATCAAGCTTGTATAGTGCTCACGACAAGCTACCCTCTGTCTTAAGTAGTTAACATGTGATTTAATGGTGTGAAGGTAATTGGTAGTCTTTTTGTGGTGAGCTGATCTTAGTAAAGTTTTCGTACATGTGAATTGATCTTATAGGTGAATTGATCTTACTGGTAATTATGTTCTGCATGATGTATCTCGCTGTGTGTTTTCAATTATGTTCTGCATGATCTTACTGGTAAACATGTGATTTAAAGGAATACCACCAGGCTTGAAAAGCGGTGATAGAAGTAGTTTTGTGTCTTTGTGGATTTTTTTCGAAAAGGGGAATATCTAGTCTCTGCATCATTTGCAAAGATGCATGGTTCGATTTGGACGGCTGCCATGCACACCATTTGCACTATGTAAGCCGGCAAGGATTTTATTTTTTGATAGAGAGGTGCGGAGAAATACATTCTCCAAACTCCAACATGATATTTAAAATCTAATATTGTATTGTATACTTGTAGATGGCAACCAAAAAAATACTCTATCCATACAGGTTTAAATAGTAATACACACGCGCATAAAATTTGAACATTAATTTGGTCAACAAAATATGAGATATACAGAGCTTTTTTTCTTAATTCCTTTCCCAACTTGGGTTGAAAAAAGCTCAGTTGCATGCATTCCAACTTGCAACTCTTATGCACCGATCACGATACAATCGGACGGCGGAGGATTTACCGAGAAATAACTCATTAAATCTGAATCCATATACGTTCGCTAATTTCGGTCGACATTGCCCACGCGATAGTGTCGAAATTAATTACTGACCGAGTTCTGAGGCTCACTCTCCATGCCAGTGTGTCGTCCAGAGATGTTGGAACTTGGAGGATGACCACGAGGCTGCCGTCGTTGACCTGCCCGCCGGCCCAAGGTATGGTGTTTATTTTTGGGAGGGCGGAGGAGGTATAAACTAGCTATCCGACGTCGGGAGGTGACGTGGGCATTACCCTTCGGGTAACCAATGTTGCCCTATCCTGTATTTCCTAGTTGGAGGCCCATGAAGGCACTCGACGGCAAGGTGGGCCACTAGGACGGTGCAACGGAAGATTCCTTGAAGTACAAGACGCGGAAGGAGCCGAACAAGGAAAGTCTAGAGATAGATCTACTGTAAACCTAGTCGTACTCGATTAGACCTCTTGAGACCTGGCCTCCTATATAAAGGCCAGGAGAGGGGCTGTCGAGGGACACAATCAATCTTAGCGATCTTAGCCAACAGAAGCTTAAAGCTAGGTCACCTTAGTGCTTAGCCATCTCGACGAGATCTCAGCCGAACTATTCGGCACCCCATTGTAACCCATTATCATCATAATCAAGAACAGACAGGCAGGACGTAAGGGTTTTACCTCATCGAGAGCCCCGAACCTGGGTAAATCGCTCTCCCCGCTTGTTTGTGAACCGATGTCTCGTGTCAGCTTGCAGGATTCCATCAACCCCTAAGCCCCTATCGGAGGGCATTGCCGAGGAGCACCCTCGACAATTGGCGCCGTCTGTGGGAACCCTGTCGGCACAAGGCAGGTCATCGGCAGTACCAGTCACGTCCGCGGTGTTCTTACTCGAATCACCGACACCGGCAGAACCAAGAGATTCGATCCGCTGTGGGTCCTTCGAGTTCGTGCCGCGCCTCGAAACACTTCACCCGATCCCTGCGAGATCATCTCGCGACATGGATGCTACTTTCGGTGGTGTCCTCTTCATCATCGACTCTGGAGGTTTTGTTCGCCTCCCTAGGGACGGCGCATCCGATCCGAAGGCCGCGGCCTCGGAAGGCGTTCTTCCAACAGTAGCCCTAAAAGTTCGACCCAGGAGCATACAAGAGAGCAACCGAGGAAGTTTCGACGTCATGGTAGGACAGAGGAAAAAACGAAAGGGCTCGCACCGCGAGGAGGAAGGGAGAACAGCAGCTCACCTTCGCCAATTCGAAAAAGGATGCCACGACACGTCATCAATCAGGGGCCGCACCTGTTCTCCGTATCTTTCGGCTACGGAGCAACTCGAGGCACCGTGTTACCTCCACGCCTACATTGATCCGAAGGATGGTCGAGAGAAATCCAGCCACCTACTAAGGAACTGCCGACACTTCCTGGAGATCCGACAGTTCTGTGATGATCTTAGAGCCGAAGCCATATCAAGAGTTCACGTGATGGAGAAGAGGGCAAGATCTTACGGCCATCCGCCAGAACCGTATGTACCAGAACCGTACGAACCAATGGAAAGAGACGAGTATGTACCAGTCGAAGCATTCCCAGAGCCACGCGGACAGGTCAACATGATCCATAAAACCAGCTTTTTAAAGAGGGAAATCAAGAAATTCTCGCGAGAAGAAGTATGCAGAAGTGGCTATGGTTGACACACCCGAATTCATCGACTGGTCGGAGCAAAGCATCTCCTTCGACAGGACAGACCACCCGAAAGCCGTCCCTAGACCAGGTCATGCAGCCCTTGTCCTTGAGGCGCAGATTGGAGGGTACAACATGAGCAAAGTATTCATGGACGGAGGAAGTGGCTTGAACCTACTATTCGCCAACACAATGAGAGCAATGGGTTTAACAGTCGACATGCTAAGAGAGTCCGACACAGGGTTCCATGGCATCATACCGACTCGACCCGCTTATTCTCTTGGTAAAACATCATTGGATGTAGTCTTTGGTACGCCCAACAACTTCAGAAAGGAGAAGATTGAGTTCGAAGTAGTCGACTGGGAGTCTCAATATCACGCCATCCTTGGCAGGCCCGCGTTTGCCAAATTCATGGCCATACCTCATTATGCGTACCAAAAATTGAAAATGCCAGGCAACAACGCGACTCCGATAACCGTTCATGGGAGCTTTGCTCGATCAGACACCTGCGATAGGGAGTTCCAGAAGATCGCCTCAAAGTTCGGTGCCAAGGAAGAACTCAATGCAATCGACGCTGCCACGGATCATACGCAACCACCAGCCGACAATCGAAACATAAGATCCGATGAATTCGATGCTACAAAGGAAGCCAAGAGCTGCAGGTGCATCCCACTGACCCGAAGAAAACGGTCAATACGTCGGCTGACCTTACGGTCGCATAGGAAGGCGCGCTCATCGAGTTCCTCCGTGAGCGCTGGGAGATATTCGCATGGGAACCATCCGACATGCCAGGTATCCCCAGGGAACTCGCTGAGCACGCCCTTAATGTTGATCCGACAGCCAAACCAGTGCAGCAGTCAATGCGCCGATTTTCCGAACCTAAGAGGAGAGCAATTGGCGAGGAAGTCAATCGACTCCGTAAAGCAGGATTCATCCGAGAGCTCAAGGAATCTGAATGGGTGGCCAACCCTGTTTTGGTGCCCAAAAAGGACACCACCGCTCTGCGTATGTGTATCGACTACACCAGCCTCAACAAACACTGTCCAAAGGACCACTTCCCGCTGCCTCGTATTGATCAGAAAGTCGACTCTACAGCCGGATGTGATCGCCTCTCCTTCCTTGATGCGTACTCCGGATACAATCAGATCAAGCTGAAGAAAGAAGACCAGGAGCTAACCGCGTTCATCACCCCACACGGCGTTTTCTGTTGCAACGTCATGACCTTCGGGTTGAAAAACGCGGGAGCAACTTATCAACGTTGCATGCAGGCCTGCCTTGAAGATCAGATCGGGAGGAACATTGAAGTCTACATCGACGATATTGTGGTGAAGACGAAGCATGCTGCCACCCTCGTCGATGATTTGCGAGAAACCTTCGACAACTTAGACAAGTATAAAATCAAGTTGAATCCCAAAAAATGCTTCTTCGGGGTGCCAGGGGGGCAAGTACTCGGGTACTTCATTTCAGCCAGAGGGATTGAAGCCAACCCCTTGAAGATCAAAGCCATTCTCGATATGGAGCCGCCAAAAAATCTGCACCAAGTGCAGCAATTGGCAGGACGATTAGCATCGCTCAGCAGGTTCATCGCCAAGCTAGGAGAAAAAGCTTTGCCCTTCTACAATTTGATGAAAAAATCAGAAAAGTTCGACTGGACAAAGGAGGCGCAGGAATCCTTCGACAATCTAAAGAAAATCCTGTCGACATCTCCAGTCCTTGTAACCCCCCATGAGAAGGAAACACTGCTTATGTATATAGCTGCAACAGCCCAAGTCTTTAGCAGCATCTTGGTTGTCGAACGAGAAGATGCTGGGAGAGTTCATGGCGTACAGAGGCCCGTTTACTATCTCAGTGAAGTGCTCACACCCGCGAGACAGAGGTACCCCCATCATCAGAAGCTAGCATACGAAGTATGGAGGTCAGCCCGCAAGTTACGGCACTACTTCACAGAGCACCCAATTATCGTCGTGAGCGAAGCGCCACTGAAAAGCATAATGACTAATCCGGAGGCCACAGGCCGCGTGTCCCAATGGGCCATCGAGATAGCACCACACGACATAACTTACGTCAATCGAACAACCATAAAATCCCAAATCCTCCCAGATTTCGTGGCAGATTGGATCCAGTCACAGACGCCAGCAGCACCCGACATGTCGGGATCATGGGTAATGTACTTCGACGGGTCGAAACGGAGTACAGGTGTAGGAGCAGGAGTGGTGTTGATATCACCGCAGGGAGATAAGATGAAGTATATATTACGTATGAACTTCTCTCTACCGATGAATAATGAAGCAGAATACGAAGCGCTGCTGCACGGAATGAAGATGGCAAAGGCATGCGGGGCAACTCGTCTAGAAATCTACGGAGACTCGAACTTAGTGGTGCAGCAGTCGATGAACCTGTGCGACGCGGTCAGCGACAACATGATCGCCTATCGGCAGCTGTATCAAAATATGGAAGCTAAATTCGAAGGATGTGAGCTCAAACATATCGGCAGAGCCAGCAACGAGGAAGCCGACACTCTGGCAAATATCGGGTCCATGTGCTCCCCTATTCCAGATGGAGTGTTTTACGAAGTGATCGCTCAACGATCGATAAAAGAGAAGGCGTCGGCACCTCCAAAACCGTCGGCTGACAAATTGGAGACGAGCTTGCAGCGAGCTGTCGAAGAATCTCCAACTCCTCCCGCTAAACAAGTCCTCCTCCTCGAGCCACTATGGACCAAGCCGTTCCTAGCGTATCTAACGAAGCAAGAATTACCAGAAGATTCAGTGGAAGCAAGACGAATCGTCACACGATCAAAAGCCTTCACCATAGTAAACGGCGAACTTTACAAACGCAGCATTTCTGGTATTTTCCAAAGATGTATCGCCATTGACGATGGAAGAGCACTGTTGCGCGAGATACATGAAGGAACCTGCGGACATCACACAGGAAGCAGGGCCCTCGCGGCGAAGGCCTTCAGGGCAGGATTTTACTGGCCAACAGCGGCATCGGATGCTCGGGACCTGGTCATGAAGTGCGACCCCTGCCAACGGTTTTCACCAAAACCGCACGCCCTGCGACAGATTTGATGACGATACCGCTAGCGTGGCCCTTTGCTCAATGGGGACTCGACCAAGTTGGACCATTGCCGAGGTCGTCACCTGGAGGACACACGTACTTACTGGTCGTAGTCGACAAGTTCACCAAGTGGATCGAGGCGATGCACTGTACGAAATCAAAAAGCTAAAACAGCGAGTTCAATTCTTCAAAGGAATAACTCGTCGATTTGGTATGCCCCACAGTATCGTCACAGACAACAGAACCAACTTTGACTCCAAAGAGTTTCGGAAATTTTGCGACGACGGAGGAATCAAACTAAAGTTTGCATCAGTGGCCCATCCAAAGACCAATGGCCAGGTGGAAAGGATCAACGGTCTCATAGGGGATGGCCTCAAGAAACGCCTCACAGGTGCGGCTGGAGCCTGGGTCGAAGAGTTACCGTCCGTACTCTGGAGATTGCGTACTACACCTAACAGGTCGACTCAGTACACCCCGTTCTTCTTGGTGCACGGAGCCGAGGCTGTCCTGCCAGCCGACGTTCAGTTCGAAGCACCTCGAGTGACAGCATACACGGAATCATCTTCCAATATCGCGCTACAGGATGCTGTGGACCTCCTCGATGAAGCACGAGATATTGCCTTGGCAAGAACGACGGTATACCAACACGCGTTGAGAAATTATCACAGCCGACGAATACACAGTCGAAGCTTTAATGTCGGGGATATGGTACTTCGGCAGAAGCAAGAGAGACCCTTGAAACTTGAATCCCCATGGGAAGGACCATACATCGTCACGGAAGTAATACCAGGAGGAGCCTATCGGCTCAAAAACCCAGTTTCAGGGAAAGACGTTGAGAATCCATGGAACATCGCACATTTGCGACGGTTCTATACATAGGATACGATTGTTTTTAATTACTCGACAACCCTTAAGGTTGCTTTTGCACTTTGAATAAAAGTTCTAATCAGGTTTTCTACCTTTTTTCCTTGCTCCAGGCCTCATCACCCAAACATACCGTATGGGGCCCTACCATTGGCTCTTACTCTCATCGGGAGCGCTGGCCTAAAAAATACGCTCACACAGTGTCATTAATTAAATACTCCCATCGGGAGCTAAGATTAATGATGCACACAAACAACCAATCCAAGCCTCGAAAAATACACGAGTGCTGCAGTCGATGGTTACATTATCACAAAATAAGGCTCAAACCGGTGCACCGCGTGACGAAGCCAAGCGTCTAATTCCCTCGACTAAGTTGATGGGTCTCGCTCTTACAAAATTTACATATAGGCTTCGCAATAACATTGCATAATTCAACGAAGTCGTCGAGAGAGCAGGTTGAACTGATCACTCAGCCGCTCTCGACAATAAAATATCAATCAAACTAACATAGCGTACAACGTACGCAGTAAATTAATACAAAACAATCTTATGCAGGTATAAGGTTATTACATTCATGATCAGGCTCCCCGGTCCCAGTGGGCCTTTAGATCCTTCTCAACGCATGACTCCATCCGAGAAATAATGGTGTAAGCAGGACCTCTAGCAACATCGTAATATTGTCCTAAACTCCTCTCAGTGTTTGCTACGGCTCCCAAGTCTAAAGATGGATGGCACGCCAATATCGAAGCAAAGGCAAGCTCAGCACCAGCCAGGAGTTCTTTCCGCACCAACTGTCGAATCCTTTTGGGAGACTTGAATCGGGTGAACAAGGCAGATAAGGTTTCGGGTGCTTGGTCTAGAGGGAACAAGGTGTTCCAAATCATCGTGAGATGAGCGTGAAACTTATCAAAGTAATAATGCGCCTTCCCCACCCGGTACTTAAACTTCGCCATGACAACAGCCTTCGGACGATGCAGCCATAAATCATGCTTCGGGTGCGCAACGTCAATCATCGCCTCGACCTCTTCATGGATCTTCTTGTTCTCCTCAGTTGCATCTGAAGCTACGACTGGAAAAGGAACGAATGTCAGTTAAAAGAACATTCAAGCTATGTCAGAAATCAGAAGATGGGCTAATACTTACAGCCCAAACTTTCGGTAGCAACATGAAGACCATCGAGAGCGTACTGTTCGATAGCAGTCGCTATCTCTCCCTTTTTCTTCACCAAGGCTGCCATCGCGCGAAGAGAAGTGATGTCTTTATTTAGACAAGACACTTGGTCACGTAAGCGGCGAACAAGGCCTGATTCATCGTTACTCGAAGGGTTCGGAAAAAGCTCGGCACGGGAAGAAGATGAAGGAATCTGCACCACAGTCCCTAGTTCAGACAAGCATTAACATAAAAACTCCCATCGGGAGCGCTTGGCATATATGATACATTCAAAAGGATGTTCGAATTGGCAACGGAGCCGAATTAAAACTAGACTACGTCAAGTTACGGATGATCTTATTTACAACAAGTCAAACAACAGCTCAAGGGTTCGCCGATGATGAACCAGGGGCAGACTCAGGAATAGGCTTGGCTTGTGCTTCATCCACTAGCTTCAGAAGTTGGTTGGCACAAGTTATTGCCGATCTTTTGAAAGGCTCAAGGTCAACTAAATGGTTGTCATCGTCGACAGGCAATGCCTTAGATAACTTCTCCAATTCTGACCCCATCCCATGGCCCATGAGAAACTGGAAAGTAAGAACCGCCCCAACTAAGCGGCTACGGCGTTTCAATACCTCCACAGGCTCGGAAGGATCAACAAGGAAAGCATCCGCCATCTCGTCGAGAGTCTTGTCCTGCTACATCTTCGGGAAGATCATCGAGTATAGCCTCGACAACGCTCCTTTTGTCTTTTGCAGAAGTCCAAGGACTTGGACATTAGACTCAGCGGCAAGCGATAAGGCATCGGCTGTAGAGTCCTCCCGAAGCTGATGACGTCGAGTGACAGATATGTCGGCGGCCTCTAAAAGAAAGACAGATCAATAATCAATGAAGAAACACCAAGAAAGAAACGGTGTACCATGGATTTACCTAATAAATCCTTGATGGATTCGCGGAGGACGCCTTCCTTCTTGTCGACTGCAGCCGCCGCCGCACGCCTGGCATCTTGTTCATCCTCCATTTGCTGCTTTAGCTTCTTCACCTCCTCCTTCAGCAAGGCGTTCTCATTCTTGGCGTTGGTAGCAAGCCTGTTGGCTTCAAGCACCTGGTCAGCCGAAGATCTGATAGTCTTGCGAAGTTGGGAGTTTTCAGCCCCAAGTCGGGTGAATTGTTCAGCGAAATCCGCTACAGCATCGACTTTAGCGTAAATCGGCTGCAGCAAGAAAAATCAAGAGGACTCAGTCGACAGAAACTCGACAAAGCAGGGCAGATTAAATACTTACATGATCACGACCAGCCGACAGAGAGGGAGCATCGCCAGGAGGAATGACTTTCGATACTGGAATCTTCTCTACACCTGTTCGCGAGGGAGGTGTCGACTTGGCGGGAGAGGGATTCGGTTCCTTAGCCGATGCCGCTCTCCCAGAGGTTAACTTGGCCCTCTTCGCGAGAGGAACTTCGTCATCATCATCAGAGCTACTTAAGTGCAGTGCACGGTTAGCGTACAAAATGATAGGAAATAAATCAGGAAAAGAGTATAAATGCTCACAGGTCCAGATCATCTTCGCCTGCGAAGAAACTTGTTGAACTCCTCTTAGCAGGGGGAGGCGAAGCAGTTCCATCGGCATCATTATCTCCTCCGCTAGGACTTGATTCAGCCGTTGTAATGAAATCGTCGTGTATCTGCTTACGGCGCCTGCTCCTGAGGAAGGCATCATCCTCGGCAGCTTCTTCCTCTTGGACATCGCTGTCCTCGAGGGCATGCTGAGCGTCCTCTGTCCCCTCAGAATCATCATCGTCATCCTCTAGTACCACACCGCTTTCGGGTGTAGGAGGATAGCATTGAGCAACGGCGGGGGCCTGTCAAAGAAAAGAAATTTGTGGGACACAACGGAAAAAGGAGTAACAACTGCATGCAAAGAGCGGCAGAGATTACCTCGGTCGGGAGATGGTCAAAATCATAAGGAGGACGAGCCGATGTCAAGATGATGTTATCCTTCATACTAAGGCACGTCAAGCGGCGAACATCGTCCCGAAGCTCATCTGCCGACAGGTCGGCAGAGCTGATCGTCGACTTGTCGGTCTTGCCGGTGTAAAGCCATAGCTGGTGGGGTCGAGTCTTCAGCGGCTGCACTCGATGTTGTAGGAACACTGAAACTACTTCAGTGCCACACATCGTCAAGCCTCCTGTGTTCTTCAGGACGACGACCCGCTCAAATAGTCTGTCGGCTGTCGCCCTCTCTTCGGGAGAAAGGGCGTTTCGCCAGGACTTTTTCTGGTGAGCCACCAAGAAATCATCGAAGTGAGGGAGATTCGAGCGCCGCCCGAGCACTATGGGATCACGCAGGTAAAACCACTTGTTGCGCCAGCCCTGGACGGACTCCTTCATTGGATAGTCGAAGTAGTCGACCTCCTTCCTAACAACAAAGCCAACGCCACCGACGACGGGGGGGCCATTGCTGTCATTGTGGCGCTTCACGTAGAAGATCTTCCTCCAAAGACCCCAGTGAGGGTCAATGCCGAGGAAGCCTCGCAAAGAGTGATGAAGATAGAGAGATGGAGGATGGAGTTTGGGGTCAGCTGCCAGAGCTGGATCCTGTAAAAGAAAAGAAGGGAGCGAAGGAACTCGTGGGCCGGAAGAGAAAGACCACGGAACAAAAAGGCAACGAACATGACAGTGAAACCCTTTGGGGGCTTTGGGCGAGAAACCGCACCTGGAAGACGAATATCATCCTCAGATGCGGAGATGAAGCCAAGGGCGCGCAGCTTGTTGATGTCGCGGTTGGAAATGGCGGGGCCGCGTCCGAAGTGCTGGCACCCTTCTTCTTGCCCATGGCGACTGAAGCTCTTGAGGGAAGAACAGAGGAAGCACGAAAGGACGGGCGAAGAAGATGAGCAGTAGGGGGCGTGAAAAGAAAAAGTGAGAAGGCCCCCTATTTATGTCGTAAAAATTGAGGCGAGATCGTGGCCATAACTCCACAAACATCGCGGGAGGTGGAGCAGATCTGGCTGTACACGTGGCGCTTAATGAAGGAATGGAACCGGCGGCCCATTATTCCCACGTTTGCGTGAAAATCGAGGAGGTGCCTCGGTCGCTGCGCATGCACTGGTCAAATCCTAGAAACTGCCCGCGCAGAACTAGGGTGGGCCCGTTAGATCAAGTCTCGTCAACCAGGCCACAGCAGTGGCACGTCATCAATGACATCATGGATGTAGTCAAAAGCAGTCGAAGGAATGAAAAGGTATCGGATGGTCAACTTGAGTCTATGCACGGATTGTAAGCATCCGCACCTAGACTCGGGGGCTACTCCCATCGGGAGCGCGGACGCGCACCCGACGAGAAGAAGATCCGAAGGAAGAAGGCCTTGAAGGAAGAGATAATTGTTCGACTAGAGTCCGCACCTGGTTGTAAGCACCCGTGCCCAGACTCGGGGGCTACTCCCATCGGGAGCGCTGGATGCACACCCGATAGAAACTTTTTCGCACTCCAGGATCATGCCCGGGGACTTGATTCTGTGTAGGGTAACGTTGTTTTGCCATCGGCAGTTAACCAGCAAAAGTTGGGCATGTTACTCATTATCCCTTGCATGAGGAAAATATATCGGATGACCCATGAAGACTCGCGGAAAAACTTCGGCAGAGCAAAATGTTCGAGTGGTACAACTTGAGTCTACGCACGGATTGCAAGCATCCGTACCTAGACTCGGGGGCTACTCCCATCGGGAGCGCTGACGCGCACCCGACGGAAGAAGATGATGCGGATTCAAGAAGAACAAGAACAGTCAAGGAGAAGAACATTGGTGGAGGCATGCTTTAGTCTCTACCCCAACTACCTTCGGCTAGACACTCGGGGGCTACTGACGTGGGCATTACCCTTCGGGTAACCAATGTTGCCCTATCCTGTATTTCCTAGTTGGAGGCCCATGAAGGCACTCGACGGCAAGGTGGACCACTAGGACGGTGCAACGGAAGATTCCTTGAAGTACAAGACGCGGAAGGAGCCGAACAAGGAAAGTCTAGAGATAGATCTACTGTAAACCTAGTCGTACTCGATTAGACCTCTTGAGACCTGGCCTCCTATATAAAGGCCAGGAGAGGGGCTGTCGAGGGACACAATCAATCTTAGCGATCTTAGCCAATAGAAGCTTAAAGCTAGGTCACCTTAGCGCTTAGCCATCTCGACGAGATCTCAGCCGAACTATTCGGCACCCCATTGTAACCCATTATCATCATAATCAAGAACGGACGAGGCAGGATGTAAGTGTTTTACCTCATCGAGGGCCCCGAACCTGGGTAAATCGCTCTCCCCGCTTGTCTGTGAACCGATGTCTCGTGTCAGCTTGCAGGATTCCATCAACCCTAAGCCCCTATCGGAGGGCATTGCCGAGGAGCACCCTCGACAGGAGGATTGCACCGTTGATGTCTACGGGTGCTTCTATTCTTGTAGACAGTGTTGGGCCTCCAAGAGCAGAGGTTTGTAGAACAGAAGCAAATTTCCCTTAAGTGGATCACCCAAGGTTTATCGAACTCAGGGAGGAAGAGGTCAAAGATATCCCTCTCAAGCAACCCTGCAATCACGATACAAGAAGTCTCTTGTGTCCCCAACACACCTAATACACTTGTCGGATGTATAGGTGCACTAGTTCGGCGAAGAGATAGTGAAATACAAGTAATATGGATGTATATGAGTGGTAATAGCAATCTGAATAAAATATGGCAGCGAGTAAACATGCAACGTAACGAGTAAATAAACGGAGTTTCGATGCTTAGAAACAAGGCCTAGGGATCATACTTTCACTAGTGGACACTCTCAACATTGATCACATAATAAAACCACTCTACACTCTCTTGTTGGATGATGAACACCACTAATTGCGTAGGGCCACAAGAGCACCTCAATGCCGGAGTTAACAAGCTCCACAACATTCGATGTTCATATTTAAATAACCTTAGAGTGCATGATAGATCATTGCAATTACACCAAGTACTAACATAGCATGCACACTGTCACCATCTCACTATGAAGGAGGAATAGATCACATCAATACTATCATAGCAATAGTTAACTTCATAATCTACAAGAGATTACAATCATAACCTACGCCAAGTACTACACGATGCACACACCTGTCACCATTACACCGTGGAGGAGGAATAGACTACTTTAATAACATCACTAGAGTAACACATAGATGAATAGTGATACAAAACTCATATGAATCTCAATCATGTAAGGCAGCTCATGAGATCATTGTATTGAAGTACATAGGAGAGAGATTAACCACATAGCTACCGGTACAGCCCTGAGCCTCGATGGAGAACTACTCCCTCCTCATGGGAGACATCAGCGTTGATGAAGATGGTGGTGGTGTCGATGGAGAGGCCTTCCGGGGGCACTTCCCCGTCCCGGCGGCGTGCCGGAACAGAGACTCCTGTCCCCCAGATCTTGGCTTCGCGATGGCGGTGGCTCTGGAAGGTTTCTCGTATCGTGGCTTTTCCGTCTCGAGGTTTTAGGTCGAGTAGGCTTAAATAGGCGAAGAGGCGGAGTCGGAGGGCTGACGAGGCGGTGACACAATAGGGGGCGCGGCCCCCCCTCTGGCCGCGCCAGCCTGGCGTCTGGTGGCCCTGTGCCCCCCTCTGGTGGCTCTCGGGTGTTCTGGAAGCTTCGTGGAAAATTAGATGCTGGGCATTGATTTCGTCCGATTCCGAGAATATTTCCTTACTAGGATTTCGGAACCAAAAACAGCAGAAAACGACAAGCGGCCCTTCGGCATCTCGTCAATAGGTTAGTTCCGGAAAACGCATAATAATGACATATAATGTGTATAAAACATGTGAGTATCATCATAAAAGTAGCATGGAACATAAGAAATTATAGATACGTTTGGGACGTATCAATCATCCCCAAGCTTAGTTTCTACTCGCCCTCGAGTAGGTAAACGATAACAAAGATAATTTCTTAAGTGACATGCTATCATAATCTTGATCATACTATTGTAAAGCATATGAGATGAATGCAGCGATTCGAAGCAATGATGAAGATAATGAGTAAACAAATGAATCATATAGCAAAGACTTTTCATGAATAATACTTTCAAGACAAGCATCAATAAGACTTGCATAAGAGTTACTCATAAAGCAATAAATTCAAAGTAAAGTTATTGAAGCAACACAAAGGAATATATAGGTTTCAGCAATTGCTTTCAACTTCAACAGATTTATCTCATGGATAATTGTCAACACAAAGTAATATAACAAGTGCAATAAGTAAACATGTAAGAATCAATGCACACAGTTCACACAAGTGTTTGCTTCTAAGATAGAGAGAATAGGTAAACTGACTCAACAATAAAGTAGAAGAATGGCCCTTCGCAGAGGGAAGCATGGATTACTATTTTTGTGCTAGAGCTTTTATTTTGAAAACAAGAAACAATTTTGTCAACGTTAGTAATAAAGCATATGTGTTATGTATAAGATATCCTATGAGTTGCAAGTCTCATGCATAGTATACTAATAGTGCTCGCACCTTGCCCTAATTAGCTTGGACTACCGGATCTTTGCAATGCACATGTTTTAACCAAGTGTCACAATGGGGTACCTCCATGCGCTTTGTACAAGGTCTAAGGAGAAAGCTCGCATTTTGGATTTCTCGCTTTTGATTATTCTCAACTTAGACATCCATCACAGGGACAACATGGACAACGAGATAATGGACTCCTCTTTAATGCATAAGCATGTGGCAACAATTATTATTCTCATATGAGATTGAGGATATATGTCCAAAGCTGAAACTTCCACCATGAATCATGGCTTTAGTTAGCGGCCCAATGTTCTTCTCTAACAATATGCATGCTCCAACCATGAAGGTGGTAGATCTCTCTTACTTCGGACAAGACGGACATGCATAGCAACTCACATGATATTCAACAAAGAATAGTTGATGGCGTCCCCGGAAACATGGTTATCGCACAACAAGCAACTTAATAAGAGATAAAGTGCATAAGTACATATTCAATACCACAATAGTTTTTAAGCTATTTGTCCCATGAGCTATATATTGCAAAGGTGAATGATGGAATTTTAAAGGTAGCACTCAAGCAATTTACTTTGGAATGGCGGATAAATACCATGTAGTAGGTAGGTATGGTGGACACAAATGGCATAGTGGTTGGCTCAAGGATTTTGGATGCATGAGAAGTATTCCCTCTCGATACAAGGTTTAGGCTAGCAAGGTTATTTGAAACAAACACAAGGATGAACGGTGCAGCAAAACTCACATAAAAGACATATTGTAAACATTATAAGACTCTACACCGTCTTCCTTGTTGTTCAAAACTCAATACTAGATGTTATCTAGACTCTAGAGAAACCAAATATGCAAACCAAATTAGCAAGCTCTAAGTATTTCTTCATTAATGGGTGCAAAGTATATGATGCAAGAGCTTAAACATGAGCACAACAATTGCCAAGTATCAAATTATCCAAGACATTTTAGAGTTACTACATGTAGCATTTTCCAATTCCAACCATATAACAATTTAACGAAGAAGAAACTTCGCCATGAATACTATGAGTAGAGCCTAAGGACATATTTGTCCATATGCTACAGCGGAGCGTGTCTCTCTCCCATAAAGTGAATGCTAGGATCCATTTTATTCAAACAAAACAAAAAACAAAAACAAACCGACGCTCCAAGCAAAGTGCATAAGATGTGACGGAATAAAAATATAGTTTCGGGGGAGGAACTTGATAATGTTGTCGATGAAGAAGGGGATGCCTTGGGCATCCCCAAGCTTAGACGCTTGAGTCTTCTTAGAATATGCAGGGGTGAACCACGGGGCATCCCCAAGCTTAGAGCTTTCACTCTCCTTGATCATATTGCATCATACTCCTCTCTTGATCCTTGAAAACTTCCTCCACACCAAACTCGAAACAACTCATTAGAGGGTTAGTGCATAATAAAAATTCACATGTTCAGAGGTGACACAATCATTCTTAACACTTCTGGACATTGCATAAAGCTACTTGGACATTAATGGATCAAAGAAATTCATCCAACATAGCAAAAGAGGCAATGCGAAATAAAAGGCAGAATCTGTCAAAACAGAACAGTCCGTAAAGATGGATTTTATTAGGCCACCAGACTTGCTCAAATGAAAATGCTCAAATTGAATGAAAGTTGCGTACATATCTGAGGATCATGCACGTAAATTGGCTTAATTTTCTGAGCTACCTACGGGGAGGTAGACCCAGATTCGTGACGGCAAAGAAATGCGGAACTGTGCAGTAATCCAAATCTAGTACTTACTTTACTATCAAAGACTTTACTTGGCACAACAAAACATCAAAACTAAGATAAGGAGAGGTTGCTACAGTAGTAAACAACTTCCAAGACACAAATATAAAACAAAAATACTGTAGTAAAAACATGGGTTGTCTCCCATAAGCGCTTTTCTTTAACGCCTTTCGGCTAGGCGCGAAAGTGTAACTCAAGTAACATCAAGAGATGAAGCATCAACATCATAATTTGTTCTAATAATAGAATCATAAGGTAACTTCATTCTCTTTCTAGGGAAGTGTTCCATACCTTTCTTGAGAGGAAATTGATATTTAATATTACCTTCCTTCATATCAATAGTAGCACCAACGGTTCGAAGAAAAGGTCTTCCCAATATAATGGGGCAAGATGCATTGCATTCAATATCCAAGACAACAAAATCAACGGGGACAAGGTTATTGTTAACCATAATATGAACATTATCAACTTTCCCCAAAGGTTTCTTTTTAGCATTATCGGCGAGATTAACATCCAAATAACAATTTTTCAATGGTGGCAAGTCAAGCATATCATAGACTTTTTTAGGCATAACAGAAATACTTGCACCAAGATCACATAAAGCATTACAATCAAAATCTTTGACTCTCATTTTAATGATGGGCTCCCAACCATCCTCTAGCTTTCTAGGAATAGAAGTTTCAAGTTTTAGTTTCTCTTCTCTAGCTTTTATGAGAGCATTTGTAATATGTTTTGTGAAAGCCAAGTTTATAGCGCTAGCATTGGGACTCTTAGCAAGTTTTTGCAAGAACTTTATAACTTCAGAGATGTGGCAATCATCAAAATCTAAATCATTACAATCTAAAGCAATGGGATTATCATCCCCAAGGTTGGAAAAAATTTCAGCGGTTTTATCACAAGCGAGTTTCGGCGGTTTTAGCGGTTTCGG
>NC_061511.1:132922738-132937438 GCF_022539505.1 Lolium rigidum
GACAAATAGAGAGAGCATAACAATGCACATACTTGTCATGATAAGTATAGTGAGATTTAATTGGGCATTACGACAAAGTACATAGACCGCCATCCAACTCGCATCTATGCCTAAAAAGTCCACCTTCGGGTTATCATCCGAACCCCTTCCGAGTATTAAGTTGCAAAGCAACGGACAATTGCATTAAGTATGGTGCGTAATGTAATCAATAACTACATCCTCGGACATAGCATCAATGTTTTATCCCTAGTGGCAACAGCACAACACAACCTTAGAACTTTACGTCACATCGTCCCGGGTGTCAATGCGGGCATGAACCCACTATCGAGCATAAATACTCCCTCTTGGAGTTAAGAGCAAAAACTTGGCCGGAGCCTCTACTAATAACGGAGAGCATGCAAGATCATAAACAACACATATGTAATAACTTGATAATTAACATAACATGGTATTCTCTATCCATCGGATCCCGACAAACACAACATAGAGTATTACGAGATAGATGATCTTGATCATGTTAGGCAGCTCACAAGATCCAACAATGAAGCACAATGAGGAGAAGACAACCATCTAGCTACTTGCTATGGACCCATAGTCCAGGGGTGAACTACTCACTCATCACTCCGAGAGCGACCATGGCGGTGTAGAGTCCTCCGGGAGATGAATCCCCTCTCCGGCGGGGTGCCGGAGGAGATCTCCGGAATCCCCGAGATGGGATTGGCGGCGGCGGCGTCTGCTGGAAGGTTTTCCGTATCGTGGTTCTTCGCATCGGGGGTTTCGCGACGGAGGCTTTAAGTAGGCGGAAGGGCAACGTGGGGGGCCACACGGGGGCCCCACACTACGGTCGGCGCGGCCAAGACCTGGGCCGCGCCGCCCTATAGTGGCGGCCCCTCGTGGCCCCACTTCGACTCCTCTTCGGTCTTACGGAAGCTTCGTCGCAAAATAGGACCCTGGGTCTTGATTTCGTCCAATTCCGAGAATATTTCGTTACTAGGATTTACTGAAACCAAAAACAGCGAGAAAACGACAAGCGGCTCTTCGGCATCTTGTTAATAGGTTAGTTCCGGAAAATGCACGAATATGACATAAAGTGTGCATAAAACATGTAGATATCATCAATAATGTGGCATGGAACATAAGAAATTATCGATACGTTGGAGACGTATCAGCATCCCCAAGCTTAGTTCTGCTCGTCCCGAGCGGGTAAAACGATAACAAAGATAATTTACGAAGTGACATACCATCATAACCTTGATCATACTATTTGTAAACATATGTAATGAATGCAGTGATCAAAACAATGGTAATGACATGAGTAAACAAGTGAATCATAAAGCAAAGACTTTTCATGAATAGTACTTCAAGACAAGCATCAATTAGTCTTGCATAAGAGTTAACTCATAAAGCAATAAATCAAAGTAAAGGTATTGAAGCAACACAAAGGAAGATTAAGTTTCAGCGGTTGCGTTCAACTTGTAACATGTATATCTCATGGATAATTGTCAACATAGAGTAATATAACAAGTACAATATGCAAGTATGTAGGAATCAATGCACAGTTCACACAAGTGTTTGCTTCGTGAGGTGGAGAGAGATAGGTGAACTGACTCAACATAAAAGTAAAAAGAATGGTCCTTCAAAGAGGAAAGCATCGATTGCTATATTTGTGCTAGAGCTTTTATTTTGAAAACATGAAACAATTTTGTCAACGGTAGTAATAAAGCATATGAGTTATGTAAATTATATCTTACAAGTTGCAAGCCTCATGCATAGTATACTAATAGTGCCCGCACCTTGTCCTAATTAGCTTGGACTACCGGATCATCGCAATACACATGTTTTAACCAAGTGTCACAATGGGGTACCTCCATGCCGCTCTGTACAAAGGTCTAAGGAGAAAGCTCGCATTTTGGATTTCTCGCTTTTGATTATTCTCAACTTAGAGATCCATACCGGGACAACATGGACAACGAGATAATGGACTCCTCTTTAATGCATAAGCATGTGGCAACAATTATTATTCTCATATGAGATTGAGGATATATGTCCAAAACTGAAACTTCCACCATGAATCATGGCTTTAGTTAGCGGCCCAATGTTCTTCTCTAACAATATGTATGCTCCAACCATTAAGGTGGTAGATCTCTCTTACTTCGAGACAAGACGGACATGCATAGCAACTCACATGATATTCAACAAAGAATAGTTGATGGCGTCCCCAGAAGCATGGTTATCGCACAACAAGCAACTTAATAAGAGATAAAGTGCATAAGTACATATTCAATACCACAATAGTTTTTAAGCTATTTTGTCCCATGAGCTATATATTGCAAAGGTGAATGATGGAATTTTAAAGGTAGCACTCAAGCAATTTACTTTGGAATGGCGGAGAAATACCATGTAGTAGGTAGGTATGGTGGACACAAATGGCATGGTTATTGGCTCAAGGATTTTGGATGCATGAGAAGCATTCCCTCTCGATACAAGGTTTAGGCTAGCAAGGTTATTTGAAACAAACACAAGGATGAACGGTGCAGCAAAAC
Organism: Lolium rigidum; assembly: GCF_022539505.1. Taxonomy (NCBI): domain Eukaryota; kingdom Viridiplantae; phylum Streptophyta; class Magnoliopsida; order Poales; family Poaceae; genus Lolium; species Lolium rigidum. The sequence continues at coordinate 132,925,282 of NC_061511.1, forward strand.
TCACATAAAAGACATATTGTAAACATTATAAGACTCTAAACCGTCTTCCTTGTTGTTCAAAACTCAATACTAGATATTATCTAGACTCTAGAGAAACCAAATATGCAAACCAAATTAGCAAGCTCTAAGTGTTTCTTCATTAATGGGTGCAAAGTATATGATGCAAGAGCTTAAACATGAGCACAACAATTGCCAAGTATCAAATTATCCAAGACATTTTAGAATTACTACATGTAATATTTTCCAATTCCAACCATATAACAATTTAACGAAGAAGAAACTTCGCCATGAATACTATGAGTAGAGCCTAAGGACATACTTGTCCATATGCTACAGCGGAGCATGTCTCTCTCCCACAAAGTGAATGCTAGGATCCATTTTATTCAAACAAAAACAAAAACAAAAACAAACCGACGCTCCAAGCAAAGTGCATAAGATGTGACGGAATAAAAATATAGTTTCGGGGGAGGAACCTGATAATGTTGTCGATGAAGAAGGGGATGCCTTGGGCATCCCCAAGCTTAGACAGCTTGAGTCTTCTTAGAATATGCAGGGGTGAACCACGGGGCATCCCCAATCTTAGAGCTTTCACTCTCCTTGATCATATTGCATCATACTCCTCTCTTGATCCTTAAAAACTTCCTCCACACCAAACTCGAAACAACTCATTAGAGGGTTAGTGCACAATAAAAATTAACATGTTCAGAGGTGACACAATCATTCTTAACACTTCTGGACATTGCATAAAGCTACTGGACATTAATGGATCAAAGAAATTCATCCAACATAGCAAAAGAGGCAATGCGAAATAAAAGGCAGAATCTGTCAAAACAGAACAGTCCGTAAAGATGGATTTTATTAGGTCACCAGACTTGCTCAAATGAAAATGCAAAAATGGAATGAAAGTTGCGTACATATCTGAGTATCACTCACGTAAATTGGCTTAATTTTCTGAGTTACCTACAGAGAATTAGACCCAGATTCGTGACAGCAAAGAAATATGTTTCTGCGCAGTAATCCAAATCTAGTATTTACTTTACTATCAAAGACTTTACTTGGCACAACAAAACATAAAACTAAGATAAGGAGAGGTTGCTACAGTAGTAAACAACTTCCAAGACTCAAATATAAAACAAAAATACTTTAGTAAAAACATGGGTTGTCTCCCATAAGCGCTTTTCTTTAACGCCTTTCAGCTAGGCGCAGAAAGTGTAACTCAAGTGTTATCAAAGGGTGGTGCATCTACAGCGGGGTTTGGAGTTTTCTCAACCATGCATAATATATTGGATACATAAGTTTCAGCGTCTCCCTTCTCATTAGTCTTGGGCTTGCTACTCTCATCGAACAAATTTTCAGGAACAAGCCAAGCATAGTTATTTTCTAGCGCATCGTTCATAGCTAGGAGTTTACATGGTATTGGTGCTTTGATCTCCCCACCATCATTAGCATTATTAGTGTACCTTATCCTATCCATGTCCATTTTTTCAAGGAGACTAACAAAATTAGTATGAGAACCAAGCATATTAAATTTAGCGAAGACCTTTCTAGCCTCTCTTGCTAGACCACCAAATTCTCTAAGAAGGGTTTCTAAAACAAAATCTTTCTTTTCCCCCTCTTCCAAATCACCAAGTGTAAGAAACATGTGTTGGATTATAGGATTGAGATTAACAAATTTAGTTTCCAACATGCGAACTAAAGCAGCGACAGCAATTTCATAAGTAGGAGCAAGTTCTACCAAGTGTCTATCTTCAAAATCTTCAACGGTACTAACATGAGTCGAAGAATTCTTCTATATTGTTTCTCCCAATGATAGACCCGCGTCCTACCGGTATGTTTTTTGTGGTAAAATTAAAAGGAAACATGATGAATCAAGTAAAGTAAATGCAAGTAACTAATTTTTTTTGTGTTTTTGATATAGCAAACAAGATAGTAAATAAAGTAAAGCTAGCAACTAATTTTTTTGTGTTTTGATATAATGCAGCAAACAAAGTAGTAAATAAAATAAAGCAAGACAAAAACAAAGTAAAGAGATTGAGAAGTGGAGACTCCCCTTGCGGCGTGTCTTGATCTCCCCGACAACGGCGCCGGAAAAAGAGCTTGATGGCGTGTAACTCACACGTTCGTTGGGAACCCCAAGAGGAAGGTATGATGCGCACAGCAGCAAGTTTTCCCTCGGAAAGAAACCAAGGTTTATCGAACCAGGAGGAGCCAAGAAGCACGTTGAAGGTTGATGGCGGCGGGATGTAGTGCGGCGCAACACCAGGGATTCCGGCGCCAACGTGGAACCTGCACAACACAATCCAAAGTACTTTGCCCCAACGAAACAGTGAGGTTGTCAATCTCACCGGCTTGCTGTAACAAAGGATAAATCGTATTGTGTGGAAGATGATTGTTTGCAGAGAAAACAGTAGAAACAAGTATTGTAGCAGATTTGTATTTCAGTATTAAAGAATGGACCGGGGTCCACAGTTCACTAGAGGTGTCTCTCCCATAAGATAAAAGCATGTTGGGTGAACAAATTACAGTCGGGCAATTGACAAATAGAGAGAGCATAACAATGCACATACATGTCATGATAAGTATAGTGAGATTTAATTGGGCATTACGACAAAGTACATAGACCGCCATCCAAGTGCATCTATGCCTAAAAAGTCCACCTTCAGGTTATCATCCGAACCCCTTCCGGTATTAAGTTGCAAAGCAACGGACAATTGCATTAAGTATGGTGCGTAATGTAATCAATAACTACATCCTCGGACATAGCATCAATGTTTTATCCCTAGTGGCAACAAGCACACAACACAACCTTAGAACTTTCGTCACTGTCCCGGTGTCAATGCGAGCATGAACCCACTATCGAGCATAAATACTCCCTCTTGGAGTTAAGAGCAAAAACTTGGCCGAGCCTCTACTAATAACGGAGAGCATGCAAGATCATAAACAACACATATGTAATAACTTGATAATTAACATAACATGGTATTCTCTATCCATCGGATCCCGACAAACACAACATAGAGTATTACGGATAGATGATCTTGATCATGTTAGGCAGCTCACAAGATCCAACAATGAAGCACAATGAGGAGAAGACAACCATCTAGCTACTGCTATGGACCCATAGTCCAGGGGTGAACTACTCACTCATCACTCCGGAGGCGACCATGGCGGTGTAGAGTCCCCCGGGAGATGAATCCCCTCTCCGGCAGGGTGCCGGAGGAGATCTCCAGAATCCCCCGAGATGGGATTGGCGGCGGCGGCGTCTCTGGAAGGTTTTCCGTATCGTGGTTCTTCGCATCAGGGGTTTCGCGACGGAGGCTTTAAGTAGGCGGAAGGGCAACGTGGGGGGCCACACGGGGGCCCCACACTACAGGTCGGCGCGGCCAAGACCTGGGCCGCGCCGCCCTATAGTGGCGGCCCCTCGTGGCTCCACTTCGACTCCTCTTCGGTCTTCTGGAAGCTTCGTGGCAAAATAGGACCCTGGGTCTTGATTTCGTCCAATTCCGAAAATATTTTGTTACTAGGATTTCTGAAACCAAAAACAGCAGAAAACAACAACTGGCTCTTCGACATCTTGTTAATAGGTTAGTTCCAGAAAATGCACGAATATGACATAAAGTGTGCATAAAACATGTAGATATCATCAATAATGTGGCATGGAACATAAGAAATTATCGATACGTTGGAGACGTATCAGCAGTCAACATTATGCCATACTCCATGCTACGTCGGTTGGGACGCTCTAGCTCGGATCTGATCAAGACCAATGTGACTCTGAGCGATTTCAACGGCCAAGCATCTGACGCACAAGGTGTTCTGAACGTGGATCTGACCGTAGGAAGGAAAACCGTCCCTACAACGTTCTTTATTGTCGACAGCAAGAGCACTTACGCCGTCCTACTAGGGAGAGATTGGATCCACGCCAACTGTTGCATTCCATCCACGATGCATCAATGCCTAATACGATGGGATGGAGATGAAGTAGAAGTCGTCCACGCAGATGATTCAGCCGAGATTTCAACGGCCGGCATGAACGTTTGGGAGACATCAGGCCAAGAGCCACTCTCGGGCATCAATTTGGACGACTCGCGAGCGCATCGACGTGACAAAGGACGGGGTTAGGCTGGTTTTATCCACCGGCCTGACCGTGTAACAAGAGCAACATCTATGGACAAACGTGGCGATGCCGATCCATGTGATCGGCCCCAAGGATCTATGGAGGAACATTGCAAAACCTTCATTGAGCAATTCAACATGGAGGCCGATTCCAGCAATCGGCCAAAATTATCCTCACCATTCATTTTACCTGGGTTCAGCATTGATCTAACAGGGAATGCCTGAAGAGCTGATACCCTCAATTACTTGAAAGAATCGGCTCGGGGGGCACTTAGATAGAAAGGACACGAGGATATGAAGTTTGAAGTGGCTGTCAAATGCCCAGCAACTCAAGATATATTCTTTGATGAGAATGGGTATTGAAGTATGGGGGCCGATGCATAAATCGGCCGTAAAAAATACAAATTTTTTAAGCATAGCCGATGCTTAGCCATCGACTCAGGAGGTACAACTGTTATAAACAGAGGCTCAAGGAAGCGGTTGTCGAGTTACAAGGATGAACTCCTTCTCAAGGCTTCCAACTCCTTCTGCAAAGCTTCGAGTTCAGCAGTGCCAGTATAAGCGTGCAGATCAGGATCAAGGGTGAGTCTAGCAAAGAGAGCATACCTATCTGTGACGTTTTTGCCTGGGGTGAACCAAGGTGGCGACTTGGTTGATGTCACGTTCAGAGGTTGTTACGTCCAGAGTTTTGGAGACCACCAGAAATTCAAAACATCCTCACTGGAAGTTGCATCAGCCTCCCAAAGATGATGAGCCGATCTGATCAGCAAGACGCACGAATTGAACTGGAGAAGCTCGGGGGGGCAGCTCACCCTGAAGGTTCTCTCCTCTGGGGAGCCGATTTTGTTGAAATCGGCTGGCTCTGCATTATAACTTGGAAGCCGATGGTGGCACATTTGGCTGGCTCACTACTTTTCTCGCCTTGAGCGAGGCTCGGGGGCAGCTTGCCTCGAAGGACCCTTTGCTATAGGGAGCCGATTTTGTTGAAGTCGGCTGGCTCTGCATCTCGACTTTTTTGAGGAATGGTTGCTGCGAGGAAACAGAGCAGGATTTCAAACATCGCTGTAGATTATCGAAAGAAAATTTGTGGATAAACGATGCCTGTCCTGCAGAAGTATCAGCTCCAGCCTCCGGGTTGATTCAGCAATAGTCCTAGAGCTCTCCCGAAGGCAAAGGGGATTTGGAAAAGAAGGATTCGGCAGGAGAACGTCTGGAAACCTAAAGTTAATGATGAGACCAGGCATTATTTCAGGAGTTTTGCCGTTAAATCTAACACTACGCTCAGTGACCGCGGTTTGGACCTATTCGGTTGAAAGTTTGGGGATCTGAGTTTGAGCAAGGTTCGCAAGTTACCGTTTGAGGAGGTGGCTAAATTGGTCTATCTCAAAATTTATCGTAAGAGGCCGATGCGTTGCCATCGGCTCATTGAGCGTTGCTCAAATTAACAATCGGCAAAATCAGTACGAAAGGAAATCGGCGAAATCAAGTTAAGGAAAAGTCTTCTTCATTAATAAGGGAGGATTTTTACAATGAAGAGCCGATTACTCTAGAAAGGAAGAACAAAAGAAGAGCCGATTTCTCAGGGACTACTAATCCTACATTGCTAATCCTCGCTAGCATCATCGTCGGCATCGGAGCTGCCGTCGGCGCTACTTCCGGAGAATTCCTCGTCGCTGCTGCCCCAGCCTTCGACCGGAGCTTCTTCTTCCTCGTCATCATCATCATCCTCGCTGTCCGCCCAAGCGCGGAAGCGCTTCGCCGGCGGGTACCCAGTGGAAGAGGAGGAATCTTCCTCCTCCTCCTCTTCTCCTTCCTCGTCATCATCATCATCCTCGCTGTCCGCCCACATGCGGGAGCGCTTCGTCGGCGGGTTCCTAGCGGAGGAGGAGGCCTCTTTCTTCTCTACTTCTTCTTCTTTCTCCTCCTTGTCGGAGGAGATGGGGTTCGCCCCGGAGTGGAGGTCGTCTTCACTCTTTCTCGTCGGTGGAGATTGGGGGGAGAGGCCTGAGGAGGTAGAAGAAGAGGAAGACATTGCTACAGGGGAAGAGGGTTTTTTGGGTGCTGGTGGACAGAACAAAGCAGGGGGATGAAGGGGCGAGCCGTTCGGCACAGATAAATAAAGGGGTTGTAGTGGAGATTTAATGCCATGACGGTTCTCGAGGACGTGATGCCGAAACTATCAATTCGCGCAGAGAAGCCAAGGAGGCGAGGCGAAATGATGAAAGATTCTGCGGCGGTTACGCTCCGCCATGACATGACCTGACGAAAGAAAAGCATAATGATTTTGGAATTGTCATTTCCAAAACCAGGGGGGCATGTGTTATCACCAGAATTTGACCGGATCAGAGGTGGGCCGCGATTGGAGATGGGCTTGAAGAATATATATAGAAGAAATACATGAATCGGCCTTGTATACCAAATTTGGGCTAGTTTGCCCGTGTATCTGTAACATAGTAGGATACGTGTCGGTTAGAAGGAGTTTGGGCTCGTCCCCGGTTGGGATTATTCCCACGTTAGAAAAGTCTACGGACTATAAATATGTATCTAGGGTTTATGAAATAAACAACAATCACGTTCACCACAAACCAATCTAGGCGCATCGCCAACTCCCCCGTCTCGAGGGTTTCTTCCGGGTAAGCACCATGCTGCCTAGATCGCATCTTGCGATCTAGGCAGCACTACGTTATTCGTCGTTCATGCGTTGCTCGTACTTGAAGCCTTTTTGATGGCGAGCAACGTAGTTATCATAGATGTTTTAGGGTTAGCATTGTTCATCATATCATATGCTATCGTCGTGCAACCCTTAGGCATCTAGCCGCCCTTACACCTATCTTGGGTGTAAGGGCGGCACCCCGATTGATCATTGTTTAGTAGATCCGATCCGTTATGATTGCTCCTTGTTCTTCAAGGATTAGTTTAATATCTGCATTGTTAGGCCTTACAAACGGGTCGAAAGATCCAGTGGCGCGTAGGGTGTAGTTTGCTAGCCCTAGACAGGATGTTCCGAGGATCAACTTCGTGTTGGTTTTTAGGCCTTGTCTAGGGTCGGTTTACGATCACCGTGCGTGGCCGCCGAGCTCGATCACGAGTAGGATGTTCCGATTATGCGGTGAAAACCCCAAATCGTAGTAGGTCTCTTTAGCTTTATCTTGATCAAGCAGGACCACCATCCGATCGTACACCTCGTACGCATCATGGGTGGATCGGCTCTTTGAGCCGATTCACGGGACAACTCGAGAGCCGATCGAGGCTCGTATTTAACGTTTACGTGTATGCCATGCGAGAAACTAAGCGAGGCATCATCCAACACCTTCTACGACCAGGTATAGGTCAGGTGGCACGTTCTTGCATCAGCATCGGACGTGCGTGCCGAAGGCTTTGCGGGCCGTCGCTCGGCGGGACCAGGGCCAGCCGCAGTCCTGGGAGATTCCTGGCTCTACGGTGTTGCCCGTCGCTGCCCGCCGGTGGGTTTCTGACCGCAACAATAGTATACTAATAGTGCCCGCACCTTGTCCTAATTAGCTTGGACTACCGGATCATCGCAATACACATGTTTTAACCAAGTGTCACAATGGGGTACCTCCATGCCGCCTGTACAAAGGTCTAAGGAGAAAGCTCGCATTTTGGATTTCTCGCTTTTGATTATTCTCAACTTAGACATCCATACCGGGACAACATGGACAACAGATAATGGACTCCTCTTTAATGCATAAGCATGTGGCAACAATTATTATTCTCATATGAGATTGAGGATATATGTCCAAAACTGAAACTTCCACCATGAATCATGGCTTTAGTTAGCGGCCCAATGTTCTTCTCTAACAATATGTATGCTCCAACCATTAAGGTGGTAGATCTCTCTTACTTCGGACAAGACGGACATGCATAGCAACTCACATGATATTCAACAAAGAATAGTTGATGGCGTCCCCAGAAACATGGTTATCGCACAACAAGCAACTTAATAAGAGATAAAGTGCCTAAGTACATATTCAATACCACAATAGTTTTTTAAGCTATTTGTCCCATGAGCTATATATTGCAAAGGAGAATGATGGAATTTTAAAGGTAGCACTCAAGCAATTTACTTTGGAATGGCGGATAAATACCATGTAGTAGGTAGGTATGGTGGACACAAATGGCATAGTGGTTGGCTCAAGGATTTTGGATGCATGAGAAGTATTCCCTCTCGATACAAGGTTTAGGCTAGCAAGGTTATTTGAAACAAACACAAGGATGAACGGTGCAGCAAAACTCACATAAAAGACATATTGTAAACATTATAAGACTCTACACCGTCTTCCTTGTTGTTCAAAACTCAATACTAGAAATTATCTAGACTTTAGAGAGACCAAATATGCAAACCAAATTTTAGCAAGCTCTATGTGTTTCTTCATTAATGGGTGCAAAGTATATGATGCAAGAGCTTAAACATGAGCACAACAATTGCCAAGTATCAAATTATTCAAGACATTTTAGGATTACTACATGTAGCATTTTCCAATTCCAACCATATAACAATTTAACGAAGAAGAAACTTCGTCATGAATACTATGAGTAAAGCCTAAGGACATATTTGTCCATATGCAACAGCGGAGCGTGTCTCTCTCCCATACAGTGAATGCTAGGATCCATTTTATTCAAACAAAAACAAAAAACAAAAACAAACCGACGCTCCAAGCAAAGCACATAAGATGTGACGGAATAAAAATATAGTTTCAGGGGAGGAACCTGATAATGTTGTCGATGAAGAAGGGGATGCCTTGGGAATCCCCAAGCTTAGACGCTTGAGTCTTCTTAGAATATGCAGGGGTGAACCACCGGGGCATCCCGAAGCTTAGAGCTTTCACTCTCCTTGATCATATTGTATCATACTCCTCTCTTGATCCTTGAAAACTTCCTCCACACCAAACTCGAAACAACTCATTAGAGGGTTAGTGGACAATAAAAATTAACATGTTCAGAGGTGACACAATCATTCTTAACACTTCCGGACATTGCATAAAGCTACTTGGACATTAATGGATCAAATAAATTCATCCAACATAGCAAAAGAGGCAATGCGAAATAAAAGGCAGAATCTGTCAAAACAGAACAGTCCGTAAAGATGGATTTTATTGAGGCACCGGACTTGCTCAAATGAAAATTCCCATATTGAATGAAAGTTGCGTACATATCCGAGGATCACTCACGTAAATTGGCTTAATTTTCTGAGTTACCTACGGAGAATTAGACCCAGATTCGTGACAGCAAAGAAACTGCATTTCGTGCAGTAATCCAAATCTAGTATTCACTTTACTATCAAAGACTTTACTTGGCACAACAAAACACAAAACTAAGATAAGGAGTGGTTGCTACAGTAGTAAACAACTTCCAAGACTCAAATATAAAACAAAGTGCTGTAGTAAAAACATGGGTTGTCTCCCATAAGCGCTTTTCTTTAACGCCTTTCAGCTAGGCGCAGAAAGTGTAAATGAAGTAACATCAAGAGATGAAGCATCAACATCATAATTTGTTCTAATAATAGAATCATAAGGTAACTTCATTCTCTTTCTAGGGAAGTGTTCCATACCTTTCTTGAGAGGAAATTGATATTTAATATTACCTTCCTTCATATCAATAGTAGCACCAACGGTTCGAAGAAAAGGTCTTCCCAATATAATGGGGCAAGATGCATTGCATTCAATATCCAAGACAACAAAATCAACGGGGACAAGGATATTGTTAACCATAATATGAACATTATCAACTCTCCCCAAAGGTTTCTTTTTAACATTATCAGCGAGATTTACATCCAAATAACAATTTTTCAATGGTGGCAAGTCAAGCATATCATAGACTTTCTTAGGCATAACAGAAATACTTGCACCAAGATCACATAAAGCATTACAATCAAAATCATTGACCCTCATTTTAATGATGGGATCCCAACCATCCTCTAGCTTTCTAGGAATAGAAGTTTCAAGTTTTAGTTTCTCTTCTCTAGCTTTTATAAGAGCATTTGTAATATGTTTTGTGAAAGCCAAGTTTACAGCGCTAGCATTGGGACTCTTAGCAAGTTTTTGTAAGAACCCTCATCATACTTACAAAAGGGGGCCAAATGTTATTCATCCTAGCTACTGCTAGAATATACATCATCATCATCATCACCACCATCTCCATGCATGCAACCCTGAACCACCCCCTCAAGGGCACCACTACACCTTGCCGTGGTACTTGCAAAGGTAGTTCCTCAGCTAGAGGACGCGGTGTGGCTCGATCATGCCGACGAAGCTAGATCCCTGGGCCTTGTGGTCGACGAGGTGGCTGAGGGCGACCATCAGATCATCCTCGGTGAAGCCAAGCATGTCCATGACCGCACTGTACAGGTCAGGGTGCATGTTCGTGGGCTTGTTCGCCCTGATGGCTGATGCGTGTAGTTGACACGTCCGTTGGGAACCCCAAGAGGAAGGTGTGATGCGCACAGCGGCAAATTTCCCTCAGTAAGAAACCAAGGTTTAATCGAACCAGTAGGAGTCAAGAAGCACGTTGAAGGTTGATGGTGGCGGGATGTAGTGCGGCGCAACACCGGAGATTCCGGCGCCAACGTGGAACCTGCACAACACAACCAAAGTACTTTGCCCCAACGAAACAGTGAGGTTGTCAATCTCACCGGCTTGCTCGTAACAAAGGGTTAACCGTATTGTGTGGAAGATGATTGTTTGCAGAAAACGATAAAACAAGTATTGCGAGTAGATTGTATGCGATGTAAAGAATAGGACCGGGGTCCACAGTTCACTAGAGGTGTCTCTCCCATAAGATAAAAGCATGTTGGGTGAACAAATTACAGTCGGGCAATTGACAAATAGAGAGGACATAACAATGCACATACATGACATGATAAATATAGTGAGATTTAATTGGGCATTACGACAAAGTACATAGACCGCTATCCAGCATGCATCTATGCCTAAAAAGTCCACCTTCAGGTTATCATCCGAACCCCTTCCAGTATTAAGTTGCAAAACAACGAGACAATTGCATTAAGTATGGTGCGTAATGTAATCAATAACTACATGCTTAGACATAGCATCAATGTTTTATCGCTAGTGGCAACAGCACATCCACAACCTTAGAACTTTACTCATCATCGTCCTGCATTCAATGGAGGCATGAACCCACTATCGAGCATAAATACTCCCTCTTGGAGTTAAGAGCAAAAACTTGGCCGAGCCTCTACTAATAACGGAGAGCATGCAAGATCATAAACAACACATAGGTAATAACTTGATAATTAACATAACATAGTATTCTCTATCCATCGGATCCCGACAAACACAACATATAGAATTACGAGATAGATGATCTTGATCATGTTAGGCAGCTCACAAGATCCGACAATGAAGCACAATGAGGAGAAGACAACCATCTAGCTACTCGCTATGGACCCATAGTCCAGGGGTGAACTACTCACTCATCACTCCGGAGGCGACCATGGCGGTGAAGAGTCCTCCGGGAGATGAATCCCCTCTCCGGCGGGTGCCGGAGGAGATCTCCGAGAATCCCCCGAGATGGGATTGGCGGCGGCGGCGTCTCAGTAAGGTTTTCCGTATCGTGGCTCTCGGTACTGGGGGTTTCGCGACGGAGGCTTTAAGTAGGCGGAAGGGCAGGTAAAGAGGAGGCACGAGGGGCCCACACCATAGGTCGGCGCGGCCAGGGCCTGGGCCGCGCCGCCCTGGTGTGTCGCCACCTCGTGGCCCTACTTCGACTCTCCTTCGGTCTTCTGGAAGCTTCGTGGCAAAATAGGACCCTGGGCGTTGATTTCGTCCAATTCCGAGAATATTTCGTTACTAGGATTTCTGAAACCAAAAACATCGGAAAACGACAGACTGGCTCTTCGGCATCTTGTTAATAGGTTAGTTCCAGAAAATGCACGAATATGACATAAAGTGTGCATAAAACATGTAGATATCATCAATAATGTGGCATGGAACATAAGAAATTATCGATACGTCGGAGACGTATCAATGGCCTCTACGACCTCCTTCCACTACAAGAAATG
>NC_061511.1:132937538-132981257 GCF_022539505.1 Lolium rigidum
TCCTAATTAGTTTGGATTAACACGGATTATCATTGCATAGCATATGTTTCAACCAAGTGTCACAAAGGGGTACCTCTATGCCGCTCGTACAAACGTCTAAGGAGAAAGCTCGCATTGGATTTCTCGCTTTTGATTATTCTCAACTTAGACATCCATACCGGGACAACATAGACAACAGATAATGGACTCCTCTTTAATGCATAAGCATTCAACAACAGTTAAAATTCTCATAAGAGATTGAGGATTAATTGTCCAAACTGAAACTTCCACCACGAATCATGGCTTTAGTTAGCGGCCCAATGTTCTTCTCTAACATTATGCATACTCAAACCATTTGATCATGAAAATCGCCCTTACTTCAGACAAGACGAACATGCATAGAACCTCACATGATATTCAACAAAGGTAAAAGTTGATGGCGTCCCCAGAAACATGGTTACCGCTCAACAAGCAACTTATTAAGAAATAAGACACATAAGTACATATTCTTCACCACAATAGTTTTGAAGCTATTTTTCCCATGAGCTATATATTGCAAAGACAAAGGAATAGAATTTTTAAGGTAGCACTCAAGTAATGTACTTTGGAATGGCGGAGAAATACCATGTAGTAGGTAGGTATGGTGGACACAAATGGCATGGTTATTGGCTCAAGGATTTGGATGCACGAGAAGAATTCCTCTCAATACAAGGCTAGGCTAGCAAGGTTGTTTGAAGCAAACTCAAGTATAAAAGGTGCAGCAAAGCTCACATATGAACATATTGTAACTATTAAAAGACTTTACATTGTCTCCTTGTTGTTCAAACACCTTAACTAGAAAATATCTAGACTCTAGAGATCAATCATGCAAACCAAATTTTAACAATCTCTATGTAGTTCTTCATTAATGGGTGCAAAGTACATGATGCAAGAGCTTAAACAAGATCTATATGAGCACAACAATTGCCAAGTATCAAATTATTCAAGACATTATACCATTTACCACATGAAGCATTTTTTGTTTCCAACCATATAACAATTAGCGAAGCAGTTTCAACCTTCGCCATGAACATTAAAAGTAAAGCTAAGAACACATGTGTTCATATGAACCAGCGGAGCGTGTCTCTCTCCCACACAAGCATTTATTCAGAGAATGAAAATAACAAAACGAAAATAAAAGCACACATACGCTCCAAGTAAAGTACATAAGATGTGACCGAATAAAAATATAGTTTCAAGAGAAGAAACTCGATAAGTTGTCGATGAAGAAGGGGATGCCTTGGGCATCCCCAAGCTTAGATGCTTGAGTCTTCTTGAAATATGCAGGGATGAACCACGGGGGCATCCCCAAGCTTAGAATTTTCACTCTTCTTGATCATATTGTATCATCCTCCTCTCTTGACCCTTGAAAACTTCCTCCACACCAAACTCAAAACAAACTCATTAGAGGGTTAGTGCATAATCAAAAATTCACATGTTCAGAGGTGACACAATCATTCTTAACACTTCTGGACATTGCTCAAAGCTACTCGGAAGTTAATGGAACAAAGAAATCCATCCAACACAGCAAAAGAGGCAATTCGAAATAAAAGGCAGAATCTGTCAAAACAGAACAGTCCGTAAAGACGAATTTTAAAGAGGCACCAGACTTGCTCAAATGAAAATGCCCAAATTTAATGAAAGTTGCATACATATCTGAGGATCACGCACGTAAATTGGCAGATTTTTCTGAGTTACCTACAGAGAATCATACCCAAATTCGTGACAGCAAGAAATCTGTTTCTGCGCAGTAATCCAAATCTAGTATTGACTTTACTATCAAAGACTTTACTTGGCACAAAAATGCAATAAAATAAAGATAAGGAGAGGTTGCTACAGTAGTAACAACTTCCAAGACTCAAATATAAAACAAAATTGCTGTAGTAAAATAAACACATGGGTTATCTCCCAAGAAGTGCTTTCTTTATAGCCATTAAGATGGGCTCAGCAGTTTTAATGATGCACTCCCAAGAAATAAGAGTTGAAGTAAAAGAGAGCATCAAGAAGAAAATTCAACACAAATTTAAGCCTAACATGCTTCCTATGCATAGGAATCTTGTAAATAAACAAATTCATGAAGCATAATGCAACAAGCATAGAAAGATAAAACAAGTGTAACTTCAAAAATTTCAGCATATAGAGAGGTGTTTTAGTAACATGAAAATTTCTACAACCATATTTTCCTCTCTCATAATAACTTTCAGTAGCATCATGAGCAAACTCAACAATATAACTATCACATAAAGCATTCTTATCATGAGTCTCACGCATAAAACTATTACTACTCCCAACATAAGCATAATCAGTTTTATTAGTTGTAGTGGGAGCAAATTCAACAAAGTAACTCTCATTATTATTCTCATCATCAAATATAGGAGGCATATTGTAATTATAATTAAATTTATCCTCCATAGTAGGCGGCACCAAAAGACCACTATCATTATAATCATCATATATGGGAGGCGTATCATAATCAACATAAACTTTCTCCTCAATACCCGGAGGGCTAAAGAGATCATTCTCATCAAAACCGACCTCCCCAAGCTTAGAATTTTCTATATCATTAGCAACAATGGTGTTCAAAGCATTCATACTAATATCATTGCTACTAGCATGCAAATAAGGTTCCATAGGTTTTTTAATTTTCGCATTAAACCATTCATGTCTTGACTCGGGAAATAGTACAAAAAGCTCACGAGATGTTTTCCATTATGCCTTACTAGAGTAAACAAGAAACAAAAAGATGCAATTGCAGGATCTAAAGGAAATAGCTTCGAGCACACACACAACGGCAACGAGAAAAGTACTTAGTTACCCGGGACCGGAGTATGAGTGCCTTTTACCTTTCCTCCCCGGCAACGGCGCCGTGAAAAGTGCTTGATGTCTACGGGTGCTTCTATTCTTGTAGACAGTGTTGGGCCTCCAAGAGCAGAGGTTTGTAGAACAGAAGCAAGTTTCCCTTAAGTGGATCACCCGAGGTTTATCAAACTCAGGGAGGAAGAGGTCAAAGATATCCCTCTCAATCAACCCTGCAATCACGATACAAGAAGTCTCTTGTGTCCCCAACACACCTAATACACTTGTCAGATGTATAGGTGCACTAGTTCGGCGAAGAGATAGTGAAATACAAGTAATATGGATGTATATGAGTGGTAATAGCAATCTGAATAAAATATGGCAGCGAGTAAACATGCAACAGAACAGTAAATAAACGGAGTTTCGATGCTAGAAACAAGGCCTAGGGATCATACTTTCACTAGTGGACACTCTCAACATTGATCACATAATAAAACCACTCTACACTCTCTTGTTCGATGATGAACACCACTAATTGCGTAGGGCCACAAGAGCACCTCAATGCCGGAGTTAACAAGCTCCACAACATTCGATGTTCATATTTAAATAACCTTAGAGTGCATGATAGATCATTGCAATTACACCAAGTACTAACATAGCATGCACACTCGTCACCATCACACTATGAAGGAGGAATAGATCACATCAATACTATCATAGCAATAGTTAACTTCATAATCTACAAGAGATTACAATCATAACCTACGCCAAGTACTACACGATGCACACACTCGTCACCATTACACCGTGGAGGAGGAATAGACTACTTTAATAACATCACTAGAGTAACACATAGATGAATAGTGATACAAAACTCATATGAATCTCAATCATGTAAGGCAGCTCATGAGATCATTGTATTGAAGTACATAGGAGAGAGATTAACCACATAGCTACCGGTACAGCCCCGAGCCTCGATGGAGAACTACTCCCTCCTCATGGGAGACAGGCGAGCGTTGATGAAGATGGTGGTGGTGTCGATGGAGAGGCCTTCCGGGGCACTTCCCGTCCGGCGGCGTGCCGAACGGAGACTCCCGTCCCCCGGATCTTGGCTTTGCGATGGCGGCGGCTCGCGGAAGGTTTCTCGTACCGTGGCTTTTCCGTCTCGAGGTTTTAGGTCGAGGAGGCTTAAATAGGCGAAGAGGCGGAGTCGGAGGGCTGACGAGGCGGTGACACAATAGGGGGGCGCGGCCCCCCCCCTGGCCGCGCCAGCCTGGCGTCTGGTGGCCCCGTGGCCCCCCCCCCCCCTCTAGTGGCTCTCGGGTGTTCTGGAAGCTTCGTGGAAAAATAGGATGCTGGGCATTGATTTCGTCCGATTCCGAGAATATTTCCTTACTAGGATTTCGGAACCAAAAACGGCGAGAACAAGAACCGGCCCTTCGGCATCTCGTCAATAGGTTAGTTCCGGAAAACGCATAATAATGACATATAATGTGTATAAAACATGTGAGTATCATCATAAAAGTAGCATGGAACATAAGAAATTATAGATACGTTTGGGACGTATCAACCGTCAGGGTGGAATGTCAAGCCGAGCGGTGTCCTCGCCAGCTTCATGGAGCTAGGATCTCTGGCCGAGCGGCGTCGTCCTCGCCAGCGTCGCGTCTGGTCAAGCGTCGTCCTCTTAGGACAGCGTCGCGTAGGAGCTTGATACGTTGCAAACGTATCTATAGTTTTTGATGCTCCATGCTTGTTTTACACCAATTTCTATATATTTTGTTTACACTTCGTGGCATTTTTATGCATTTTATTAAACTAACATATTGGCAAGATGCCACAGTGACAGTTCCCAGTTTTATGTTGTTTTTGTATTTCAGAAAAGTTGTACGGGAAATATTATCGGAATTGGACGAAACAAAAGCCGAAGTTTCTATTTTACTGTAACAAAGACGGAGTCTAGAGGAGAGATGGAGCCGAGCTAGGAGGTGGCCACACCACCCCTAGACGCGGCCCAGCCCTTGGCCGCGCCTAGGCATGGTGTGGGCCCCTCAGGGCCCACCGAACTCGCCCTTCCGCCTATAAATTCATCTGATCGGGAAAAACCTAACACCCGAGCCTCCATCCACGAAAGTTTCGTCGTGGCCACCATCCCGACCCTAGCTCGGGAGGGTTCTGAAGCTCTTCCCGTCACCCTGCCGGAGAGGGAGATCATTACTGGAGGCCTCTACATCTCCATGCCCGCCTCCGAAGTGATGTGTGTGTAGTTCATCTCTAGACTACTGGTCTATAGCAGTAGCTAGATGATTGTCTTCTCCAATTTATGCTTCATGTTTAGATCTTGTGAGCTGGCTATCACGATCAAGATCATCTTTATGTAATGCTACATGTTGTGTTTGCTGGTATCTGATGAATATTGAATACTATGGTTGAGATTTATTATATACTTTTCATATGCTTATTTGTGATCTTGCATGCTCTCTGTTGCTAGTAGATGCTCTGGCCAAGTATGTGCTTGTGACTCCAAAAGGTAGTATTTATGCTCGATAGTGGGTTCATGCCTCTAGTAATCTGGAAGAGTGACAATAACTTCTAAGGTTGTAGATGTGATATTGCTACTAGGGAGAAAACAACAATGCTTTATCCAAGGATAATTATATTGTTTACTTTACACACTTTACTTGATGCAATAATCTGTTGCTTGCAACTTAATATTGAAAGGGGTGCGGATGCTAACCGAAAGGTGGATTATTAGTCATAGATGCAGTTAGATTTCGGTCTATGTATCTTTTTGTAATGCCCAAATGAATCTCATAGTAATAATCTTGTCATGTATGGTCTTTATTCTGTCAATTGCCCAGCTGTAATTTTTTACCCAGCATGTTGTTTCTCTTTACTGAGAGACGCCTCTAGTGAACTGTGGACCCCAGTCCTTTCTTTTACACTACAAATACCTGTTCTCTTTATTGCCAACTCCCATGGCAACAACTCTTTTACTATTCTCTTTATTTCACTGCAAATAAACATCTCTTTCCACACTATATGTTTAATCCTTTGTTTTCAGTAAAATCGGTGAGATTGAAAACCTAACTGTAAGTTGGGGCAAAGTATTTTGGTTGTGCTGTGTGCAGGTTCCATGTTGTGGCTGACGCCGGTAGTGCGCCCTCCCAAAAGTCAGCTAGCATCACCTTCAGAAGTGATTTCTTTCTCCTATTGGTCGATTAAATCTTGGTTTCTTACTGAGGGAAAACTTGCTATTGTGCTCATCATACCTTCCTCTTGGGGTTGCCCAACGGTGTGCTTTGCACAACATCAAGCTCTTTTTCTGGCACCGTTGTCGGGGAGTAATCAAGACACTCCATCAAGCCCGTCAAGTGCCATCAAAGTCCTTTTCTGGCGCCGTTGCTCGGCGAAAGAGGATTTCTGCGAGGGGAGTCTCTCATCTCCAATCTCTTTACTTTGTTATTGTTTTTCTTAGTTTATTTTACTTTGTCTTGTTTGATTCTTTATATCAAAAACACACAAAAAATTGTTTCTTTTATAGTCATTATTTTTGTTGCTCTGTTTAATCTAGCTAGAATGAGTATTCCTGAAGTTGAGGTTCTTTCTTTTAAGAAACAAGGGGGACTAAGTTTGAAAGATCCTTGGTATAGAATAAGTGATGCTCATCACAGATGTACTAAAAAAATTCCACCATGATCCTTCCTAGGAATTTTTATGTTGGTATATCTAGCTGGAATAGGTATGTTTTGGATACTCACACGGGGGTAATTTTACAGGTACTCTCGCTTTGAAAGCCTACAATTTAATTGAAAACTTAGTAGGAATACCACCTATTAATTTTGTTAAAACTGAGATCACTTTGGAAGATGTTGTAAAAATACTTTGCTCTCTAGCGAAAAGTTTGCCAAATTTCCTTGATAATGCTAGCCAAATTAATTAATCAAAAGAAAGTATCAATAAAATAATCACTCTCTTAGAGGCTAGCAATACTCATGATAATCAGAACCTTAGGATTGGTAAACTAGAGGAGTCTATGGAAATTTTAAATTCAACTTTTTCCTCTCTCGGGTTTAAGAAGAAGAAAGCTTTTGTAGAAAAAGAGCAAAAATTAATGTATGTTTCTAAAGTGCCTATACCAAAACCCCATAATATGTTTAAAATTGATAAAACCTTTAGTGCAACTAAGAGTGATTTACATCTTGAATCATATCCAGGGGTATCTAAATTTCCTATTTTGACAAGTTGTGTTTTAGAGGAAGTGGTTGATCTTGATGCTTCTTCACTTCAAAATACTTGATTCGAGCTCTTTTTCCAGCGCCTAGCTGAAAGGCGTTAAAGAAAAAGCACTCTTGGGAGATAACACATGTTTTATTTCTGTAATTTTTATTTTGTTGAGTATTGGAAGTTGTTACCTCTGTGATAACCTATCCTTATCCTTTTTATTTCCTTTTTCTGCCAAGAATAGCCTCTAATAGGAAGAAAGTAAGATTTGGGGAAGTTGTTGTCTTGAAATAGATTTTGTGTTGTCACCAAAACAAATTTTATTCCCAGCCAGAACATCATATTGATCTGATAGTTTTTCATCATATGCCCCAGGTTATTATCTAACTTTCGTTTGTTTTGCACTTTTCGATTTGAGCAATAGAAGATTTTCGAAAAAATCGATCTTTACCTGCTGTTATGTTTTGACAGATTTACGCCATTATTTGCATTTGCCTCTTAATCTTTTTCTTTTTAAGTTCTTTTGAGAAAGAGCTTTTTGAAACAGTTTCTACAGTACCTAATGTTTTAATGGATGTTTGACTTATGTTAGAACTGAAGCAAAGTGGATTTATTATTTTGATTGCACTATTGCTGCTAATGAAAATTGTGTGAAGTTTTGTATGAAGGAAGTTTTGTATGAAGACAAGAATGATGTGATAAGATGAAGGATGGACAAAATCTCAAGCTTGGGGATGACCATGTCACCCCAATAAATATCCAAGAAGTAAAGCATCAAAGCTTGGGGATGCCCAAGGCATCCCCTTCTTCATCAACAAAGTATCGGGTCATCTTTCAAGACGCTATATTTTTATTGCTTCATATGCTATGTGTTGTTCTTGGAGCGTCTTTATTTTTATTTTTTGTTTTATTTTGGTTTGTTTGCTGTAGCATATGGTTGCATCCCAGCATATTTGTTTTGGAGAATGACACACTCCGTTTTCATTGCATAGAACACTCTAGTTTTCACTCTTATTATTCTCAGGAGTGTTCTCTTTTGCTAGTATTGCGTCTAGCTCTAGTTTTTCACTCGTATTTTGTTCAGAGCTTGTTTGTTTTCTTTAGTTAGGTATGCTTAGCTATATGGTCTTTATTGATTATTATCTATGAAATTTGTTTCAAATAAATTGATTGGTGTTGGAGACGAGTAAAATGTTTCATGCTTATAGTGGTACAAAAGGAAGCTTGTTTAGACTGTGGCTTATACTTTAGCATGTCATGTTAGATGTTATTTTAATTATATGCTTAGTAATTATTGTTGTAGCATGACTTGTCTCAAATAGCTGAGAGTGCTTATTGTGCCATTGAAGAATCATGTGTTGTTTCCATCATACAAAAGCATAATATTGTGGTATTCTCCTTTGATGCTTTATTGGGTTGACTTGACACATGCTTAAATCATGTTATGACTACAAACCAGTCACCTAAATACTATATGATCATTTATTTTTGACTTGAAATATCACTTTATGCTTTGATTAATAATGTTTTGTCGTTGTGCATGATTATGGCCATTATTGCTCTCTTAGTTGGTCGCTCCCAGTCTTTTGCTAGCATTCGCCTGTACTGAGCATGAGCTCTACTCGTGCATCCAACTCCCAAAAACCAAAGTTTGCCAATTGTGTCCACCATACCTACCTATATGTGGTATTTCACCGCCACTCCAAAGTGAATTACTTGTGTGCTACCTTTAAACCTTCAAAAATTATTACATGTTTTGTGTTCCTGTTTTAGCTCATGAGGAAGTGTTGAATGCCTTATCATCTCTTTCATGTTTATTTTGGCTTCACACCTTGACTAGCATGCATAATGTGCTAGTCCCTAATATTGCAAAAACACCGGGCGCGGGTGCCCAGCCCACTAAAATATAAATTGAACGCATAATCAAAATCTCCTAACACTATGTAATTGAGAAATCATGAACTTAGCTTGTTGAAATAAAGGAGAAGAGGAACTTTATTGTTCTATCTATGGGATCCGCACTTGAAGCCATTAAACATGAAAGGGTAATAGATCATTTGATGCCATTCGTTGAGATAGACATACATACCTCTCAAAATATATTTTTAACACTTCTATTGTATTCAAAAGAAAAAAGCTCTAGCACATGAGTAATCTTGCTCCCTCTCGTGTGAGGCCTTTCTTTTACTTTGATGTTGAGTCTTCATCTTATTACTTTATGCACCAATTAAGAGAGCATAGTTGTCATTCTGAGTATAATGTGCATAGTCCGAAAATTAATTATTGATTGATTCATGATTGTGTTATTGCTTGTTCTCAAACTATTTATATGTAGTCACCCTTCGAACTCTGAAGGTGTCCTGTCATTCATGTTTTGCTACTCCAGAAAGGACAAGCTAAGTACCACTTTGTTATGTTTTCTCTATGCTCAAACACAAACAGTTGCTTTCAGTGCACTATTATTCATGATCTTTTGTTTGAGTTACTTCTCATGTTGTAAGATAGTTGCTAAGGTCAATTGTTAGAATTATATCTATCATGCCTATGTTTAGAGTACTTTGATCCTAGCTCACAATGCTTTTACAATAACTTGATCAAGATTGTGTTGGCTTCATGTCACCTCAAAAATTAATTTTGTTATCACTTACCTACTCGAGGACGAGCAGGAGTTAAGCTTGGAGATGCTGATACGTTCCAAACGTATCTATAATTTTTGAAGCTCCATGCTTGTATTACACCAATTGCTATATGTTTTGTTTACACTTCGTGGCACTTTTATGCATTTTCTGGAACTAATCTATTGACAAGATGTCATAGTGCCATTTCCCTATTTTCTGTTGTTTTTGTATTTCAGAAAAGTTGTACATGAAATATTATCGGAATTGGACAAAACAAAAGCCGAAGTTCCGATTTTACTGTAACGAAGACGGAGTCCAGAGGAGAGATGAATCCCTACCAAGAGGTGTCCACACCACCCTCAGGCGCGGCCCAGCCCTTGGCCGCTCCTAGGTATGGTGTGGATCCCTCGGGCGCCCACCGTCCTCGCCCTTCCGCCTATAAATTCATCTAATAGGGAAAAACCTAAACACCCGAGCCTCCATCCATGAAAAGTTCCGTCGCAGCCGCCATCACCGACCCTAGCTCGGGAGGATTCTGAAGCTCTTCCCTGCCCCCTGCCGGAGAGGGGGATCATTACTGGAGGCCTCTACATCGCCATGTGTTTCGGTATCTCTGGAATATGAGTGTGTGACTTGTTAGAATAGATCCTATTGATAATACATAGAAAGGGCCTGTTATCTCTATCAAGATGATTCCAAATTAATCAGATATTATTTATTCTAGTACCTGGAACACGAAATAGATAGAGCGGATCAAAAAAATGGAACTATGATTCATACTCACTATTAAGACCTCGCAACCAGACTTAAAAATTCAAGTAGTTCTTAAATAAAATAAAATAAATTCTTCCTTCCAATTTAGTTTGCCTAAAAGACAACTTTTTTCTCTCAATTTTGTCGAATCATTACACTGATTCACTAAATGATTATCAAGTGGTTCTTATTCGAATCTAAGTGGACTTATTCATGTCTTAGAGCGTGATGGCGGGTGCCTGGAGGTTAACCGTGACAAGTCAGAGTTATTCCTTGATGCAAATGGTTATGTTAGTGTCATTCAAGATTGAGAATTGTGAAGTCTATTTTAGAATGTAGAAAATTCCGGAAACGTTTAAGGTCATTAAGGAAGCTTTTAGTCCAGGTTTCAGACATGGATGTCCGCATCTATGCATCTAGTGGGAAGTGCAGCACACTGGTACCAAGCAGTTAAACTTACTCCAGTGTGTCGATTCGCCCAGTTTCAAGAGTTGCGGTCAATAAAGTAGGGATCATCAAAACACCGAACCATCCGATGTAAAGACGGTTTTCAGTGCTAGTTATCCAGTTGCAGAAGCTCGTCAAAAAGGCCGTTCCTTCTTTTTAAAGACCAATCATTTACTTTATTTGGAGATAATGGAAGAAATGGCGAGCTAGAGTAAAAATTATAAGAATTGCAAATCTAAAATAAATAACTAAAGAATCACAATTTTTATTTAGTAAAAACCATCTACCGCCAACAAATAACTTCTTTCCTTCGTGGGGAATCAACGAAGGCAGCCGCTCCAGCAGCTTTAGTACTTAAGTTAACGCCCCAGCCCTTATCCCGCGATGAGAAGGTAGATGCGGTAAGCCAACTCCTATCCTTCTTGCGACTTTTTTGAAAAGTAAAAAGGGGTGGAGTAAACCTATTTTTATTTTCTTCGAAACTAGTGCCCTCTTCTTCCGCGTGTAGAAAAGGAAGAAATAAATCAATCAAATTACGAGAGGCCTCATAAATCGCTTCCTTAGGGGTAGAGGTGAGGTTGGAACAATAGTTTTCATAAAAAGAATGGTTCTTTTATGCAATTATGAATGGGCAGGCCTCTTGTGGATTCCTCCAACTCTATGAATGATTCTTTCTATCAATTGAAGAAGTAATTGGAACTATCTTTGTTTCTATCAATTGAAGAAGTAATTGGAAAATAAAACAGCAATTACAAAAATGCAATGCACTATTCTAATAAATACGTAGTTGTGCCGACAGAAGTAGAATGCGCACCAAGGGAAAAAAGACAAAGCGATTTCCTCTTGTTCGAGTGTTAAGCAAGCATGTTACCTCTTGTTGTTCTAGGGTAGCAGGATCCACTCAAACACTACAGTGGAAATGTGTAACTCCCCTAGTTCCTTATTTTCACTATGTCCATATGTACCAATTCACTCTTTGTTGATCTCCTACACATGATGGCTTTTCCTACCTCACAAGACAGAATACCAAACTTACTGAAAGGAGAAGAAGGCAGGGGTATTAAAAGTGAAACTTGGCTTGCGTCGCCTCCGAAGTGATGCGTGAGTAGTTCATCTCTGGACTTCAGGTCCATAGCAGTAGCTAGATGGTTGTCTTCTCCAATTTATGCTTCATATTTAAATCTTGTGAGCTGCCTATCATGATCAAGATCATCTTTAGGTTATGATACATGTTGTGTTTGCTGGGATCCGATGAATATTGAATACTATGGTTGAGATTGATTATATACTTGTCATATGTTATTTGTGATCTTGCATGCTCTCTGTTGCTAGTTGATGCTCTGGCCAAGTATGTGCTTGTGACTCCAAGAGGGAGTATTTATGCTCGATAGTGGGTTCATGTCTCTAGTAATCTGGAAGAGTGACAATAACTTCTAAGGTTGTAGATGTGTTGTTGCTACTAGGGAGAAAACAATAATGCTTTATCGAAGGATAATTCTATCATTTACTTTACACACTTTACTTAATGCAATAATGCTGTTGCTTGAAACTTAATGTCGAAAGGGGTGCGGATGCTAACCGGAAGGTGGATTATTAGTCATAGACGCAACTGGATTACGATCTATGTATCTTGTTGTAATGCCCAAATGAATCTCAAAGTAATCACCTTATCATGCATGGTATTTATTCTGTCAATTGTACAACTGTAATTTGTTTACCTAGCATGTTATTTATTTTTATGGAGAGACACCTCTAGTGAACTGTGGACCCCGGTTCTTTCTTTTATACTACAAATCCATGTTCTCTTTATTGCCAACTCCCACGGCAACAACTCTTTTACTGTTCTCTTTATTTCACTTCAATCAAACATCTCTTTACACACTATATGTTTAATCCTTTGTTTTCAGCAAAACCGGTGAGATTCACAACCTCACTGTAAGTTGGGGCAAAATATTTTGGTTGTGTTGTGTGCAGGTTCCACGTTGTTGCTGACGCCGGTAGTGCGCCCTGCCAAAAGTCAGCTAGCAACACCTCAGAAGTGATTTCTTTCTCCTACTGGTGGATTAAACCTTGGTTTCTTACTGAGGGAAAACTTGCTACTGTGCTCATCATACCTTCCTCTTGGGGTTCCCCAACGGTGTGCTTTGCACAACATCAGAGCTCTAGCCGAGCGGCTTCGTCCTCGCTAGTGTCGGGTAGGAGCTCCAGCCGGGCGGCGTCCTCGCCAGCATTGCGTAGGAGCTCTTTGCTGACCTTATGTGCCCAACTACACACTATGCATAGATTTCAGCTTGTGTTTAGAGAAAGAGAGGAGAGGAAGTCAACATGGATGCGATGACCGATTGGCATGTAGTTAGGACTGCAATTTTCTGGTATCTATGAATATTTGTAGTTCTTTGCAGATCGTTTGTAGGAGATAATGTTGCCTCAAGAATTGTTGAACTCTTTGGCGCACGGAACATCCGCATAACATAAAAATATTAAGCCGATTCAGTTGCTATAGACGCTTTTATACTACTTCAGCGGCTCAGCTTTTCAAGGTCCCTTTATTAAGTAGTTCCTCGGGAAGAATTTCCACCACGACTCTCCATTCACGACCGATTCACATCAGAAAACCCTCGAACAGCCATGGCCGGCCATCTCCAAGGTATGGGTAATGATGTGGACTGGCGCGATCTCCCCAACGACCTCATCAAGAAGATCGGCGACATCATCTTGTCCACGAATGACCTCGGCTACTACACCTCTTTCCGTGCAGTATGCAGTTGTTGGCGCCGCGCCACACGAGCGCCCTAATTTAAGCCTATCCAGTGGATAATTTTTGAACACTCCCTTTCTGACGTGGACAACGGCGGTGACACATTCTTGAATCTGATCAGCGGCGCTGCACCGCGAAGAAGATCTCCAATGCCATCCGCAGGTGACTCTTTGCCATATCCAAAAGTTTCACATATATATTTTCATTTGCATCCGCACGTGATGTGGGCATTACCCTTTGGGTACCCGATATTGCTATATCTGGTATAGATTATGAAGATGGACCAGCGCAAGGACTCGACAAGCTGGACCTACAAGGAATATCAACTTGGACTACAAGAAAGAAGACTCCAATACGAATTCTACTATGACTCTTGTAAACCCTAGCTTGTTTGATATATAAAGCCACGCAGGGGCACCCCTTAGGACATAGATTCAGAAACAGGAAAACATAGGCGTGATACACCTAGACATCGCAACCCGCGGATTAGAACTAGACTAGATACAACAACTCCACCTATGCTGGTCCCCTGTAAACATATATTCATATAGTGGATTGCTAGCAGGACGTAGCGATCCTCCACCGCGAGCTCCACTAGTAGAAAAAGGGGCAATAGGCCCGGTCCATTTGGGCCTTCAGTCCCGGTTCCCAAACCGGGACCAATTGGGCGGGACTAAAGGGGGTACCCTTTAGTCCCGGTTCAAAGTTGAACCGGGCCTAAAGGCCTCGACACGTGGTGCGGCCGGGGAGCTCGCGGTGGAAGGCCTTTGGTCCCGGTTCGTGGTACGAACCGGGCCTAGAGTTTCTGCCGCGGCGAGAGAATTGCTATTTCTGCCGCGGCACGGGTTTAGGCTGTATCAGCGTTTCTCGCCGCGGCAGAGAAACAGAGCGTTCTCTGCCGCGGCAGAGTTTCAGCAATGCATATATATCATTCAAGAAACCACAAAAAATCGTCATGAATATATATAGACATCGTCAACAGTACACGACATCGTCAACAGTACACGTAATGCATGCATATTTACAATACAACATCTCCTCGACGCAATTTCCTCCGCCGTCACGATCCGCCGATAGTGCTCTCCACCAGGGTAAGGGCCTCGGTAATAAAGAATCCCGCGATTTCCTCTTGAATTGCTTTTATTTGATCCTCCGTTATGAGAGTGTCCCGCAGGCGTGTCATCTATATTTAAAAAGGGAGATCAATATATGAATGGAACTCAATACAATAGATGGTACTAATTAAGATTAATTGTGAAATTTTGTTATCGTACACGAGTGTGGTGTATACAGGCATCCCCACCCTTGGGACAGGCCATGTCACGCATGAAGGTGCAGACGTAGTATCCACATAAGTTATTCCCTTGTTCCTGCCTCATACACTTTACGAAAAAATAGTTCGATCAAACTAATAATCAAGCATCGTATTGAAAGTAAATATCATATATAAAGTTTCACGGACATAGCTATATATATAGTACTACTTACAGGGTAATCTTCAAATGTAAGCTCCTGTTTCCATTTACCGGAACGAGTATTGATGAACCGTTTCCAAGCCTGCCCGGCAAAAAATAATGAGTAAATGAGTAATTGATTAGTTGATGATATCTTCGAATTAGAACGGATGAAGATGCCAATACGAAATTGATTGAAACTACCTCCGGAGGATGGCAGCCATGTCCGCCCATTCCGCATATTCTTTACGTTTCGAGTCCATGACTTTTACGACTCCAAGGGGAAGATCAATGATTAGGAGAATAAAGTGGAATCTGCACAAGCATAGCTCAATGATTACGAGAATAAAGTGGAAGGTGCACAAGCATAATGTATGTTATATATAACACTCACTTGAAGTTGTAGGGAAAGAATATATCCTCTTTGTCTGCTTGCTTCTCTAAAAACATTACGATGTTGTCCTCTCGTGTCCTTGGCGAAGTTTCGAACCGTAACTTCATGAGCTGTGTTTGGGTCTATGAACCCCAGCGGTAGGAGCTTGCCTCTTTTGTATTCCAGCTTCTTCATTACTGCATAATTAAATGTATAGCGTACACAAAGAATATAATGAGGATAATTGTTAGTGCAAATGAATGAGCTACAAACTTAATTACACAAATAAATCACTTACGAGCGGTAGCAAGCGATGACTGACTTTGTCGAGGCGTCTTGATTGAATAACTGAAACAGTTCTTCTAACTCAAGGTTTACCTCGTCTTCCCCCCGGAAGTAATGCTCATCTCTAAGATACACCGTGAGGTAGACTTCACATCTTCGACAGGCTTTCAGGTACCATTCATGCAACCTTCGCATCTGAGTCCCTAGACGCGCGAGCTCGCCAGGTTTGACGAGATCAGATCCGTATCTATACTTGTTTACCACTTGAGCCGTTGGATAGTAATCTTCGTACTCAACTGATGCTCCACAGAGCTCTAGCCGCCCGTTCGATCATCGATGCCGTCTCTGGATCATGATATGGCTCCACGATGAAGTGGGGTGCGGCCTGAATGTCCTGTTGTCCAAGCTGGGCGACTTTTTTTGCTTCTTTGCTCGCTCTAGAGGACTGTCCAAGAGAGCGGTCATAATCAGCTCTCAGCTCAGGTCTCTTCATTCTCGTCTCGGCAAAGTGCTTCACCTGTCTGCGGTCGAATAAACATCTTCTTCGGCGCAAGAAACGCCTTTTGCTCTTCAGTCTGCTCATGTGGTAACAACTCTGGAGTCTGTGTCCTCATTGGAGTTGATGATCTCTTCGGAGCTATAGGAGGTGCCGCGGACAGCTTCCTCTTTTGCTTAAGTGGAGGCGGCGGAGTCTCCTGACGAGGAGGAGGAGGCGGCGGAGTATTTTCACGCGGAGCAGACTGGTCATGGATAGGGGAATCATCATCGCGCAGAGGAGAATCATCACGCGGAGGATACTGCACAGGTGGCGGAGGAGGCGGAGGTGGCACCGCTTGTTGGCTTCTCACCTGGAAACACAATGTTCTCCTTCCGCCATTGCATGGTGGTTCTACGGGCTTCTCCCAGTTCTTTGATTTCCCCATCTTCAACTGCAGGGTGCTCAAGCACCAACCCCTCATAATCTCTCAACACTTCATCCACCATCACAACAGCAAAGTCGTCTTGGACCGGACGACAATGGTAAGACCTTGTAGGTAAGAGGATGCCGACCGCCGCCTTGAAGGATAGGTTGAAAACTTTAACATGCAGCTCACAAGGACGGATCTCGGTGAGATCATCCACGGGGGTAGCGAGGAGGCTCGACCACCTGGTCATCATCATCATTATCCACCTGTTGAGAGGAAGCCACGCTGCTTTTCCGGTGTGGTTGAGATTGCAGCGAGGCGAGGGCATTGAGCAATGCGGGATCTACGGACCTGCCCCCGAGCCATCCGAGATGTAAGTACTTGGGTTACCATGGTTAATTGGGCTTTCATGGTGCTCATACCCTCCTCTAAGTTAGCCAGTGGTCTGTTTCCCTTGCCTTCCTCCTCTCATGGCTTTTATCAGGAAATCTCTTCCTTTCCACGGGAAAGCCATACTTCCACGGAACGGAGCCTTCCGTGCCTCGTGTTCGTCCGGCGTGTTCTTTGTTCCCAAGGGCGCGTGTCGGCTCATCGTTCTCTCTTTCGGGCTGGAACAACCCCGCCTCCACGTCCCTATGTGCTCTTTCCAGGGCATCAATGGGAACCTTCGAGATGAGCTTTCTTATAGATGCACTTCCCTGTTTCTGGATCCAACGTTCCCCCAATCCCGTAGAACCACTCCTTGCACCGTTCGATCCAACCGTGTGTCCCTAATCTGATCCCTTTACTGGTCATTTCCGCCTCAGCTGCCTGCCACTTAGGACGGTTAGCCCTGTATCCACATGGACCCAGAATTTGGTGATATAGCTTCAACGCAGCATTTGCCTTATTTATTTCCGACCTTCTCTTAAATTCTTATGACTCCGTGCTGTACTTCACGAATTCTTCCCAGTGAGTTTTTACCTTCTCACTGTCCGGAGTCTTCTTTATCTTGATAAGGCGGCGCAATCTTTTCTTGTGGTTCTTGAATAGTTCGGCCATCTTCTTCTTGCCAAACTCGCGGAGGGCCTGCTCCATCTTGGCCTTTTCAGCGTCACCCCCCTCTTCGGGTACTATGTTGAAATGTGACATGAGCTTGTTCATAATGCTGTTTTTGGCTACATCATCGATATAAAGACCTTGAGCTTCTTCCTCTGCCGACAGCTCTAGTCCCTTCGGCTTGTGCCATTCTCGAACGGTGATCGGGATGTGGTCCCTAACAAGCACTCCGCATTGAGCTATAAATGACTTTGCACCTTTCTCTGGAGCAATCGGTTTACCATCCTTTTCGATGTGGGTGATGTCGTGCCTAACACCGTCATCCAACTTTTTGGCCGGGCCTCGCTTCCTCGACTTTACGGAAGAAGTGCTCGATCCAGGAGGGCTAAAAGAAATAATTCATAGTCAGTACAATTTAATTAGTTAATGCATCTAGTCGATCAACAGCGGCTTAATTAATTTATATACCTCGGTGATAACTACAGTTCGGGAGCCATTATGATGATCTTGCTCCTCACCGGCGCCACTAGGATCTTCTTCCTCAATATTCTCCGCTCCCTCACCGAGTCATTCAAATAAGTTGCGGTGACATCGTCACCGCCATCATACTGGAATAACGTCGTCGTCGCGATCATCCAGAGTACCGTTTGCTATGAGGTTCTCCATGAAATTTTCTTGAATTTCATCTCTCGTCCATGCTTTCTACAACGACCTGCAAGCTATACATAGGAACCATCATATGATCAAATTAAGGATAATGCAGAAAAATGAAAATGGAGTTACATATGTAGTTCTTAACTAAGGATCGATAATATAGTGCTGAAAGCGAGATAGGTGCAGTTACATGCATACATAGATCGGGTTCATGTTTATTTAACCCTAATACATATCAATCACTACTACAACCACTCAACCGCGCAGACCGGGTCCTAGAGGGCGCCGACCGGGTCCTGAGCCGCGCTGGGTGTACCCCCAAAGCCACGGAACAACAACGGGAGCATAGCTAACATGAGATCCCCGCATAACGCTCCATCCGGTCCTATACATGTTCTCTAACGCGTACATGTAACGGCGAACGTGCTGGTCCTCCGCTTCAATGCGCTGAGCTACCTCCTCCGGCGGGGCCGGCTCCCTCTGAAAGCGGCCAGTGGCCCATAAGACCTCCACCAAAGAATATCCGGGTCGACAACGGGACCCGGATTCCGCACCAAGGTGCGCGACCCGGAAGCTAAGACCTCCCAGTGCCACCCCGGCGGAGCCCAGTCCCGGACCTCCCCCATCTGCTACATCTCCTCTAGAAGAGTCAGACCACGGCGCGGCGGCTGTCGCGGCATCGTAGCTCCGAAAACAAATCATATCTCTACTAATATAAATAAAAAACATGATATTGTGCAAAATAAAAAACTTCACTACTTTTGTACTAACGCCGCGTTCCACGACCCCGGATCGATCGATCCGGATCGGGGGTCGGGAACGACAGCGGGAGCGGTAGCGGGAATTGAATGACCCTGTTTTGGGGGCGTCGGCAGGGGCGCCGGCAGTACCCGGCACCGCCACGGACTCGGCGCTCCTCCTCGCTCGCTCTTTCTCTATTTCGTGACCCTAAGTCTATGTCGCGGCGGCACCGCTACGGACTCGGCAGCGCCACGGTCTAAGTCGTCGGCGCGCGCGGGGCGGCGCCGACACAAATGAATCTATTTTGTAATTTTTATAACTTTTTTCTAACTAATTTTACTAACTTTTTTCTAACTAATTTTACTAACACTAACTAACTAATTTTATAACTTTTCTCTAACTAATTTTACTAACACAATAATATACTAACAATATACTAATACACTAATTAACAAAAACTAGTAAGGTACCCGTGCGTTGCTACGGTCTCTTAATTTGCGCGCTGAGCAAAGGCATACATCATTCATCAATAACATTTACACAATCACACATACATATTGCTTTTGGGTTTTCTTTCCATAAAATACATGCTGATAATGAACTTTCTTAGTTTCAAATATTACCATTCCTATCAAATGTCATATTCACTGGTAAGCACCTCAAGGCTTCAAGAGTTTCTACAATATAGCGTAGGCCAAACATCCCCAAGTTTCTGCACCCTAGTTCCAATAAATCACTTAGAAATAAAAACAATAAAAGACACACAACTTGAACAGAAAAGAAAATGCCGCCTCAACTAAGGGGATCACCTTCCCACCATACCTGTGTCTGGTGTCGCGTGGCACCCTGTACAAGTTCTTTGCAGCCCCGAAGTGCATGTAACTAAGGCTATGAACATCGTAATCTTTGACATGCGCCGAGCGACCAACTGAACAACATGCGCACATAGAGCATCGGCGTGTCGATCCCGAGGACCACTCGTGCAGGAAGAGCATATCAGCTGATCCGGGGCACCTGGTGGCGGCAGGCATGTTCCCGGACATCTCTTGTGGTGCCTGCCATGTTCAGGATTACATGAATCTCAAGCTGCATACAAATAATCAGCCTTTATAATTATCATCCAACATGTTTAGTTAATACAAAGTTACATGTAAATTATCAGTGTTACAAGCTACATGCATTTGTAATGAACCTCATGTATCTCCTTTAACAAAGGACCTGCAATTTACAAGTAAAATTCAGAGCCGATCTATTCAAATTGTTAAACATCGAAGTGATGAATGATTTTGCATATAAAAACATGCAGGACGATATTTGTGTGCCTGAGCAGGAGTTTGAATAGCAGCATAAAGGATTTTTAGCACCACCCTTTCATGTCCAAATGGCTAGATGAAGACCTTGGCTTTACTTTGAAAAATCAAGATAAGTACATGTTTCGGGAGACACTACATTTCACCAGATACTAAACAACGTGAGCACATGCTTGAAAAGAAACGGTACATATGTCAGAAGTTGTTAACATCGTACTTTATTAGTTTGCAAGGAAAACAGTTCTATATTTTTCTGCAAACTCTATATCATCTAATTCGGCACTTTCAAATCTCCCGATCTCGACTCACACATAATCTGAATACCGAGTTGGTATATGCAGTTTAATTTTAAAGTTAAAAAAATCTGTTGAAAAAGTAAATATTTACTTTTGTTGTGCTGAGAAGATATACTTTCCGCATAACTTCATCATATGATTGATGGTGTCCTGTTTATTCTCAACCAACTTTCTTAGTTAGTTTACCTCAGGAAGGTATCACAATTTGATGAACCCTTAGGAGTCTGCAGTGGCATGTACCATGAGAGGAACACCAGATATGATGACCCTATTTAAGTGAGCTAAACACAGAAATTTCCATAGACATCTCTTTCTTAGAGTAAGGAATGGTAAAACAGAATTAAATCATTTTCTTCTATATACAAATTTGCAGATATAGGACTTAGGGAAATAGAGACAATGGATTTCTGGACAAAAGGCACCAATTAATTTAATTTAAGGCACCACGTGCATCCAATCGGAAGTGAATGCTGAATCAAGCAAAAAAAAAAAAACATGACCCGACAAAATTTACCAGAAGCATTAGAATGGATAAGAGGAAGAGTATCTATGGGCAAACTGTAGACCTGATTCGAGAGCAGCTTCTCTAGAATCTCCTAGCGAAGCAGAGAACGCGGGTGTTTTCCACCATTTACATCACGGGCCGCGCCCCTCTGCCGTCAATCCTGGCTGCTTCTCGACAATTCGGTAGCGACGGATCCTCCTGCAGGCGGCCTGCCGTGAAGAGTAGCCTCCCTAAGACGGCGAGCACGAGCAGGCTGTGGGCGTGGGAGGAACCAGGGGCGACGTAGGCTTGATCATGACTGGGAGACCTGCCACGGTGGAGGGTGCATCCACCGCTATGGTGGATGAGGAAGCAAAGGTATATCGAGCTTCTCTTTTTTTTCTAGAAATCCATCACGCCGACATGATAATATTCAAGTGGAAACTTGAGATTGAGATTTAGAAGCACCCCTGCATCGGTCTTTACTTTTGAAGAATGCCGGTCATATGATATCTCAAATTGGTGGAAATACATTTGTCAAAAAAAGGTAGAAATACACAATGAAAACAACAGGGCAGATGGATAGACATATTCCTGACCTATTTTTCCTTTATGTAGTGTTTCTTTACATGTTTCAAATGGGTAATGCATGATGACTTGCAATTTAAGGCTTGCTTGAACCAGGAGAATTTAACAACTTAGTCCAAGAATAGCAAAATGCAATCTTTTTTTTTCTGCAACGAATCTGCATCAAGAAAATATGGTATACATGATTAGCTAAGCTGTGTGGGTCTAAACCAACATGAGTCAGGTGGTAGTTACCTTTTTATACATCATAATATAGTGATGTAAATGAAGAGATGTCATCAGTCACCGATATCAAAATACAATACTTGTAAACAGTAGCCCTGCAGATTTTGAAGAAAACATCATATTGCAGCAAAAAATTCATGCTGTTATTTAAAATACACTACATCTTGTCCAGTGCGTTATCCAACACCTCAATAATCCGTACCCAACACAAAAGTGAATCTGGACCAGCGTATAATTAGCTAAAGACCCAATCCAAATATCTTAACAACAATCAAAGAAAGAAAAATATCAAGACTTACTACATAATGTGTTTGTGTGGTTCAATGATCTGTCCAACACGCCAGCCATCTGCATTTTTAGAAGACAACATGTTTTGGTACAGGACTAAAACTAAAGAAAATCACATTGAAGAGTATACAGATAAGAAACTTACAGTCCTGTTGAAGGGTATTGTCTTCCTGGAATACAAAATGGAGTATTAGTTAACGGATCTAGAATGGTTGTAAAGGGTTAAATTCCCTATCAATTAAATGAAAGAGCATTGGAGATTTGGAGGTGGCCTTGTAGCTTACAGGTTGATGACCAAGAAATGGCCATTGAGTAGGAGAATATTACTAAGGAACATCTTGCATGAAGATACAAACTGAAGTTAGAGATCAAATAGCTACTCTCTCGGCTGTGATCGTGACAAACACAGTTTCAACCCTGCAGCTAGGTACCAAGGCAGTATTCAAATCTTCGTACAATTTCATGGAACACAAATGTCTTGATGACGCTAGGTTAACAGGTGGAAGATAGCTATCCTGAAAAAACTGATGCATAAGAACCCAATCAGTAAAACTGAAACAATTTGCAAATATTCCAAGATACAGGACATATCCGTTTGCGAGATACAGTCAAAGGAAATCTGTTTGGTTTTGCAAAGTAATTTTTCCAAATATAGGATACTAAATTAGTAAATAAGATCCATGCAGAGTGAATGGAATCCAACAAACAAAATGGAGGAACTTAAGTTACCTCCCGTAGAAGATAGCATGGGCGGTTAGAGCAAATTAGATCCATCGATATTCAGTAGCATTTGTGTAGAAAGAAAAAGAAATTTTGAGATCTTGATTGTACCCAGAATCGTAGATATCGTCTCTTTTCATTGCAGCTCCTAACCTTATCGATGCGTCTCCAAGCTGCTGCTACTGCTGGGTTCGGCACGCATGGCCGATTCAGGGAGGCGACTGCTCTGCTCGGTAGCATACAATGTTGCAACATGGATAGGATCATTGAGATTCGAATCCATTATGTAACTGTACCACATAGGAGGAGGGTGATGTCCACCGTTGCATATGCTAGTTTTGGATTATCTAGTGCAAGGAGAAGATAAAGGTTCAGCTGAATGTGGAGAGGCGGATGCTGGATTCAATTAGATGATGGGGTTGTTATTGAGATTCGAACATCCACATTTGTTATTCTTATTCATCGTTATAATTATTAGCTAACCCAATATCACAAGTAAAATTGCACATCTAATTTTTCCAGAGATAATGTCATTCACGTAACAGGTATGCACTATGCAGTAGGCATCACTATCGAGCAAACATCGTTCTACATTCGAGCCGAGAAGGTTGAGTAAAAGAAGAGTTCATCTCTCCTTGCAGAAAAAGTACAATCTAGAGCAGAGAAAAACTCAATAACACAATCACAATTTCATGGCTTCATACCTGAAATGGGTTTCGCCTGCATCGACGTCAACACAGAGCACGGAGGGGATCAGCTGCGAGTTAAGGAGAGGGAAGGAGGAATTTGCTGCGGGAGTGCCTGGCGATGGAGGGAGATGGCAGTGCAGACCCTCCTCGCTCGAGTCGCTCCCCACGGCTCCCTCTTGGAATGGCCGCGCGCGGGATGTCGCTCGTCAGAAATGCGTTCGGCGGCGCGGGGGCAGAGATCAGAAGGCAGCTCCGATCTTCAATGGTGGATTGGTGGCCACATTGAATCACTTATGTGGCAGCGCCCAAATTTCCTCCATCGCTATCCATGGGAGCATGGGGCGCCTGAGGCCTGCGGCAGGGGAGATGATTTTGGATCCTGGCAAATGGGAAGGAAATCTGCGGGCGTGGAGAATATTCTCGGGGCGTGGATAGAGTCCTGCGTACGTGGGTTGAAACAAAACCGCTGAGCTCTTTACCCCTGAACGTGTTTTTCTTTGCGCTGGTGTTCTTTTTTTCGGGATCGCTCCGATGGTGGAAGGACGTGGTGCGGGAGGGTGACGAACCTACCAACCATCTCACCACCTCTAGCCATTTAATATAGTAGAGATAAATAAGAAAAAAAAGGGGCCGAGGCGCGCGCGGCTCACCTTGCCGCGGAGAGGAGAGGACGCGGTCGAGGAGGACGACGGCCGACGCGGCCGGCGGCGTCGTGCGGCGGTGGTCGATCGAGGAGGCGCGCGGGCGGCGGCGGTGGTCGAGGAGGACGGCGGCCGACGCGGAGGGCGCGGGAGCACGGGGCGCGCGCGCGGGCCGGGAGATGGTGGCGGACGGAGAGGGAGGCGGCGGCAGGAGGGGGCGGCGGCGGAGGCTGCGGTGGAGGCGGTGGCGCACGCGGCGGCGGAGGTGGTGGCGCACGGCGACGGCGAGCGGCGGGCGCGGCGCAGTCGGGCAGCCTGGCGGCGTCCAACTGCTTCGTCTCCGCGGGATTGATCTCCGCGGAGACGAAGTGTTGGCTTATATAGTGGAGGACCCTTTGGTCCCGGTTCGTGGCACCAACCGGGACCAAAGGCCCCCCTTTGGTCTCAGTTTGTAATAGAAACTGGGACTAAAGGCCATTTTTGCTGCGTTTTCGCTGCGCGCGCAAAAAAGGCCTTTAG
The DNA here is from genome assembly GCF_022539505.1 of Lolium rigidum. NCBI lineage: Eukaryota > Viridiplantae > Streptophyta > Magnoliopsida > Poales > Poaceae > Lolium > Lolium rigidum. Next base: position 132,962,360 of record NC_061511.1, read on the forward strand.
TCCCGGTTTGTATTACAAACCGGGTCCAAAGGCCACTTTTTAAAAAAAGTTTCATTCCCGCCTTATTTCAAATGAAAAAAAAGCCACCGCACTGCCACACGTGTCCACCGCCGCCACCGCCGTGTACTGGCCACCGTCACCGCCGTGTACTGGCCACCGCCGCCACCGCCACCGCCGTGTACCGGCCACCACCGTCACCGCCATGTACTGGCCACCGCCGCCGTGCCACACGTGTCCCTTCCCCGTGCCACGTGTCCCTCCGCCGTGCCACACGTGTCGCTTACCCGTCGACGCCGTCATGTACTGGCCACCGCCGCCACCGCCGTGTACTGGCCACCGCCGCCACCGCCACCGCCGTGTACTGGCCACCGCCACCACCGTCACCGTAGTGTACTGGCCACCACCGTGCCACACGTGTCCACCGCCGCCGCCATGTACTGGCCACCGCCACCGCCGTGTACTGGCCACCGCCGCCACAGCCACCGCCGTGTACTGGCCACCGTCACCGCCGTGTACCAGCCACCGCCGCCACCGCCACCGCCGTGTACTGGCCACCACCGTCACCGCCATGTACCGGCCACCGCCGCCGTGCCACACGTGTCCCTTCCCCGTGCCACGTGTCCCTCCGCCGTGCCACACGTGTCGCTTACCCGTCGACGCCGTCGTGCGACGTGTAGCCACCGCTTCCACGTGCCTCGCCCGCCGCCGACGCCGGCGTGCGACGTGTGTAGCCGTGGCTTACACGTGCCATGCCCCCGCGTGCGCTATATAGAGCGACGAGTGCGGGCGCAACCACACGTCGCCACCGCCTCCGCTCATTCATCTCCGGGATGCCTCCACGTCGTCGAGGGGCGTCGGGTTTCCGTGGCGTTCGAGTGCGTCCGAGCGGTAGGTTCACCGCCGAGATACGCGCCGGTGGCTTCCGCCTCACCCTCGGCACGTACAACACGCCGGAGCTGGCGGCGCGCGCTTACGACGCGGCGGCGTGGCGCTTTCGGCGGCCAGGGCGAGACATGAACTTCCCGGATGTTGAATCGCTAGAGGAGGCGGAGTTCCTCGCGCCGCCGCCGTGCCTCGTCGACGACGAGGACCGTTGCCGCCACCGCCAGGTGCAGCGAAGGATCGCCATCGCCGAGCGCGACGAGCAGTTGATGCGCCAGTGGAGGGCGCAGTTCCCCAACGATGCCGACAACACCGACGCGTTCTTTGCTAACCTTAGGGCACAACGCAGGTCCGACGAGCGCCACCGTCGGGCCGTCGCCGCCTTCGAGCTCGAGAACCCGAATATAACTTGGACCGAAAATGACCCTCGGTGGGAGGACATTTGGACGGAAACAACCTCCGACGACGAGTAGAGACTAGACTAGTAATTTATCTATTTTATTGTAATTTCAATAAAGTCGTTGTCAGTTCTATTAGTTTAAATTTAGTTTATAAAGTCGATGTCGGTTGGTTTTGTTCAATAAAGTGGTTGACACGAAATTTATTACGATTGAACTGAAATTAAAGTACGAGCTCCTCGGAGAAAAGTTTCCCGCCACATACATGGAATTAAAGTACGGAGCTCAACCGAAAATTAATTAAGATACATCGCCGGATTCGACTCGTTCTAGTCATTCAGTCATACTCGTGCCTAGCCCTATAGTACTCGCCACCGTAGTCGTCGTAGTCGCCGTCATCATCGTCGGCCGGCATCGGGGTCGCGGTAGTCGAACCTCGACGGGAGAGCACGCGTGGGCTGGGACTGAGGGTAGCGCAGGCGGGGGCCACGGTAGGCCATGACGCCCTGGAGAGTCCGGCCGCACCACCACAGCCGACGGCCGGCCTCGTTGAAGTCCGAAGGAGGCGGGCCGCCCTCCTCGTGCCTGGCAAGCGCCCTCTCACGCCGATTGATGAAGAAGCTTTCCCAAGTCGGGAAGTAGTCGGGATGCCACTGGGGATTCCTCCGCTGCTCTGGCGTGAGCTCGAAGTAGTAGTGGTTCGTGATGGCCATCTCGCGCGCCACACCTAGAGGGACAGGATGGACCGGTACGCCTCCGACGCTCAGCAACCAGCCGGTCGGGACACGGTAGCCCGGCGGGCAGGGGTAGTTCGACGCGCAAAGCGCCTCCGCCTCCCGGAGGGTTAGAGATACGATGGAAGCCATGGGACAGAGTGATGAGGTTTGCAGATATGAGTCTATATGTGATATGTAAATGGAGGCCAAGCCTACATATATATATATAGTGAAAAAAATGGCGGGAGGACAGAGGCGGGAAGCAGTGGAAAGCGCGGGAAGAAAAATAGGCGGGAACGCAGTGGAAAGCGCGGGAAGAAAAATAGGCGGGAACGCAGTGGCGCCGAAAACATTAGTCCCGGCTGGTGGGTACAACCGGGAGTAAAGATCATTTTTTTGTCATATCTAACAAAACTCGTCGGTGGGATAAAGACGTGTGGGTAACCTTTAGTCCCGGCTGGTGGGTACAACCGGGACGAAAGATCCTTTTTTTGTCATCTAACAAAACTGTCGATGGGATAAGGACGTGTGGGTAACCTTTAGTCCCGGCTGGTGGGTACAACCGGGACTAAAGATGTCGGCGAGATAAGAACGCATGGGTGGACGCACCTGCTCGATGAGATAAAGCATGTAGCGCACGACGCCCTGTCGAGTAGAAGCGGTGCTGTGCCTATAAAAGGAGCATCGATACGGCTTGCCAAGCGGATCAACAAGCCAAGCGGAGATTCATTCCCATGGATTGGAAAATCTCCCGTGGCGCAGCTTCTCGAAGATGTTGTTGGTGCACACGCCCTACGGCATCTTCGGAAGCTGCGCCTCGGAATTTTTTCCCTGCAAGCCCGTGAACGACTACATCTCCTCTAACAGTGTTGGAGAAAGGGTTGGGAAATCTCCCGTGGCGCAACTTCTCGAAGATGTCGTTGGTGCACACGCCCTACGGCATCTTCGGAAGTTGCTCCTCGGAATTTTTGCTCGCAAGCCCCCGAACGACTACATCTCCTCTAACGGTGTTGGGGAAAGGGTTGGGAAATCTCCGTGGCGCAGTTCTCGAAGATGTTGTTGGTGCACACGCCCTACGGCATCTTCGGAAACCGCGCCTCGGAATTTTTCCCCGCAAACCCGTGAACGACTACATCTCCTCTATATATATGGTACAAAAAGCCAACCACATCTCCACTTTTCATATCTTACATACAGTTAAATGATTACACAAAAATAAATGGGAAATTGATTGCCATGTTGAGATACTCATTTGTGCCATGGAGCATCTTCATCATTTAATCTTCTTCGGCCTTAACCATGGAGCATCTTCATCATTTAACTTGATGCTTGGATCAATGTTCACTCTGAAGGGTGGAATTTCATCAAACTTATTATAATCTTCCGACATGTCTGTCTTGTCCTCCACTCCCACGATGTTTCTTTTTCCGTAAAGAACTATGTGGCGCTTTGGCTCATCGTTTGATGTATTTGTTTCCTTATGTTTCCTTTTTCTTGGTTTGCTAGACATATCCTTCACATAGAATACTGGGCCACATCCTTGGCTAGGACGAATGGTTCGTCTCTATACCCAAGATTGTTGAGATCCATTGTTGTCATTCCATACAACTTGTCTACTCGAACCCCGCCTCCTGTTTTGTTGACCCATTTGCACCTAAACAAAGGGACCTTAAAAGAAGGTCCATAGTCAAGTTCCCATAAATCCTCTATGTAACCATAATATGTGTCATTTGGGCCTTCATTCATTATTGCATCAAATCGGACACCACTCGTTTTGGTTGGTGCTCTTTTTATCTTGGGCGATTGTGTAAAATGTATTCCCATTTATCTCGTACCCTTGGAAAGTAACTACGATCGAAGATGGTGTCCGGGACAAGCAAGTACAGTCTGATCTTCAATATCTTTGTTATTCAGGAGATGTTTTTGCAACCAACCGCCAAAAGTCGACATGTGTTCACGTCTAATCCAATCGTTCGACCGCCCCGGGTTACGGGAGCGTAGAAAGTTCTTGTGGTCACCGATATACGGAGCCACCATGGTGGAACTTTGTAGAACCGTGTAGTGTGCTTGAGTCAAAGAAATCCCGTCCCTACATATCATTGATTTCCTTCCTAGCGTGCCTTTTCCACTTAGTCTCCCTTCATGCCGCGATTCGGGAACACCAATCGGCTTAAGGTCGGGAATAAAGTCAACATAGAATTCAATGACCTCCTCTCGTTCCATAGCCCTTGGAGATGCTTCCTTCGGCCTAGCACGGTTATGAACATATTTCTTCAAGACTCCCATGAACCTCTCGAAGGGGAACATATTGTGTAGAAACACAGGACCGAGAATGGAAATCTCATCGACCAGGTGAACGAGGAGATGTGTCATAATATTGAAGAAGGATGGTGGGAACACCAGCTCAAAACTAACGAGAAATTGGACCACATCATTCTGCAACCTCGGTAGAATTTTCTGGATTTATTACCTTCTGAGAAATTGCATTGAGGAATGCACATAGCTTCACAATGGGCAGTCGAACATTTTCCGGTAGAAGCCCCCTCAATGCAATCGGAAGCAACTGTGTCATTATCACGTGACGGTCATGAGACTTCAGGTTCTGGAATGTTTTCTTCTCCATATTTATTATTCCCTTTATATTGGAGGAGAAGCCGGACGGGACCTTGATACCGCGTGCAGACATTCAAAAAATATTTCCTTCTCTCGCTTTTGTAAGAGCGTAGCTGGATAAATGACGTCCTTTAACTCTCTCATGCAGCTTTTTGGGGTCTTTCCAACATTGCTGGTCCTCCTGTGCTTCTGGTGTATCTTTTGTCTTCCCGTACACGCCCAGAAAGCCTAGTAGGTTAACGCAAAGATTCTTCGTCACGTGCATCACATCGATTGAAGAACGGACCTCTAAGACTTTCCAATATTCTAGCTCCCAAAAAATAGATTTCTTCTTCCACATGGGCGCGTGTCCGACATCGTCATTCGGAACAGCACCGTCCGCCGAGACCCTTTCCAAATATTACATCTAGATCCTTGACCATACCAAATATATCAACACCATCACGATGGGGAGGCTTCCTCCGGTGATCAGCCTCACCGTTGTAATGCTTGCCTTTCTTTCTTACGGGATGGGTAGTCCTAAGAAATCGACGATGCCCCAGGTACACGACCTTCTGACCTTTTTCCAAATAATCACCTTCGAGCTCATGTAAACAAGTGCGTGCATGCATTGTATCCCTTGTTTGACTGTCCCGAAATGTTACCAAGAGCAGGCCGAGTCATTGATGGTTACGAAAAGCATCGCTCTTAGGTCAAATTCCTCCTCGCTTGTGCTCGTCCCACACACGTACACCTGCTAGGGACCACAGCTGTAGAAGTTCTTCGACTAATGGCTTCACGTACACATCAATGTCGTTCCCGGGTTGCTTCGGGCCTTGTATGAGCACTGGCATCATAATGAACTTACGCTTCATGCACAACCAAGGAGGAAGGTTATATATACAAAGAGTCACAGGCCAGGTGCTATGGTTGCAGCTCTGCTCTCCTAAAGGATTCATGCCATCCGTACTTAGACCAAACCTTATGTTCCTTGCATCCCGTGCAAAGTTTGGGAACTCTCTATCGATTTTTCTCCATTGGGATCCATCGGCAGGGTGCCTCAACATCACGTCTTTCTTACGGTCTTCTTTGTGCCATCGCAACAACCTAGCGTGCTCTTTATTTCTGAACAAGCGTTTCAGCCGTGGTATTATAGGAGCATACCACATAACCTTGGCAGGAACCCTCTTCTTGGGGCGCTCGCCCTCAACATCACCAGTGGTCATCTCGTCCGATCTTATACCGCAATGCGATGCACACCGGACATGCATCCAAATTCTCGTACTCACCGCGGTAGAGGATGCGGTCATTAATGCATGCATGAATCTTTTGCACATCTAATCCTAGAGGGCAGACAATCTTCTTCGCTTCGTACGTACCGGCGGGCAATTCGTTACCCCTTGGAAGCTTCCTCTTAATTATTGTCAAGCAACTTTCCAAATCCCGAGTCGATGACACCGTTCTCCGCCTTCCATTGCAACAATTCCAAGTGTGCTGCCTAGCTTTTTATGGCCATCTTCGCAAGTTGGGTATAACAATTTGTTGTGATCTTCTATCATCTTGTCGAAGGCCAAACTTTCCTTTTCAGTTTCACATTCTCTCCTTGCATCAGCAATGGCCCGACCAAGATCATCATCAGCAGGCTCATCTGGTGCCTCTTAATCTTCTACTTCATTGTCTTCATTGCCTTCTGCAGTATCATCGTATTCAGGGAAATTGGGATAACCGTCATCATCCTCTTCCTCTTCTTCATTGTCTTCCATCATAACCCCTCTTTCTCCGTGCTTGGTCCAACAATAGTAACCGGGCATGAAACCGGATCGCGAAGGTGGCTGTGAATGAGACTCGAGTGAGCGTAATTTACGGTATTCTTGCAGTTCACACATGGACAATACATGAAGCCACCATGTTTGTTTGTCTCCGCCACGGCCATAAAATTATCCAGGCCCGAAGTGAACTCGTCAAACCGTCGGTCAATGTACATCCATTGCCGATTCATCTGCATGATATAATTTAGCTGATCAAAACCATTACATTACAGAACATCACGATGTATATATACACATGCATTTTATCAATTACAGATGAAAATGATAAAGTTGTTAACCTCGATGAAGAAGAAAAAAACAAGTTAAGTGTGGCTTGATTTGTGTAAACTCAAGTGGCAAATCCTCTTAAGCATTTCATCAAACACCTCTTGTGCATGTGAAGAAGAGAGGAGAGCAATACACCCCTCTTGTGAAGAAAGTGAAAAAATGGCCAAGTGTGGCTCACACTTGAGCAGGGCAAGGTAATATAGCCAGATTGGGGACCTTCTCCCGGTTTGTAACACAAACCGGGTCCAGGAGGTGAGGCTTTGGACCCGGTTTGTAATACAAACCGGGACTAAAGGTTTCCCACGCCCGACACGGCCTGCCGCGCCTGCCGTGGACCCTTTAGTCCCGGTTTGTATTACAAACCGGGTCCAAAGGCCACTACCGGACAAGCTCTGAGCTAGTGGGGTCGCCCTGGGCAAAACGAACCGGGACCAATGCCCACATTAGTCCCGGTTTGGTTCTGCACTGGGACATTTGGTTGGGACCAAAGGCCTCTTCTCCACTAGTGCTCGTGAACCTGGGTACATCGTGCCTTCTCTCGCTCTCGGAATCTCCATCGTCGCCTTCCGTCAACCCTAAGACCTCATGGTGGGTATTGCCGAAGAACCACCTCGACAATTGGCGCCATCTGTGGAAAGCGCGACGACTGGATTTTGTCATCCGGGTGATCCGTCGAATTCATCATCAACAACATACAGGTCGCATCTGGGCGAATCATCTGGTTCAACCTCACACAGCCTCATGATCCGAGCGGGATCAACATCTTCGACGACAAGCAAAAATCACGGAAGAAATTCTAGTTGTACGTGCGTCGAGGCTCAACATCAACTTCGCCCTTGCGCGCGTGGCTAGATTGTCACAGTCCAATCCGTCATCTGGTCGCCTTCACTGCCGCGCGTCCTTGCAAAAGCCAGGCAAAGGCTGTACCCGAATAGTCCTAAAGCCGTCAAAACCACGCGCTTCCTGGAGTAGTACAAGCGTGCACCTGATGCTCTGTAATAATAGGCGCCTAGATGCCTCATCAAGACGGAGAAACGAGCTATGTCGCGTCCCGAAAAGAAAGAACTACTACTTTGGTCAAATCGGAACAGTCCCTGGCACCTCCACGTGACCATGTATTTGAAGAAATTATCATCCACACTCCGTAAATATACATGCTTGATCACGTGCAGCTATGAATTGAGTCATGGCACACCGACCAAGTCCTGGAGAAAAAAAAAAAACACGAAGCAGCAGACATCAAATCAAGGGCCATACGGATAAATCCTGTGTGGTCGGCCACAGCACAAGACGAAATACGGAAGGATAGCTCATGTCCTGACGTGAATAGAGATGGAATTGGGGAACGAGATCCTCTGACTTTGTGCAAAAAACTGCAGAGGGACATAGATGGTTGTAGTCTGTCCGTTGAGCATCCGATGGCAGCAACGTCATCCCCTTTGCTCGTCATTGCCGTTCGCCCGCGAAGCTCTCCGGCAGGCTCAGCAGCCATGTCGGTGATTCCTCTCCCAACAAGCTGAAGTGCCGTCCTGGTCGCAGCACTCGACCTCTGCGTTGCCGCTGCTTCGGTGCACGCCAGCTGCGTCCTCCAGAGAAGGAGCCAGAGTCGGTCAGGTCGCCGAGCTCAACCTCAGCGCTGTCGCTTGGCTGCCGCCCGTTGGCCGCTTTCTCTAAGCGGAGGAGGAGTGGCCTCGTCCAGGTTGCCGACCTCGTCCGATGTTGCCGCCGCCGTTCCGCATGCTGCCCACGCCCTCCATCTGCTGCCGATTTACTGAAGTGGACAAGGCTGGCTCGCGTTATGTTTTTACAACCTGTTCGTGGCCGAGGTGTTCCAGGAGGCCATGAACCCCATGAAGAAACAGCGAGGCGCCATGCGAAGCTCGCCGGGTTGTTCGGGAGCGCGAGCAGACGGTGCAGAGGGCGATCGCCGAGCCGGAGGTGATCTGCGAGAGGATGATGCGGTCCGAGTTCTTGAGCCTCCCGGCGAGCACGTCCCCCATATTGCCGCCGAAGAGGCCGCCCAGCAAGGTGGTGACCTTGAACAGGGTGATCAGTGCCGCCGTCTCGCCGTGGAAGAACCCGACGAGCTCCAGCCACATGGCCGCGAAGGACAGCGCCGACCAGGGGAACTAGCGTCGACCAGAGGAAGGCGCCAAGAGCGATGACCGTGAGGTGGTCGTGGCGCGCGGCCAGCCGGCCAGGTAGGCGGCAAGCGGGTAGCATGCGGCCTGCACGACGGAACGGGAGAGCGCGACAGAGCCAAGCGCGGTGGGGAGGTCTGCAGCATGGCGCCGATCTCCCTGTACACCGACGGGAGCAGAGCCGCGTCGGCGCGCTCCATGGCAAGCGCCACGAGAATCAGCGTGGCCGCCGCCGTCCGCTTACACTGCCGCCGCTTCTTGCTCTGCTCCGGCATCGCGTGCGTCGTCGTCTATTCGTCTTGCCATTGGATGCTCAACGGACGGACTGCAACCATCTATGTCCCTCTGCAGTTTTTTGCAGTAAGTCAGAGGATCTCGTTCCGGAATTGGAGGCTTCAATCTCCCCGATGAAAAAGATTCGGAAGCGTGTATGGAAATTAATCGGAGCTTTGCGCATCCAAAAATATCAGCTTCCGTTGTCGGTGCTTCAAGCCAACAAAAATAATGTGCTATATTTTTAATTAATTACTATTCGTAAAATTTATTTCGTTAAATATTATTCGGTTCGTACTATTATTTGCGCGCAGGATTTTCCGCCGCAATATAACTGCAGATTGAAACAAAGTTTCGACTACTCTGCTCACATGACCGTGCCCGCCGTCGCACACTCGTCATACTGGGGGCTCGCGTGTCGCGGACCCAATATCGCGGACTCGATATATTCAGGTGCTCACCCGTGGCAGATCCGCCACATCGACTGCGTCCTCTTCGTCGGCCACGTTGGCCAGGCGCCGCGCGGCTACATCACCTATTTCTGGTCGCGCAACTACTTCGATTGCACCCGCCACATCAACTATTTCTGGCAGCGTGACTATTTCAACTGTGTCCGCCACATCGATTTTTTTTATGTGCGACTACTTCAACTACGCCCGCGACATCAACTATTTCTGACTGCACAGTTACTTTGACTGCGTTCACAATTACATTGGCCTCATCGCAGCCGAGCTAATGGCTTCATCGTCTATGGTTATCAATGGATTTATCTTCTATGGCTATATAAATATTGATCCGATGCATTCTCGGGTCAGTTGCTTCATCGTCTATGGTTATCAATGGATTTGTTTTCTATGGCTATATAAATATTGACCCGATGCATTCCCGGGTCAGTGGCTTCATCGTCTATGGTTATCAATGGATTTATCTTCTATGGCTATATAAATATTGACCCGATACACTTCCGGGTCACTAGATTCATCGGCTGTGATCTTCAATGGATATCATATTATATAATATTGACCCGATACACTTTCGGGAGTGCTAGAATTACTCGGGGGCTCCTGGAATATCTTCGACTATTGCGCTTACTCCATCGAGAGCACTAGAATTCAAGAAAACATAAGAATCCTTATACTACTAATACAGTAAGAGAACCCTATAAAAAATATCGGGAGCTGCCTATGTTGTCTTCTATTTCAATGATTTCATCTAAGCCTCAGGGAACATGCGAGTGCTGCAAATAATGATAATCAAAGGACCCTTGAAAAATACGACAAAGTACAAATCGTTTTCATCAAAGCCTCAGGGAACATGCGAGCGCTGCAGATGGTGAAAACGATAGAAACAAAGAAAGACCCATGCCAGTACATCAAACATAGAGTACCAAGTTCCACCCGGGAGCATACAAGAGAGCAACCGAGGAAGTTTCGACGTCATGGCGGGACGAGAGGAAAAGACGAAAGGGCTCGCACCGCGAGGAGGAAGGGAGAACAGCGGCTCACCTTCGCCGGTTCGAACAAGGATGCCACGACACGTCATCAATCGGGGGCCGCACCCGTTCTCCGTGCCTTTCGGCTACGGAGCAACTCGAGGCACCGTGTTACCTCCACTCCTACATTGATCCGAAGGATGGTCGAAGAAATCCAGCCACCTACTAAGGAGCTGCCGACACTTCTGGAGATTCGACGGTTACGTGATGATCTTAGAGCCGAAGCCATATCAAGAGTTCACGTGATGGAGAAGAGGGCAAGATCTTACGGCCATCCGCGGGAGCCATATGTACCGGAGCCGTACGAACCAATGGAAAGAGACAGTATGTACCGGTCGAAGCATTCCCAGAGCCACGCGGACAGGTCAACATGATCCATAAAACCAGCTTTTCAAAGAGGGAAATAGAGAAATTCTCGCGAGAAGTGAAGTATGCAGAAGTGGCTATGGTTGACACAACCGAATTCATCGACTGGTCGGAGCAAAGCATCTCCTTCGATAGGACAGACCACCCGAAAGCCGTCCCTAGACCAGGTCATGCAGCCCTTGTCCTTGAGGCGCAGATTGGAGGGTACAACATGAGCAAAGTATTCATGGACGGAGGAAGTGGCTTGAACCTACTATTCGCCAACACAATGAGAGCAATGGGTTTAACGAGTCGACATGCTAAGAGAGTCCGACACGGGGTTCCATGGCATCATACCGACTCGACCCGCTTATTCTCTTGGTAAAACATCATTGGATGTAGTCTTTGGTACGCCCAACAACTTCAGGAAGGAGAAGATCGAGTTCGAAGTAGTCGACTGGGAGTCTCAATATCACGCCATCCTTGGCAGGCCCGCGTTTGCCAAATTCATGGCCGTACCTCATTATGCGTACCTAAAACTGAAAATGCCGGGCAACAACGGGACCCCGATAACCGTTCATGGGAGCTTTGCTCGATCAGACACCTGCGATAGGGAGTTCCAGAAGATCGCCTCAAAGTTCGGTGCCAAGGAAGAACTCAATGCAATCGACGCTGCCACAGATCATACGCAACCACCGGCCGACAATCGAAACGTAAGATCCGATGAGTTTGATGCTACAAAGGAAGCCAAGAAGGCTGCGGGTGCATCCCACGACCCGAAGAAAACGGTCTATACGTCGGCTGACCTTACGGTCGCATAGGAAGGCGCGCTCATCGATTTCCTCCGTGAGCGCTGGGAGATATTCGCATGGGAACCATCCGACATGCCAGGTATCCCCAGGGAACTCGCTGAGAACGCCCTTAATGTTGACCCGACAGCCAAACCGGTACAACAGTCAATGCGCCGATTTTCCGAACCTAAGAGGAGAGCAATTGGCGAGGAAGTCAATCGACTCCGTAAAGCAGGATTCATCCGAGAGCTCAAGGAATCTGAGTGGGTGGCCAACCCTGTCATGGTGCCCAAAAAGGACACCACCGCTCTGCGTATGTGTATCGACTACACCAGCCTCAACAAACACTGTCCAAAGGACCACTTCCCGCTGCCTCGTATTGATCAGATAGTCGACTCTACAGCCGGATGTGATCGCCTCTCCTTCCTTGATGCGTACTCCGGATACAATCAGATCAAGCTGAAGAAAGAAGACCAGGAGCTAACCGCGTTCATCACCCCACACGGCGTTTTTACGTTACAACGTCATGACCTTCGGGTTGAAAAACGCGGGAGCAACTTATCAACGTTCCATGCGAGGCCTGCCTTGGAGGCGAGATCGGGAGGAACATCGAAGTCTACATCGACGATATTGTGGTGAAGACAAAGCGTGCTGCCACCCTCGTCGATGATTTGCGAGAAACCTTCGACAACTTAGACAAGTATAAAATCAAGTTGAATCCCAAAAAATGCTTCTTTGGAGTGCCAGGGGGGCAAGTACTCGGGTACTTCATTTCAGCCAGAGGGATTGAAGCCAACCCCTTGAAGATCAAAGCCATTCTCGATATGGAGCCGCCGAAGAATCTGCACCAAGTGCAGCAATTGGCAGGACGATTAGCAGCGCTCAGCAGGTTCATCGCCAACCTAGGAGAAAAAGCTTTGCCTTTCTACAATTTGATGAAAAAATCGGAAAAGTTCGAGTGGACAAAGGAGGCGCAGGAATCCTTCGACAATCTAAAGAAAATCCTGTCGACATCTCCGGTCCTTGTGACCCCCAGTGAGAAGGAAACGCTTGCTCATGTATATAGGCTGCAACGAGCCCAAGTCTTTAGCGGCGTCTTGGTTGTCGAACGAGAAGAAGCTGGGAGAGTTCATGGCGTACGGAGGCCCGTTTACTATCTCGGTGAAGTGCTCACACCCGCGAGGCGGAGGTACCCCCATCATCAAGAAGCTAGCATACGCGATGTGGAGGTCAGCCCGCAAGTTACGGCACTACTTCACGAGCACCCAATTATCGTCGTGAGCGAGCGCCACTGAAAAGCATAATGACTAATCCGGAGGCCACAGGTCGAGTGTCCCAATGGGCTATCGAGATAGCACCACACGACATAACTTACGTCAATCGAACAGCCATAAAATCCCAAATCCTCCCAGATTTCGTGGCAGATTGGATCCGATCACGGACGCCGGCGGCACCCGACATGTCGGGGTCATAGGTAATGTACTTCGACGGGTCGAAACGGAGTACATGTGCAGGAGCAGGAGTGGTGTTGATATCACCGCGAGGAGATAAGATGAAGTATATATTACGTATGAACTTCTCTCTGCCGACGAACAATGAAGCAGAATACGAAGCGCTGCTGCACGGAATGAAGATGGCAAAGGCATGCGGGGCAACTCGTCTAGAAATCTACGGAGACTCGAACTTAGTGGTGCAGCAGTCGATGAACCTGTGCGACGCGGTCAGCGACAACATGATCGCCTATCGGCAGCTGTATCATAATATGGAAGCTAAATTCGAAGGATGTGAGCTCAAACATATCGGCCGAGCCGACAACGAGGAAGCCGACACTCTGGCAAACATCGGGTCCATGTGCTCCCCTATTCCAGATGGAGTGTTTTACGAAGTGATCGCTCAGCGATCGATAAAAGAGAAGGCGTCGGCACCTCCAAAACCGTGGGCTGACGAATTGGAGACGAGCTTGCAGCGAGCTGTCGAAGAATCTCCAACTCCTCCCGCTGAACAAGTCCTCCTCCTCGAGCCACTATGGACCAAGCCGTTCCTAGCGTATCTAACGAAGCAGGAATTACCAGAAGATCCAGTGGAAGCAAGACGAATCGTCAGACGATCAAAAGCCTTCACCATAGTAAATGGCGAACTTTACAAACGCAGCATTTACGGTATTTTCCAAAGATGTATCGCCATTGACGATGGAAGAGCTGCTGTTGCGCGAGATACATGAAGGAACCTGCGGACATCACGCGGGAAGCGGGGCCCTCGTGGCGAAGGCCTTCGGGGCGAGGATTTTGCGGCCAACGGCGGCATCTGATGCTCGAGACCTGGTCATGATGTGCGACCCCTGCCAATGGTTTTCACCGAAACCGCACGCCCCTGCGACAGATTTGATGACGATACCGCTGGCGTGGCCCTTTGCTCAATGGGGACTCGACCAAGTTGGACCATTGCCGAGGTCGTCACCTGGAGGACACACGTACTTACTGGTCGCAGTCGACAAGTTCACCAAGTGGATCGAGGCGTGTACTGTACAAAATCAAAAAGCTAAAACAGCGAGTTCAATTCTTCAAAGGAATAACTTGTCGATTTGGTATGCCTCACGGTATCGTCATGGACAACGGAACCAACATTGACTCCAAAGAGTTTCGGAAATTTTGCGACGACGGAGGAATCAAACTAAAGTTTGCATCGGTGGACCATCCATAGACCAATGGCCAGGTGGAAAGGATCAACGGTCTCATAGGGGATGGCCTCAAGAAACGCCTTACGGGTGCGGCTGGAGCACTGGGTCGAAGAGTTACCGTCCGTACTCTGGAGTTTGCGTACTACACCTAACAAGTCGACTCAGTACACCCCGTTCTTCTTGGTGCACGGAGCCGAGGCTGTCCTGCCGGCCGACGTTCGGTTCGAAGCACCTCGAGTGACGAGCATACACGGAATCCTCCTCCAATATCGCGCTACGGGATGCTGTGGACCTCCTCGACGAAGCACGAGACATTGCCTTGGCAAGAACGACGGTATACCGGCAGGCGTTGAGAAATTATCACAGCCGACGAATACGCAGTCGAAGCTTTAATCTCGGGGATATGGTACTTCGAGCTTGAAGCAAGAGAGACACCTTGAAACTTGAATCCCCATGGGAAGGACCATACATCGTCACGGAAGTAATACCGAGGAGGAGCCTATCGGCTCAAAACCCGGCTTCGAGGAAAAGACGTTGAGAATCCATGGAACATCGCACATTTGCGACGGTTCTATACATAGGATACGATTGCTTTTAATTACTCGACAACCCTTAAGGTTGCTTTTGCACTATGAATAAAAGTTCTAATCAGGTTTTCTACCTTTTTTCCTTGCTCCGAGGCCTTATCACCCGAACATACCGTATGGGGCCCTACCATTGGCTCTTACTCCCATCGGGAGCGCTGGCCCTAAAAATACGCTCACACGGTGTCATTAATTAAATACTCCCATCGGGAGCTAAGATTAATGATGCACACAAACAACAAATCCAAGCCTCGAAAAAATACACGAGTGCTGCAGTCGATGGTTACATTATCACAAAATAAGGCTCAAACCGGTGCACCGCGTGACGAAGCCAAGCGTCTAATTCCCTCGACTAAGTTGATGGGTCTCGCTCTTACAAAACTTACATATAGGCTTCGCAATAACATTGCATAATTCAACGAAGTCGTCGAGAGAGTAGGTTGAACTGATCACTCAGCCGCCCTCGGCAATAAAATATCAATCAAACTAACATAGCGTGCAACGTACGCAGTAAATTTGTACAAAACAATCTTATGCGGGTATAAGGTTATTACATTCATGATCGGGCTCCCCGGTCCCAGTGGGCCTTTAGGTCTTTCTCAAGGCATGACTCCATCCGAGAAACAATGGTGTAAGCAGGACCTCTAGCAACATCGTAATATTGGCCTAAACTCCTCTCAGTGTTTGCTACGGCTCCCAAGTCTAAAGACGGATGGCACGCCAATATCGAAGCAAAGGCAAGCTCAGCACCAGCCGGGAGTTCTTTCCGCACCAAGCCTGTCGAATCCTTTCGGGAGACTTGAATCGGGTGAACAAGGCGAGATAAGGTTTCGGGTGCTTGGTCCCGAGAGGGAACAAGGTGTTCCAAACCATCGTGAGATGAGCGTGGAACTTATCAAAGTAATAATGCGCCTTCCCCACCCGGTACTTAAACTTCGCCATGACAACAGCCTTCGGACGATGCAGCCATAAATCATGCTTCGGGTGCGCAACGTCAATCATCGCCTCGACCTCTTCATGGATCTTCTTGTTCTCCTCAGTTGCATCTGAAGCTACGATTGGAAAAGGAACGAATGTCAGTTAAAAGAACATTCAAGCCCAAACTTACAGCCCAAACTTTCGGTAGCAACATGAAGACCATCGAGAGCGTACTGTTCGATAGCAGTTGCTATCTCTCCCTTTTTCTTCACCAAGGCTGCCATCGCGCGAAGAGAAGTGATGTCTTTATTTAGACAAGACACTTGGTCACGTAAGCAGCGAACAAGGCCTGATTCATCGTTACTCGAAGGGCTCGGAAAAAGCTCGGCACGGGAAGAAGATGAAGGAATCTGCAGCAGAGTCCCTAGTTCAGACAAGCATTAACATAAAAACTCCCATCGGGAGCGCTTGGCATATATGATACATTCAAAAGGATGTTCAAATTGGCAACGAGCCGAATTAAAACTGGACTACGTCAAGTTACGGATGATCTTATTTACAACAAGTCAAACAACAGTTCAAGGGTTCGCCGATGATGAACCGAGGGCGAGACTCGGGGAATAGGCTTGGCTTGTGCTTCATCCACCAGCTTCAGAAGTTGGTTGGCACAAGTTATTGCTGATCTTTTGAAAGTCTCAAGGTCGACTAAATGGTTGTCATCATCGACATGCAATGCCTTAGATAACTTCTCCAATTCGACCCCATCCCATGGCCCATGAGCAAGCTGGAAAGTAAGAACCGCCCCAACTAAGCGGCTACGGCGTTTCAATACCTCCACGGAGCTCGGAAGGATCAACAAGGAAAGCATCCGCCATCTCGTCGAGAGTCTTGTCCTGCTTCATCTTCGGGAAGATCATCGAGTATAGCCTCGACAACGCTCCTTTGGTCTTTTGCAGAAGTCCAAGGACTTGGACATTAGACTCAGCGGCAAGCGATAAGGCATCGGCTGTAGAGTCCTCCCGAAGCTGATGACGTCGAGTGACAGTTATGTCGGCGGCCTCTGAAAGAAAGACAGATCAATAATCAATGAAGAAACACCAAGAAAGAAATGGTGTACCATGGATTTACCTAATAAATCCTTGATGGATTCGCGGAGAACGCCTTCCTTCTTGTCGACTGTAGACGCCGCCGCACGCTACGGCATCTTGTTCATCCTCCATCTGCTTGCTTTAGCTTCTTCACCTCCTCCTTCGACAAGGCGTTCTCATTCTTGGCGTCGGTAGCAAGCACTGTTGGCTTCAAGCACCTGGTCGGCCGAAGATCGATAGTCTTTCGAAGTTGGGAGTTTTCAGCCTCAAGTCGGGTGAATTGTTCAGCGAAATCCGCTACAGCATCGACTGTAGCGTAAATCGGCTGCAGCAAGAAAAACCAAGAGGACTCAGTCGACAGAAACTCGACAAAGCAGGGCAGATTAAATACTTACATGATCACGACCAGCCGACAGAGAGGGAGCATCGCCAGGAGGAATGACTTTCGATACTGGAATCTTCTCTACACCTGTTCGCAAGGGAGGTGTCGACTTGGCGGGAGAGGGATTCGATTCCTTAGCCGATGCCGCTCTCCCAGAGGCTAACTTGGCCCTCTTCGCGAGAGGAACTTCGTCATCATCATCAGAGCTACTTAAGTGCAGTGCACGGTTAGCGTACAAAATGATAGGAAATAAATCGGGAAAAGAGTATAAATGCTCACGGGTCCGGATCATCTTCGCTGCGAAGAAACTTGTTGAACTCCTCTTAGCGGGAGGAGGCGAAGCGGTTCCATCGGCATCATTATCTCCTCCGCTGGGACTTGATTCAGCCGTTGTAATGAAATCGTCGTGTATACGCCACGGCGCTGCTCTCTGAGGAAGGCATCATCCTCGGCAGCTTCTTCCTCTTGGACATCGCTGTCCTCGAGGGCATGCTGAGCGTCCTCGGTCCCCTCGGAATCATTATCGTCATCCTCTAGTACCACACCGCTTTCGGGTATAGGAGGATAGCATTGAGCAACGGCGGGGCCTGTCGAAGAAAAGAAATTTGTGAGACACAACGGAAAAAGGAGTAACAACAGCAAGCAAAGAGCGGCAGAGATTACCTCGGTCGGGAGATGGTCAAAATCATAAGGAGGACGAGCCGATGTCAAGATGATGTTATCCTTCATACTAAGGCACGTCAAGCGGCGAACCTCGTCCCGAAGCTCATCTGCAGACAGGTCGGCAGAGCTGATCCTCGACTTGTCGGTCTTGCCGGTGTAAAGCCATAGGCTGGTGGGGTCGAGTCATCGGCGGCTGCACTCGACGTTGTAGGAACACCGAAACTACTTAAGTGCCGCACATCGTCAAGCCTCCCGTGTTCTTCGGGACGACGACCCGCTCAAACGGTACTGTCGGTCTGTCGCCCTCTCTTCGGGAGTAAGGGCGTTTCGCCAGGACTTTTACTTGTGAGCCACCAAGACATCATCAAAGTGAGGGAGATTCGAGCGCCGCCCGGGCACTATGGGATCACGCAGGTAAAACCACTTGTTGCGCCAGCCCTGGACGGACTCCTTCATTGGATAGTCGAAGTAGTCGACCTCCTTCCTAACAACAAAGCCAACGCCACCGACGACGGGGGGGGCCATTGCTGTCATTGTGGCGCTTCACGTAGAAGATCTTCCTCCAAAGACCCCAGTGAGGGTCAATGCCGAGGAAGGCCTCACAAAGAGTGATGAAGATAGAGAGATGGAGGATGGAGTTTGGGGTCGGTACGCCGAAGCTGGATCCCGTAAAAAGAAAAGAAGGGAGCGAAGGAACTCGTGGGCCGGAAGAGAAAGACCACGGAACAAAAAGGCAATGAACATGACGGTGAAACCCTTCGGGGGCTTTGGGCGAGAAACCGCACCGGAAGACGAATATCATCCTCGGATGCGGAGATGAAGCCGAGGGCGCGCAGCTTGTTGATGTCGCGGTTGGAAAT
>NC_061511.1:132981357-133010211 GCF_022539505.1 Lolium rigidum
CAGGCTGGAGGAGGCACAGGCCCCCCACACACTAGGGCGGCGCGGCCTGGAGGGGGGTGATACGTCTCCAACGTATCGATAATTTCTTGTGTTCCATGCCACATTATTGATGTTATCTACATGTTATATGCACACTTTATGTCATATTCGTGCATTTTACGGAACTAACCTATTAACAAGATGCCGAAGTGCCGGTTCTCGTTTTACGCTGTTTTTGGTTTCGGAAATCCTAGTAACGAAATATTCTCGGAATCGGACGAAATCAACGCCAAAGTTCCTATTTTCATCGGAAGCATCCGGAACACCCGGGAAGGATCGGAGGGGAGCCACAGGGGCCCCACACCACACGCCGGCGCGGCCAAGGGGGCGCCCCCTAGGGTGTGGGCCCCCCGTCAGACCCTCCGCGCCGCCTCTCCGCCTATATAAAGCCCCCGGATCAGAAAACCCTTACGCGTTCGACGAAAACCACGAGAAACCTTCCGGAGCCGCCGCCATCGCGAAGCCAAGATGCGGGGGACAGGAGTCTCTGTTCCGGCACCCTGCCGGAGCGGGGAAGTGCCCCGGAAGGCTTCTCCATCGACACCGCTGCCATCTCCACCGCCATCTTCATCACCGCTGCTGCTCCCATGAGGAGGGAGTAGTTCTCCATCGAGGCTCGGGGCTGTACCGGTAGCTATGTGGTTCATCTCTCTCCTATGTGCTTCAATACAATAATCTCATGAGCTGCCTTACATGATTGAGATTCATATGATGATGCTTGTAATCTAGATGTCATTATGCTAGTCAAGTGAGTTTTACTTATGTGATCTCCGGAGACTCCTTGTCCCACGTGTGTAAAGGTGACAGTGTGTGCACCGTGTGGGTCTCTTAGGCTAGATTTCACGGAATACTTATTCACTTGTTGAATGGCATAGTGAGGTGCTTATTTATATCTCTTTATGATTGCAATGTGTTTGTATCACAATTTATCTATGTGCTACTCTAGTGATGTGTTATTAAAGTAGTTTTATTCCTCCTGCACGTGTGCAAAGGTGACAGATGTGTGCACCGTGTTAGTACTTGGTTTATGCTATGATCATGATCTCTTGTAGATTGAGAAGTTAACTATTGCTATGATAATATTGATGTGATCTATTCCTCCTACATATGCATGAAGGTGACGGTGTGCATGCTATGCTAGTACTTGGTTTAGTAGCGTTGATCTATCTTACACTAAAGGTTACTTAAACATGAGCATTATTGTGGAGCTTGTTAACTCCGGCATTGAGGGTTCGTGTAATCCTACGCAATGTGTTCATCATCCAACAAAAGTGTAGAGTATGCATTTATCTATTCTGTTATGTGATCAATGTTGAGAGTGTCCACTAGTGAAAGTGTAATCCCTAGGCCTTGTTCCTAAATACTTGCTTGAGTTACTACTGCTGGTTTACTTGTTTCTTGCGTTACTACTCGCTGCAATACCACCACCATCAACTACACGCCAAGCACTTTTACGGCACCGTTGCTACTGCTCATACTTATTTATACCACCTGTATTTCACTATCTCTTCGCCGAACTAGTGCACCTATTAGGTGTGTTGGGGACACAAGAGACTTCTTGCTTTGTGGTTGCGGGGTTGCATGAGAGGGATATCTTTGACCTCTTCCTCCCCGAGTTCGATAAACCTTGGGTAATCCACTTAAGGGAAACTTGCTTCGCTGTTCTACAAACCTCTGCTCTTGGAGGCCCAACACTGTCTACAAGAATAGAAGCTCCCGTAGACATCAAGCACTTTTCACGGCGCCGTTGCTGGGAGGAAAGGTAAAAGGCTCTCATACTACGGTCTCGGGTAAAGTATTTTTCCGGCGCCGTTGTGTGTGTGCTCAAAGCTATTTCCTTTAGATCCTGCAATTGCATCTTGTTGTTTCTTGTTTACACTAGTTTGGCATAATGTACAAGAGTGAGCTTCTTATTCTATTTCCTGATTTAAAACATGGATTGTTTGATGCGAAAATTAAAAAACCTATGAAATCTTATTTGCATGCTTGGTAGTAATATTAGTATGAACGCTTTGAACACCATTGTTGATAATGATATAGAAAGTTCTAAGCTTGGGGAAGCTGGTTTTCATGATATTTTTAGTCCCCCAAGCATTGAGGAGAAAATTTTCTGTGATGATACTTTGCCTCCTATTTATGATGATAATGATAGTAGTCTTTTGGTACCACCTGTTATGGAGGATAAATTTGGTTATGATTACAATATGCCTCCTACACTTGATGAAAATAATAATGATAGCTACTTTGTTGAATTTGCTCCTACTACAATTAATAAGAATAACTATGCTTATGTGGAGAGTAATAATTTTATGCATGAGACTCATGATAAATGCTTTATGTGATAGTTATATTGTTGAGTTTGCTCATGTTGCTACTGAAAGTTATTATGAGAGAGGAAAATATGCTTGTAGAAATTTTCATGTTACTAAAATGCCTCTCTATGTGCTGAAATTTTTGATGCTACACTTGTTTTATCTTCCTATGCTTGTTACTTTGCTCTTCATGAACTTGTTTATTTACAAGATTCCTATGCATAGGAAGCATGTTAGACTTAAATATGTTTTGAATTTGCCTCTTGATGCTCTCTTTTGCTTCACATACTATCTCTTGCGAGTACATCATTAAAACTGCTGAGCCCATCTTAATGGCTATAAAGAAAGAACTTCTTCGGAGATAACCCATGTGTTATTTTGCTACAGTAATTTGTTTTATATTTGTGTCTTGGAAGTTGTTTACTACTGTAGCAACCTCTCCTTATCTTAGTTTTGTGTTTTGTTGTGCCAAGTAAAGTCTTTGATAGTAAAGTAAGTACTAGATTTGGATTACTGCGCAGAAACAGATTTCTTTGCTGTCACGAATCTGGGTCTAATTCTCTGTAGGTAACTCAGAAAATTATGCCAATTTACGTGAGTGATCCTCAGATATGTACGCAACTTTCATTCAATTTGAGCATTTTCATTTGAGCAAGTCTGGTGGCCTAATAAAATCCATCTTTACGGACTGTTATGTTTTGACAGATTCTGCCTTTTATTTCGCATTGCCTCTTTTGCTATGTTGGATGAATTTCTTTGATCCATTAATGTCCAGTAGCTTTATGCAATGTCCAGAAGTGTTAAGAATGATTGTATCACCTCTGAACATGTTAATTTTTATTGTCCACTAACCCTCTAATGAGTTGTTTCGAGTTTGGTGTGGAGGAAGTTTTCAAGGGTCAAGAGAGGAGGATGATATACTACGATCAAGAAGAGTGAAAAGTCTAAGCTTGGGGATGCCCCGGTGGTTCATCCCTGCATATATCAAGAAGACTCAAGCGTCTAAGCTTGGGGATGCCCAAGGCATCCCCTTCTTCATCGATAAATTATCAGGTTCCTTCTCTTGAAACTATATTTTTATTCGGTCACATCTTATGTGCTTTACTTGGAGCGTCTGTTTGCTTTTGTTTTTGTTTTTGTTTGAATAAATGCTTGTGTGGGAGAGAGACACGCTCCGCTGGTTCGTATGAACACATGTGTTCTTAGCTCATAATATTCATGGCGAAGTTTCCTCTTCGTTAAATTGTTATATGGTTGGAATTGGAAAATGATACATGTAGTAATTGCTATAATGTCTTGGGTAATGTGATACTTGGCAATTGTTGTGCTCATGTTTAAGCTCTTGCATCATATACTTTGCACCTATTAGTGAAGAAATACATAGAGCATGCTAAAATTTGGTTTGCATAATTGGTCTCTCTAAGGTCTAGATAATTTCTAGTAAGGTGTTTGAACAACAAGGAAGACGATGTATAGTCTTATAATGCTTGTAATATGTCTTTTATGTGAGTTTTGCTGTACTAGTTCATACTTGTGTTTGTTTCAAACAACCTTGCTAGCCTAAACCTTGTATCGAGAGGGAATACTTCTCATGCATCCAAAATACTTGAGCCAAACAACACTATGCCATTTGTGTCCACCATACCTACCTACTACATGGTATTTCCCGCCATTCCAAAGTAAATTGCTTGAGTGCTACCTTTAAACAATTCAAAATTTATTACCTCTGATTTGTGTCAATGTTTTATAGCTCATGAGGAAGTATGTGGTGTTTATCTTTCAATCTTGTTGGGCAACTTTCACCAATGGACTAGTGGCTTCATCCGCTTATCCAATAATTTTGCAAAAAGAGCTGGCAATGGGATTCCCGAGTCCCAAATTAATTAACAAAAATAGACACTCCTCCATGGTATGTGATTGTTGGACGGCACCCGAAGGATTCGGTTAGCCATGGCTTGTGTAAGCAAAGGTTGGGAGGAGTGTCATCATAATAAAACTAAAATAAAAAGGCACTCCTTCATGGTATGAGATTGTTGGCGGGCACCGAGGTTCGGTTAGCCATGGTTTGTGAAAGAAAGGTTGGAAGGAGTGCCATCCAAAAATAAAATAAAATGGGAGCCGCTCTTTGAAGGTTTGTCCGGCAAGGGGTTAGAGTACCCGCTACCATTCGTTGACAACAACATACACCTCTCAAAACTTTATTTTTATGCTCTCTTTATGTTTTCAAAATCAAAGCTCTAGCACAAATATAGCAATCGATGCTTTCCTCTTTGAAGGACCATTCTTTTACTTTCATTGTTGAGTCAGTTCACCTATTTCTCTCCATCTCAAGAAGCAAACACTTGTGTGAACTTTGCATTGATTCTTACATATTCGCATATTGCATTTGTTATATTGCTTTGCATTGACAATTATCCATTAGATATACATGTTATAAGTTGAAAGCAACCGCTGAAACTTCATCTTCCTTTGTGTTGCTTCAATGCCTTTACTTTGAATTATTGCTTTATGAGTTAACTCTTATGCAAGACTTATTGATGCTTGTCTTGAAGTGCTATTCATGAAAAGTCTTTGCTTTATGATTCAGTTGTTTACTCATGTCATTACCATTGTCTTGGATTGCTGCATTCATTACATATGCTTTACAAATAGTATGATCAAGATTATGATGGCATGTCACTTCAGAAATTATCTTTGTTATCGTTTTACCTGCTCGGGACGAGCAGAACTAAGCTTGGGGATGCTGATACGTCTCCAACGTATCGATAATTTCTTGTGTTCCATGCCACATTATTGATGTTATCTACATGTTATATGCACACTTTATGTCATATTCGTGCATTTTACGGAACTAACCTATTAACAAGATGCCGAAGTGCCAGTTCCTGTTTTCTGCTGTTTTTGGTTTCAGAAATCCTAGTAACGAAATATTCTCGGAATCGGACGAAATCAACGCCAAAGTTCCTATTTTCATCGGAAGCATCCAGAACACCCGGGAAGGATCAGAGGGGAGCCCTGGGGGCCCCACACCACACCCCGGCGCGGCCAAGGGGGGGGGCGCCCCCCTAGGGTGTGGGCCCCCCAGAGACCCTCTGGCGCCGCCTCTCCGCCTATATAAAGCCCCTGGATCAGAAAACCCTTACGCGTTCGACGAAAACCACAGAAACCTTCCAGAGCCGCCGCCATCGCGAAGCCAAGATGCGGGGGACAGGAGTCTCCGTTCCGGCACCTGCCGGAGCGGGGAAGTGCCCCGGAAGGCTTCTCCATCGACACCGCTGCCATCTCCACCGCCATCTTCATCACCGCTGCTTCTCCCATGAGGAGGGAGTAGTTCTCCATCGAGGCTCGGGGCTGTACCGGTAGCTATGTGGTTCATCTCTCTCCTATGTGCTTCAATACAATAATCTCATGAGCTGCCTTACATGATTGAGATTCATATGATGATGCTTGTAATCTAGATGTCATTATGCTAGTCAAGTGAGTTTTACTTATGTGATCTCCGGAGACTCCTTGTCCCACGTGTGTAAAGGTGACGAGTGTGTGCACCGTGTGGGTCTCTTAGGCTAGATTTCACAGAATACTTATTCACTTGTTGAATGGCATAGTGAGGTGCTTATTTATATCTCTTTATGATTGCAATGTGTTTGTATCACAATTTATCTATGTGCTACTCTAGTGATGTGTTATTAAAGTAGTTTTATTCCTCCTGCACGTGTGCAAAGGTGACGGTGTGTGCACCGTGTTAGTACTTGGTTTATGCTATGATCATGATCTCTTGTAGATTGAGAAGTTAACTATTGCTATGATAATATTGATGTGATCTATTCCTCCTACATATGCATGAAGGTGACGAGTGTGCATGCTATGCTAGTACTTGGTTTAGTAGCGTTGATCTATCTTACACTAAAGGTTACTTAAACATGAGCATTATTGTGGAGCTTGTTAACTCCGGCATTGAGGGTTCGTGTAATCCTACGCAATGTGTTCATCATCCAACAAAAGTGTAGAGTATGCATTTATCTATTCTGTTATGTGATCAATGTTGAGAGTGTCCACTAGTGAAAGTGTAATCCCTAGGCCTTGTTCCTAAATACCGCTGAGTTACTACCGCTGGTTTCTTGTTTCTTGCGTTACTACTTGCTGCAATACCACCACCATCAACTACACGCCAAGCACTTTTCTGGCACCGTTGCTACTGCTCATACTTATTTATACCACATGTATTTCACTATCTCTTCGCCGAACTAGTGCACCTATTAGGTTTGTTGGGGACACAAGAGACTTCTTGCTTTGTGGTTGCAGGGTTGCATGAGAGGGATATCTTTGACCTCTTCCTCCCTGAGTTCGATAAACCTTGGGTAATCCACTTAAGGGAAACTTGCTGCTGTTCTACAAACCTCTGCTCTTGGAGGCCCAACACTGTCTACAAGAATAGAAGCTCCCGTAGACATCAGGGGGCGCGCCGCCCTAGCGTGTGGCCCCCTCGGCTGGCCTCCGACGCCCTCCTCTGGACTACTTAAGGGTTTCGATCTAAAAACGCGAGACGAGAAGTCGAAGTCGCCAGAAACCATCCAGTACGCCACCACCGTCGCGAAACTCCGTCTCGGGACCAGAAACTCCGTTCTGGCACTCCGCCGGGACGGGGAATTGGAGGAGATCATCGCCATCATCATCACCGACGCCTCTCCATCGACCAGCAATGTTTCCCCCATCCATGTGTGAGTAATTCCCCCGCTGTAGGCTGAAAGGGATGGTAGGGATTGGATGAGATTGGTCATGTAATAGCATAAGATTGTTAGGGCATAGTGCCTAGTGTCCGTAATTGGTACTTTGATGATATTGTTGCAACTTGTTATGCTTAATGCTTGTCACTAGGGCCCGAGTGCCATGATCTCAGATCTGAACATGTTATTGTTTCATGATGATATGCATTGTTTTATGATCTTATCTGCAAGTTGTATACACATGTCGCTGTCCGGAACCCGCGGCCCCGAAGTGACAGAAATTGGGACAACCGGAGGGGAAGGCAGTGATGTGAGGATCACATGTGTTCACGGAGTGTTAATGCTTTGCTCCGGTACTCTATTAAAAGGAGTACCTTAATATCCAGTATATTCCCTAGAGGCCCGGCTGCCACCGGCTGGTAGGACAAAAGATGTTGTGCAAGTTTCTCATTGCGAGCACGTACGACTATATACGGAACACATGCCTATGGATTGCTTAGTACTTGGACACCGTTTTATTATTATCTGCAAATGCCCTGCTTTGATTGTTAAATGAGTTTCTCTCATCCATGCAACGCCCATCATCCAAGCATCCCTGGGCCTACAGTATTTAATCCTGCTGTTTACTATAATCACTATTGTTATCTTTGTTACTCTGCTGCTTTTATTTCACTACTGTTACTGCTATAAACTGTTACTACTGATAAACTCTTGCGAGAAAGTCTGTTTCCAGGTGCAGCTGAATTGACAACTCCGCTGTTAAGGCTTTCAAGTATTCTTTGGCTCCCCTTGTGTCGAATCAATAAATTGGGTTTTACTTCCCGCGAAGACTGTTGCGATCCCCTATACTTGTGGGTTATCACGCACCATCCTACGTGCGCCACAGAAAGTCTTAATTCAGTGGTGCACCAGGACCAGTGCGCCAGAGAATGTCTTATTTCCGTGGCGCACGTGGTCTTGTGCGCCACAGAAATATTAAAACCAATGATTGGGGCTGGCCCCACCAATTGTCTGTGACGCATGAATTGTTGGTGCGCCACAAAATTAAGCTATTTCTGTGGCGCACCGTGCCTGTGCGCCACAAAACAACTTTTTGTGGCGCATTTTTGGTGGTGCGCCACAGAACTAAGTCCCACCTATAAGTGTTTTCCTACTAGTGCCTATTCAAGGAAAACTTCCGTTGACAAGTTTATTGAGGGTTCCTCGAGCACTGATCAAATAGAAGATTTGACCGAACTTCGACAGCAACTTCAGTCGATGAAGAAACATGCTCTCGTGATAATGGAACAGTCTCGAAGATCCTCTGAGAAGGAAAAACTTGCTCTTCAACAGGCTCAGAAAGCCTTGGCACTGAAGGATGCCGCGGTTACTGAAGCTGCAAAAGCTACTTCGCGGAAAGATTATATGCTTCAACTGATGAATGACTCCAGTTTGGATATGGCGGGTACACTTCTTGAATTTGACCTTTTTCAGCTTTATCCTTCTTGTCTTCTAATTCCTGTTGGTGCTTCCACTATATAGGTTCTTTTTTGGATACTGCTGCCGAAGATCAACGCGTTGAAGCTAGGTCCAATATGCTTCTCAAGCTTGCACTGGAACATGGTTCTAACTTCTGGGCTACGCCTGAACGTACCCGACAAATCGTCAGATTTCAAGATCGCGCGGGTCAAGTCCGCGATTTTCTTGACTTCTGCACAAGGACATTAGCTTTAGTTTATAACACCATGTTCCCTCGCAATTCTCCGCCAGAGACTCTCTCTGCTCTGATGGAAAAATTCCGGGATGCTCCTCGAATCCATGAATTTGTCCGGCCCAACTGACTGCTGGAGCAAGATTTGCCATGATTATGTTGCAGGTCTGTTACCCGAAGTTAGACATGACCAAAATTGTCGCCAAATGTCAAGCCAAGCTGACTAAGAGGAGGAGGAACATCGATAAAATCAACGATGTTGTGACCCCTGTAGCCGAAGAGATGATGGATGAATTACTTCGGCTAGATGTCGAATTCTTCGTAAGAGGTAGCTATGCTGAACATAGGACTGGTGCTGCAAGCAATGAGAGAGTAAACATAGATGGCATAATAGGTGATAACTGAAAGTTTCTTTCCCCTTGTCGAATTTTTCTTGATAGTGAGGATATGTATATTGTAAACACAATCTATATTGTAAAACAACTTATATGTTTTTTTGCTTCATCAAGCCGCCGAGCTTTTTGTTGGCCGGTGTTTATATCTTTATTGCTTTGCGAGCTATTTTTGCTCCAAGGCGAATAACTGTATTTTGCAGAAGTTTATACATATATTGTTACTGCGGGTTGTGAGCCCCCGAGCCTGTCATCGAAAAGATGTATATCACCAATATCTTTATTATATTGTAGCACCGTGAGCCCGCCTCATTAAAAACCTTTCAGCCCCACTCGGTGCCCTGAAAGGAAAAGAGTGCGTCTAAAAACTCGCGGGCGTTTCAGTACATTGTATGTTTACACAGAGGACTATGTTTCGACTTTAGGCGTAAAAACGCCTAAGTTGCGCCACGTCCCAGGGATTTGGCTCGGCGACTCCTGTCTTCTTGTCCTTTATTTTGTATGCTCCTCCTTCGATTACTTCTGTGACGATGTATGGGCCAATCCATGGCGACTCAAGTTTTTCATGGCTATTTTGCATAAGCCGAAGAACTAAGTCGCCTACCTGTAAGGATCTTGGTCGCAAATGTCGACTGTGGTAGTTTTTCAGATATTGCTGGTATTTGGTAACTCGTGATAGTACTTCGTCTCGAGCTTCGTCAAGCGCATCGACATCGTCCTCCAATGCCTTTCTTGAAGTTTCTTCGTCATATTCCGCCACTCTCGGGGAATTGTGTTCTATTTCTATCGGCAGCACTACCTCAGCTCCATGGACTAAAATGAAAGGATTTTCTTGTGTTGATGTATTTGGTGTTGTTCGAATACTCCATAACACGCTAGGAAGCTCCTCTGGCCATGTATGTCGCGCTTTTTCCAATGGTGTTAACATACGCTTCTTGATGCCGTTGCAGATGATGTCGTTTGGTTTCTCAACCTGACCATTGGTTTGCGTATGCGCAACTGAGGCAAATTGTAGTTTGATGCCTACCTCTGCGCAATACACCTTGAACTCCTTGGATGTGAAATTGTTGCCGTTCTCCGTGACAATGCTATGAGGTACTTCAAATTGAAAAACGATGCTCTTAACAAACTTGATTGCGGATGCTGCATCTGGTGAATTTATCGGCTTCGCTTCTATCCATTTTGTGAACTTGTCGAGAGCTACTAGCATATACTCGCATCCTCCTGGCCAAGCCTTGTGCAATTTTCCCACCATATCAAGACCCCACTGAGCAAAGGGCCATGACAACGGTATTGGCATCAACTCTGCTGCCGGAGAATGAGGTTTTGCGGCAAATATTTGGCACGCATCACAAGTACACACTATGTCTATTGTAGTTAGCCAGTAGAATCCTGCTCTGAAACCTTTGGCTGCTATAGCTCGACTGCTTGCGTGATGTCCGCATACCCCTTCGTGTACATCCTTCAAAATAAGCCTTCCTTCCTCGGGTGTGATGCATATTTGTAGCACTTCCGAGATACTTCGTTTGTATAGCTCTCCTTTGACCACAGTAAAGGTTTTAGAACGCCTGATAACTCTCCTTGCTTCAACTGGATCGTCGGGTAGTTCTTTCCTCAGGATGTATGCTATGTACGCCTGCATCCAAGGAATCTGTACCACCATTATTACGTGTGTTTTCTCCTCACCTTCCGGTGATGCTGCTGCTGCCCCCGAGTCTTTCTCATCCTTCTCCTTCTTCTGTTGTTTCTTCGCCTTAGTTGACCTTTCAGCTATTTCTTCCCAAAATACGCCAGGTGGTATTGCGAGACATTGCGACCCGATGTTAATATGATTAACTTCGCATCCGTCGAACAACCTCTCAAGCTCGTTGTATACTTCCTTGTATGCTACCATGCTATCATTGATTGCATCACATTGATTCATAACCTGTTGAGCCACCAGCTGTGAGTCGCCAAAGATTTTTAATCGAGTTGCGCCACAAGCTTTCTCCATCTTCATCCCGTGTATAAGTGCTTCATACTCTGCTTCGTTGTTAGATGCGTTTGGAAACGTCATCCGTAGTACGTATTTCAATTTGTCACCATGAGGTGATATTAGTATCACGCCTGCTCTAGCTCCCTCTAATCTCTTGGACCCGTCGAAGTTCATAGTCCTAGTTCTCGATAAATCCGGAGGTCCCGTGTTTTGTAGCTCCATCCACTCTGCGATGAAGTCTGGTAAGATCTGTGATTTTATTGCTTTTCTTTTTTCGTATGTGATGTCCCGAGGGGAAAGTTCTATTCCCCAAAGAGAGACACGACCCGTAGCTTCTGGATTGTTTAATATGTTGGATAAGGGCGCCTCATTGACCACTATTATCGGATGCGCCGAAAAATAGTGTCGCAGTTTTCTTGCGGTTGTAAACACTCAATATGCTAGCTTCTGGTACTGCGGGTACCGCTGTTTTGAGGGTGATAAAACTTCGCTGACGAAGTATACTGGCATTTGCACTCCATGGAGTTTTCCTTCTTCTTCTCTTTCGACCACGAGGACTGTGCTGACCACCTGAGGTGTGGCTGCGATATATAACAGGAGAGGCTCCTTCTCCTTAGGCACCACTAAGATTGGTGGTGTCAAGATTGTGCGCTTAAGATCTTCGAAAGCTCTGTCTGCTTCTTCGTTCCACTGGAACTTCTCTCCTTGTTTGATCAAAGCATAAAATGGCAACGCCTTTTCTCCTAGCCTGGCGACGAATCTGCTCAAAGTTGCGACTCGCCCAGTCAGCTATTGTATTTCCTTTAACTTTGTTGGCTTCCGCGTCGTTACGATGTCTTGGATTTTCTCTGGATTGGCCTCGATTCCTCTTGCTGAAACTAGGAACCCAAGAAGTTCTCCCGCAGGAACGCCAAAGGAGCACTTTGTCGGGTTCAGCTTGAGGCAGAACTTATCAAGGTTGTCGAAAGTTTCCTTCAGATCATCAATCAAAGTTGACCCCTTCTTTGTTGTTATGATGACGTCGTCGATATACACTTGTACGTTTTTGCCAATTTGTGTTGCGAGAAACTTCTGCATCATCCGCTGGTATGTTGCTCCCGCGTTTTTCAATCCAAAAGGCATTGTTCTATAGCAGAACAAGCCATAAGATGTTATAAAAGCTGTTTTGGCCTTGTCGTCTTCTTTTAATCTGATCTGGTTATAACTAGAATATGCATCCAGGAAGGAAAGACGTTCACAACCAGCCCGGAGTCGATAATTTGATCGATCCTTGGGAGGGGAAAGTGATCCTTTGGACAATTTTGATTGAGACACGTGAAGTCGACGCACATGCGATGGACCTTCGTGTTTTTCTTCGGGACCAGTACTGGGTTAGCTACCCATGTGGACTATGTATGCAACTCTTTGATAAAGCCAGCCTCTCTGAGTCGATTGATTTCTGACAATATAGCTTTGCGGTTTGGTTCCGAAAAACGCCGCAAAGGTTGTTTAATTGGTCTCGCCACTGGATCCAAATTGAGGTGGTGCTCGGCAAGTTCCCTGGGTACTCCTGGCATGTCAGCTGGACACCATGCGAAGATTTCCCAGCGCTCACGGAGGAACTCGACGAGCGCGCTTTCCTATGCGAGATCCATGTTTGTTGCACTGGATGTCGTTTTCTTGGGATCTGTCGGATGAATCTGGACCTCCCTAGAATCCTTGGTAGTGTCGACGGTTGGCTCCATGAGTGGCCTCCCTACATCTGGCAACACGTCATAATCAGTTGTTAATCTTGACGCCATATATTCTTCCTGCATCCCGAAAGTCTCTGACAGTCGATGAAAATCCTTGTCGCATTTATCAGCTAACGCGAAACTGCCTTTTACTGTAATCGGTCCCTTGGATCCAGGGAGCCTTCATAATAAGTATGTGTAGTGTGGTACCCCTATAAACCTGGCATAGGACGGTCGTCCCAATAAAGCGTGATACTGCGACGGGAAATCCACAACTTCAAACTCTAGCCTTTCTATCATGTAGTTCTCTCGGGTTCCAAACTGGACATCGAGATTGATCTTCCCCAGCGGATAACTTGGCTTGTCTAGTGTGATACCATGGAAATGCATGTCAGTTGGTTTTAAGTTCGCCAGGGATATATTCATCTTCTTCAATGTATCTGCGTACATAAGGTTTAGACTGCTGCCTCCGTCTATGAATACTCGTGAAACATCGAATCCTGCGATCACCGCTGGTAAAATCAGTGCTGATTGCCCTGGTCGAGGAACTTGTTGCGGGTGATCCGCTATGGTGAAGCCAATATCTTGTCACGACCAATTCAGGTACTCAATTGTCGGTGGAGGCATCTTTTCTACCATGAACACTTGTCGCGAAATTACTTTCCGAGCTCTATTGGATGGTCTGGCTTTCGGAATCATTGAGACCGCGCCATTAGTGTTGATATAAGGAGGTGGGTTTGGAGCCGCCGCTATTTACAAGTGTTGTCGATTTGCATCCGTAATTGCGGGTGGAGGTGGAAGGTGGATCTCACTCCTTGGCCCCTGGGGGTTTCTATGTGCTGCATGCATGTTAGCGTGCCCTGCATATCTGTTCAATGCTTGGAAAGTTCGACAATCCTTTTGTAGATGTCCCAACTGTCTCTTCCCATTATTGTCGAGATAAAAATGCATTTTACATGGTCCGTTCATCATATCCTCGGGAGATATATATGGTCTCTGGATCCTTTGACCACTATTTTGTCTATTGGGACGGGAACCGTCCTTGTAGTCGCTGTGCTGCTCGCCACTTTTTTGATAATCATCTCTATTATTTCCTCCACTATTTCCTCGAAATCCAGCCGATATTTGTCTAGGAGCATCATAATCTGAGAACTGTCGAGGAAATCGTCACCTATTTTGGAAGTTTCGGCTGCGGTCCTCCTCAGGCGATCTGTGCCGCTTTTTGTGAACAGCATCCTCTCCATCTGCCCACCGATTTGCTATCTCCATGAGTGCTTCTATTGTCTTTGGGTTGGTTCTTCCCAAATCCTCGACGAAGTCCCTCCTTCGAATGCCAGCAACGAATGCATCTATTGCCCTCTCATCAGATATATTTTCTGCCGAGTTTTTGATGATGTTCCACCTTTGGATATACGTTCTCATTGACTCGTCATATTTATGCCTACAAGCTCTCAACTGCTCCAATGATGCGGGTTTTTTGCACGTGGATCAGAAATTCTTCACAAATATATCCTCGAAACTTTCCCAGCTGTCGATAGACCTAGGAGATAGCTTCTTTATCCACGATCGTGCGCCACCACTCAAGTGTACTTGAATGCTCTGCATGGCTGTTGCTCTAGTTCCACCCACTAACTTCACCGTCTCGAGATAATCGATTAGCCAATCCTCTGGATCTTGTGATCCATCGAATTTTTTGTAATTATCGGGTAGCTTAAACCCTGATGGAACTCGAGTTCTTCAGACTCGTCTCGTTAAGCACGGGAGTCTGCACATATCCTCTTCATCAATCTCTGGCGAATGCCGACGTTCCCTTCTTTCCCGTCGTGCTCTGTCCACCCTTGCTTGAGTCGCTGCGTCTCTTGCCCCACTCGTTCTCGTGGGATCTTGTGCCGCTGCAGCAGGTCGTGGACTATTTTACCTTGCAGATCCTTCGGGAGGCGTATTCGCGAACGCTGTTCCCATGGCTCCAACTCCTGCCATGGCCATGTTATACAACACTTCTCTTGGATCTCCGGGAGGTTGCCTGGATGCGAGGATGAAAGCTTGTGTCGCCATGTATCCAACTTCTAGTGTTTTGGGAATAATATTCACCCTCGTGTCGATCGACATAAAGGACATGTCGAGGTTTTGAACTAAATTTTCTCTGTCAGCCTCAGGCATATTTTGCAGCCGAGATCTTGCTCTATTTCGGGCTGCTCTGTGACTATCTCCCGAAGTACCTGATTGTCGGCTCAACTCCGCCCTTCGCCTGCTTGACGTGGAAGCCACGGCTTGTCTCCTATCCAGCTCAATTCTCTGTTTTTCGAGTTCCCGCCTGGTACGGGCAAGTCTATATTGGTATGTTTGTAACTCTTTAGTTGTCGCCGTTACAGTCATTGGCTCTGTGCCATCAATAGCTCTTGCGACTCTATCCCACACTGCCTGCGGAAATTGCACCATCTCTCGTGTTCCAGGTCTAATATATTTGGTTCCCAAACCTCGCGTAAGATCCGCGGGATCGACGTACGGATTTCCCTCGTTAGCGAAGTTCTCTGATGTCTCCTCCTCTGGGCGACTTGTATCTCCAATTGCATAGATTTGATGATATTTTGAACTTTGATCTTTGTCGGGATTGGTGACACCGTCATATAGATTGGTGAAGACATCTCCTACAATAGTGGATCTGTCGATGAAGTTGAAGTTGTCGATGATGTCCGAGTCGCTGCTTATATCGGAGTCCGCAGACGACTCGAAGGACATGTCGCCGAAGATCTTGCTGAGCTTTTCTCTTGCCGTAATGTTGGTGAAGCGTGGCGGCGAAATATCCTTGTCGCCTGTCTCGATCGATGACGTCGAGTCCGAAAAATCGGAATCAACCGCTGACAATCCCGACGAAATCGGAACCTCGAGACGATACGATCCTTCTTTCTCGACGCGGAAGTGGAACCTTCCGAACGTCATCTCCATAGGCTCCTCCAGATACGCATATGCATCCAAACGGAAGGGCGGGTGAGGAACAAAATCGATGAGATCAGTTTCGATCTGTTTACCTCTATCCATCGCGTTGCTTGCTACCGAAGAAGTCGATGATCTTGAATGTGCCATCGAGATCAGCTCCTTGTCGCCTCTAATTCCCACGGACGGCGGCAATTGACAAGGGATTAACTTGTCAATGCCTACAAGTTGTAGACTAGGGTTTCGTTGGAAGTAGAGGGCAAGTACATTTCGAGGGTTTCAGCCGGAAAAGTACTCGACTGCTTATTAAAACTAGGGTTGTGTTGACAATGATTCGATCCTCTCTTTGTCCCTTGAATCCCCCAATTAAGTGTTAAGGAGCCGAGGGTTTCGTATTACATAAGTTTACAGATTCCGGGAGACTCTCTGAGTTCAACCCGTAAAGTTACAAATCTATGTATTCCTAATACAACTCTATCTTTCCTTAATACTTAATTGGGCTTCCGAACTTCATATCCTTCGACCTGTGGGTCTTCAGTAAACCACGGGTACCATCTTTGGCAGGTCCATTGGGGATGCCTATGTCAGGCAGTGTCAGGTAGTATAGGGGACAAGGCACAAATCAAGTTCAAAAATAGCTAGAAGAGGGGCATTACCGATTTGAAGTATTGTCTCCTCCCTTCATCCTATTCATCCCACGCGCACCTCTCCACCCACCCACAATCTAGATTTCAATCGCAAAAGAATAAAGGGTGAGGCCACAGATCCATTCAAAAAAATTGGGAACAGAGTTAAGGTTGCAAAATTACTCACAGCTCCACCGCCGCCGAGAAATAAACTGATGCTGCTACCCAATAAGAAGGACACGGCGGCGCCGGTCAAGTCGAGCACGAAGAGGAAGAAGGTGGTCACTTATAAATTCTCCATGTCTTCATTTTCTACATGTACTTTACAACACTCAAACTTATGTTGTTTGATGGTACCTTACCTCGGAAGCGGGTAATTATTTAAATACAAAAAATGTAAGTCATGTTTAAATTCTTCTAAACATGATAATGAATGGTTCAATGTATATTTTTTGAAAAGGGGGAAGCCCAAGTCTTTGCATGAATTGATGCATACGACCTTTATTGGTCCAATGCAACACTTGGCGATTTTATTGTTTGTTAGGAGAAAACCTTATAAATAGGGCACTTTGCCAAAGGAGAACACATACCAAATAGTGCCAAAGAAAAGGGAATAGCTGGATCTTGTTCTAATAAAAAGTATTTGTACTTAAAAAATGTTATGAAAATGACTCGCATGCATATTTGTTACTCCCTCCGATCCATATTACTTGTCCCTAATATGGATGCATCTATATTACTAAAATGTGTTTAGATAAATCTATATTAGAGACAAGTATAAATTGGAGAAAGTAGTTTAAAAAAAAATTATGAACATTTTTTTATGCATTGGCACATTAAAATTTAAAATAAAAAGAGAAAAGAGAAAGAAATGTTATAATGTTATAAAAGGAAGACAAACAAAGAAAAAACAGAAAATACGCTTTAATGGGATGGCTTATTAGCTTTTTTTTTTTGAGGGAAGGGATGGCTTATTAGCGGGATCCTACAACTGCGCGGGCCAGTGACGCCACACCGGGCGCTAAAGCCCACCGAATGTACTACTATGCAGGAGAAATCCGTTAATTGGGTCCGAAAACTTACTAAACCCATCTATTCTAGGCCCAAACGAAGCCGACTCTAGTCGAGAAAAAAACATACGGAGGACGGGATGAGCCAAGGAGGGAGGCCACAGGGCATTAAAAACCGGACCGGAACTTTTGCGAAGACTGGTCCAACCGGCGACACAGGAAAAACAATTTGAGGGCACAGGGATTAGAACACAGGTTGCGGAGGTAGAGTGCACGAGCTTGGTGGCCATGTATTCCATGCTTCACTTCTGATTAAACTACTGAAGTAAACATATTTAAAATAGTATTTCTCTATTACATAACTAAAAATAGTACTAATTTTTCAATTACCGGTTCAGCTATTGAACTGAGCGGATCAGCGGTTGGACCAGTGAACTGTGAACCAAGAGCCTCGCCGATTCGGTCACCAGTCCGGTTTTTAAAACTATGCCTCAGGGGCGATGGCGACGCGGCGCGACAAGGGGTAGAAGACTAGAAGACCCAACCCTAACAGCACTTCCGGCGGGGTAACCGTGGGTGATGCCCTTTTGGCACCTGGTCCGTACCCTTTTGGCGGTGGTCCAAACTCCATCTTGTGCGGCGCACTGCAGTAAGGAGGTACGAAGAACCCTCTGCTATGCGTCTTTCTTCCAAGATATGGACTCTTGTTTGTCGAGGTTTTTAGTGCAAGCTGAAAAGAGAGAATATTTGGTTGTACTATCTTCAGCTTCTTTGAACCTCATCTAAAAAAAGTTATTTGAAATTGAAGAAATTTATCCTATCTGATTCAAGTTTTTTATAAGGGTGGTGACTTGCTAGTGGTTGAGTTTGTTACTACTGCGGCTAAAATCAGAGCACTCTTTTGGAATACCACTGGATAGCCTTTTTGAAGCTAAAGTTGTCGCTGTGAACATAGTTCATGCTGTGGCAACAACAAATGATATAATAGCTGTCTCATTACTATCGGAGCAATCCATATTCTGTGGGGTGATTATAATAAGAACTTGGTACATCTCAATGTTTTTGACACTGCTTTCTATCTTCAGTTCAGTGTACCTGGTAGTTTGGAAGAAATACTGCTTATGCCACTTTTTTTAGCATAGTAACATCTATCACTCATGAATTGCTGTGCCATCCGCATCTGCAATACAAAAGCGCTGTAACAGATTGTTCGTTTTTTTTTTCAGAATAACATTTTGTCTTCAACATCGCACGAGGAAGATGCTCTCCATGCCTGTACAACCTTTTGAAACCAATAAATCATGCTATGCCTGCTCTGAGGTATTTTGCAGTGTGATAGGGCAGGCTTACATGTTATTCCCATATTTTGGTTCTAACCTGAAAGTAATACTGAATGTGCTTCATACCCCCTCTTCTGCTGGATGTTAACACTTGGGGAATGAAGCTTAGGGAGGTAATTGACAAGATTACAGAATCTGCCTCTGTAATGATTTGTTATAGGCATTTTTTTTTGACCTGGACTACGGCGGGCTTGCGTCAGCCTGAACAATATATTATCCTTCCCCAAAAGGGGCAATCAGAGGAGCGTTACAACAGTTTTAGAGGGAGGAAGCAGAAAAGAGGTGGAGGAGTTCAGGGGTCGTTGCTATTACACCAAAAATTAAGAGCAGACGTATAGGAGGGGGTGGAACAATGGAAAGCCCAAAGTCTAACATCCTCTATACAGCGTCTGGTGGCAAAGGGCAGGTCTTCCACAATCCCATTGAAGGTTAGAGAATTCTGCCTCTTCCAAATGGTCCAAGCAATGACGGTGTTGACCGTAGCTTCCTCATAAGAGTGGTCATGCGCGAGCCAGATATCTGCAAAGCACCGTAAGTCACGGGAGCCGAAATCTCTGTGGAAAAAACTCCAGACTTCTTGAGCGCGGGGACATAAGAGCACCATGTGGTCCATGTCTTCATCTTCAGGACACGAGAGGCAGGTGGCCAAGGGAGAGAGGTTGTGCCTGAATCTCCGCTCATTGGTTGGGAGACGCCAACGTCTAGCAAGCCAGTAGAAAACTTTACACTTTAATGGGGCAGCGCTCCTCGAAATCCCACTGACAAAAGAGTTGGCATAGAAACATTTGTTTGAAAGTTTTTTGTTAGTGAGGCGGCTATTTCTAAAATTTATGGTATCATTTAGTTCCACAGAGCTCAGCTCGGAGGTAAGGACACGAAGCTCCACCGCAGCAGCAACAGTAAGACGCGGTCCAAGGGCAACAGAGAGGCCATGGTGGAGGATGAAAGAGACATTGACTTGTGGGCGAGAGGAATGGGAAAACAGGCAGGGGAGGCGAGTGTGAAGGGGTGTGGTCCCAAGCCAAAGGTCGAATCAGAAAGAATTGGAGGTGCCATTTCCAACAACAACCTTGGACGCTAAGCGGAAAGCATCAAGCCCAGCAATGATATCCTTCTAGACAGGGGTGTCGAGATAGTGACGGTCACCAAGGTCCCGGATGTTGTCCCAACCATAGATACGCCGGAACCAGCAAGCCCGCGGAGGAAGGAGTCAGAGTGAAGCTTGGTAAGGAATTTTGCAAGGAGCGCCAAGTTCCGAGCAGGGATAGAGAGGACGCCCAACCCTCCAAGATTTTTTGGAGTGCAAATGACCGGCCAGGCTACCTTGCATTGGCCGCCGTTACAGGTTTCCTCCCCGGTCCAGAGGAAAGCACGACGCCTCTTATCGATGGCCTCAACGGCACCAACAGGGAGGATCGCGCTCATGGCATGGGAGATCATGGCCGTGAGGACAGAATTAACAAGGATCAGGCGTCCACCGATGGGGAGCGAGCACCCGTGCCAGCCAGAGAGGCACATATCACTTTTGGAGATGATGGGGGCAAAATCAACAAACTGAAGTTTGTGGGTGGAAAGAGGAAGACCAAGGTAGGTGTTGAAGGATAGAGAGAGAGATATGCGAAATATGATGGATGTTGTATTGAGCCTCTCGGGCGAGTATATATAGTGGTACAAGACTTGGAGGCTAAGATAGCTCTCCTAGAGATATGGTAGGTAGAGATTACAAATCCTAGACTACCTAATATATCTATACCAAATATATCTCTAACACTCCCCCACAGTCGTAGTGGTAGTGACGTGAACAATACTAGCGTCGCAGACGGTCAGACTGGAGAGAAGCCGAAGGTAGGAATCAGAGCCAAGAGGTCTTGAGTTCAAGACACGACTGGCGCAATATAAAATAAAAATATTGCAGCCCACTTTCGGTCCACGTTTAGGCCTGAGGGAGCCACACGTGAGGGAGAGTGTTGAAGTATAAATGCATTGCCTAATCTCTTCCATCAGATCGGTCTTTTGGTTGCATTGGTTAGAGCATGCAGTTCTACAGTAGGTTCGGGGGAAAGACGAGACAGAACAGCCGAAGGAGTTGGCCATAGAGAGGGAAGAAACCTGATCAGTTTTGATGGGGACGAATGTGCTTTAATGGAAGTTGATGGTGAGGCCAGTGGTTTCAGAGAAGAAATCGAGGACCCGCTGCAAGTTAACCACATGTTTCGGAACAGCTCGAATGATAATAAGGATGTCATCTGCATACTGACGGAGGGAAAGGGGAGATCATCCACCATAGGGTGAGGAGAAGACCCTCACGAGAAGCTTGAAGGAGCATTTGTTGCAAGACATCAACAATAATGTTGAAAAAGAAGGATGACTGGATAGGCCTGTTTTTGACGATGGCGATCGGTTGGAGGAATGGCGATCGGTTGGAGGAAGATGAGGCTGCAAACTTTGCTTTAAACCTTGATAAGGTACTGCTCTAATAGGCTCAGTGTTTCCTGTTCAAGTCAAGGGACAAGAAACAATACACTCTTTATGGGCTCAACATGTTTATCTAAACTGTACCTTCGTATATTTATATGTAACAGAAAATTCTCGCGTGTCCTATGTCTTCGAACAGCCTTTTCAAAAAGACTAGCTATGATGGCTTTGGTGGAACAAAAATCCCCGCGACCCCATGGCCATTGCCTGCACTGCCGCTCAGCCTATTATTTGGTAATCAGAAGGCCTAAGGCTGCTAAATTTCGATCCAGAGAACAATGCCTTACAAGGTGAAATCATTACTCCTTTTTTGTAGAAGTCATCATCATTTCTGCTTCAACATCTTAGGCTTGGCAACTACAAATTTACCAAGAGAAAGTTCTGCTTACTGTTTTGTGATTGAGCAATACCGTTGTCACTGGGTCCAAAATAACAGAACGCTCACTATGTTAACTAGATTTAAATGTGCGCCTTGGTG
Organism: Lolium rigidum; assembly: GCF_022539505.1. NCBI lineage: Eukaryota > Viridiplantae > Streptophyta > Magnoliopsida > Poales > Poaceae > Lolium > Lolium rigidum. The sequence goes on from NC_061511.1 coordinate 133,003,065, forward strand.
CACCATCCCGTGAAGCTCGTGTCGTTGTACTTTTTGAATAACAGTGATAAAAATTAATTGCCAACATAATAATACATTTCTTAGATTTCACAAAACGATGTCGCTAGGAGGAAATTAGGATAAATCACACGGAACTACAAACGGAGCATCATACATGGACAGAACCATTACATAGCTGGGAGTTGTAGCAGAAAATAAACATTAAAATATTGCAAAGTAGAGGCAAAAGTATGAGGAGCTCATTGGCTGTGTGCAACCAAAATATAGTAAAAAGCATAAGATCAATCGTATCATGCCTTTTACTATGATGGCAAGCTCTATCAGGTTTAGGGGCACACCTTCGCGCAGCCCGCCTTTCACACTAACGAATATTATGTCAAACAATTTCTATTATTAACCTTTGAAAATAACATAGGCACAAATCAATACAAATTCACCATTTGAGTAGAACTTATATACAATCAGCTATTCATTTGTAGATTATAAAAGCTTGTCGTTTCCTATCAAGTGATATTTGTAAATTATACAAAAACTTCTAAATTATAAGCTTCTAAACAGAAACATTCAGACACCCCGTAATAGCTAATAAACTCTAGGCGCACGACCCCGACCTGCGAACTGATAAACGAATTATAAACCGCTATATTAAGTGAGAGTAGTGTTGGTCGACATATAAAGAAAATTACTGGAACAAATGTGAAATACATCCAGACAGCAAAGCAGAAGAATGCACTACATATATGTAGCGAAAATAGCACAACTTTCATGCTGGTGAAGCTTCTTCAGCATAGGTTTCAGCATGACACTGGCCAAGATCACGACAGTTTCCATCAAGCTGCAACCATGGAGTGGAAAAATTATTATTATTGTGTGGACCTAAACTGATGAAGGCAAAACAAATAAAGCAACAAGGAGAATTGAAAGATAGTAAACCTTTGATAAACCTACGATTGGCAAACAGCTATAACAGAATAGAAAAGTAAGCACACTATAAGATCTCCAATCCTTTCTAGCCATAAAGGAAGCAAACAGATTGCATCATACATAATTATATTTAAGCAGAGAAATACCATGAAGCAACTTTAAAATAACTGGTACAGAAAGGAGGATAATACTACTGAACCACAACAATGAGGCATCAGGAAAGAAGACATATTAGATACTGTACGGAATACACAAGCATAAACAAATTGTGGTTATCTCCACATGCATCAGAAACGGAAGCAAGAGCTTGAAAAAGAGGCTAGCAGCAGAATTATGTGCATACGCCCAGGTTGACATTTGTGACAGTAAACAGTAAAGAAGAATTATATTACATTAGCTAAACGCATTTGGAAAATCTAAATATAATAGCCTTGATACCATCTAATTAACTTTGAATTTTAATGACAAAAGGAAATCTATATAGCGTTGTCTTGATGTAGCAAATCTTTTGAAAGCTAGAATCTGCTATTTATATTGGAACCAACTAGTGAGCTTTGTGGTTTGCTCGCTAGTTTGGAGGCGGCTAGCCCTGGATATGGCAAGGAAATTGCATGCGTCTTGGCAGGTAAAGCCTCCGAGGACATGATCAAGAAGGTGGAGAAATCCCTTAAGAAAGTATCTATCAGGAGGATAAGGAGAAGAACCAAAACAAGAGAAGTTTGAGAAGTTGTTTAAGTGGTGGACTCTTTTTAGGTTGTCATGTCCTTTTAGTGGGTTTCTTTGCGACGTTGTGTTTTTGGGTTGTCGGTTCTAGTTTCTAGTTGGTTTAGAGGTTGCTTTCTTTTGGTGTTATTTTCTTGTGGGTGTGCTCTTGGTGAGGGTTTGACCCTATTGTTGTAGGTTTTCGCTCAATTTTCTCCTAAAAATTGAGCAACTTCTTCTTAATTAATAGATGAGGCAAAGCTTTTGCCTCCGTTTCAAAAAAAAAGTACAATTTGGCAGGCATGTAAAGCATCAGCAACAATGGTAATTGGTAAAGTAATAGAACTGATAGTTATTCAAGACCGATATCACCCAAATAAAACCAAGCTAAAAGATAATCATCCATTCTTGAATTGTGAAGAAGCCAACACCAAGGAATAATATGCTTAGAAAATAGTCGTTGGCACATCTGACTATGGAAAGAGTAAAACTGAAAAAAATGCAGCCAAGGCATGAGATGTCGGAAGCAAAGAAGGGAAGTATCATATGAACACTAGCACAATACCCGTGCTACGCTACAGGAAATACATATATACCATACATCCGACCTCAATGTCTAATTGCTGAGACTTTCCCTCCGTGTTTCTCTCTCATTGGTAGCCTACGCTAATAACATCAGTTGACATGGTTGATGTCAAATCGGTGACACCGACACGCCGCTAAGGACAGAGATTTGCCTATATTTACTTGATTGGCACTCAATAAACTCGTTAAAAACTGATATATGTACACACATAATCCAAACATACCATGTAATACCAATGTTATTTCTCATTTCTGTAATAAAATAGTTCAGAGGTGTGGATAAATGAGAAGATGAAATTACATGAAATAATTACACTTAGGTTGCCACATCACATACCATTCCATGCCATTTCACCTTTGTACAATTATGTGGAGCACCTCCAATGAAGCAAGCATTTTACAAGGTGGAATTGATGACAATGTGACATACTTAACATATTATGTCCCGCAACAAACTTTCAGGGGCAGTCTATGCTGAGCCAGCTAGCAAGTTCACCGAATTTGCAGAAGCCAAAAACCTTAAATTACAGAAATTAGCTTCTTCCGGTAGTACACTCGAATCCTGCATGTATAATACAGATGTTTTCAATTCCTTCTCCTGCTTAACATGTTCAGAATCTATCACATTGTTCATTGCCTACATCACTGCTTTGCTCCGCTCCTAATCGCACTAACATAACCTCCAATCCTGCCACAACCCTCCTGAAAGGCGTCCATGTTTGCTTCTTCTTAGGCCAATATTCCATCATGTTTCAATTGCTCAATGGTTCTGGCAGCAGACGCCTCGAGATGTTTACGGAAGAACTCACACGGCGCTACACCTGTAGAAGTAAAACTCGCCCATTCGCTCGCGATCTTATCGCACGGTCGAGCTCGTCATCGATCAGGAAGCGCACGGCCAGGATGGGCGGCGGCGTCGCGAGGATGTTGGTCGTCCTAGCCGGCCACCTGTTGCGTCAATTTGCACGTATGATACGTATTCTGGCTGTACTGAGGCGGGGGGATGGGCCAAACCACACGGTCATTAAAGCTTCAGATCTGGACAACATCTCGTCCTCCATGAACCAGCTCCGGTTGATGAAGTAGCTCGTCCTCCTCTTGATATTCTTCCCCTGCTTGCTTCAGCTAGTCGTATTATATATCCTATTCGGTTCGCCGTGGCGGCCACGGCCACATCGCTGGCCTATAGGTTTCCTCCGATCTGACCCTAAGTGTGCTTCCCCGAGTCGATTCCCTAGTCCGGCGGCTGCTCTTTCGTGAGGACGGAATTGAGAGGAAGTCAACTGGTTTCAACTGGGTTCAATAGGATGGTAGCTTCAACTGGTCTCACAGGACTCCCCGCAAAAAAAAAAAAAAAAAACTGGTCTCACAGGACTCTGCTGGGGCAACGATACACGACTCTACATTAGGCGTACGTCAGCTGGGTAGGGTAAGAAAAGAAACCTAACGTCAGCCCAATGCACATGCTGGTTTGGGATTCCTTGTGCAGCTCTTACTTTGACCGGTTTTATTGAGCGATCCAAACAAAGCAAGACCTGCCTAATAGTAAAGATAGAAGATAGATAGATTAGGAAACCTTTGACTGGAAAAACGAAACGTTTTTCCACTTGCGGATGATAATGGTGGGTAATTTCTCTCTAAGTTCAGGGGTAAATTGGTCAAATAGCGACGACCTACCACAGTTGCATTGCAATTTAATACTCCCTCCGTTCCTTTCTATAATGCCTATTCTTTTTTAGCACGGAAATTAGCGCAAGCAATTGTTTTGACACAAAACCCCCTACCGATCTGAGAGAGGAAAAAGGAAACAGAAATCAGATCGGAGGAAATCGTGCTGTTGCCATAACCGATTGTTTCCAGAGAGGATGCGTACTTCGTTTCCAGATTTTATGGATCCTAACAGATTGGTTTCCACAATTACTGGACCTCACCTGATCGGTGGAAGGGCTAAAACGCAAAAAATGGAGCCTCTACTCTTATATTTCAAAACAAATGTGAAAAATCTATAGGCACTATAGAAAGGAACGGAGGGAGTAGTAAAGATAACCTATTTGTTGCACTTTAGAACGGAAATAACATTTTTTTTAGAATGTAATACGCCATTTTTAGATCCTAACCCTCATTTCCACAACCATATATGTGTACATCCAGAAAAAAGGGGGCATGCCAATACCATGCCACAAGTGAAAAACAACAAAATGGTTGTTAGCTAGCTACTGGAAGCACAATGATTGATAATTCATGAAATTGTAAGGCATATGAAGGTTCCGACGTGTCATGCTATCAACTGATTATTAGATGGAAAATATGCAGATAAACGATGAAACTGAAAGCCAAAAGAAAGCAATTAAATTCACTTATGCAGATAAACGATAAAACTGAAAGCCAAAAGAAATCAAGTAAATTTACTTGTGGCAGTGATTAAACTTCCAGCAATAGCTCAAAAGGATAGGCACAGTAAAATAGCCTCTGATTCGTGTCTTCTTGTCAGCACTGCAAAATTCAGAGAGCAAACTTCTGTACTAATCACAGCCCTCCTCGAAAAACAGCCCATGGAAGTTTCCTCAAAAGAATTATTGACCCCATATGCAAGTACAATGATAGAAAAATTTGAATAGAAAGGGATGAGAATAATAAAGGACTGATGAGGGAAAGATAAGAAATGTAAACCTGCACCAAACGCTCTACGCTGCTGCATGGCATCTCCGGCGATAGGAGAAGAGGAAGAGGAGGCCAAGAAGTTGCTGCAGAAGCCGCACTCCATGCGAATTCATCACATCTGCAAACCAGCCAGTAGGTCTCACACTCGTTTATGTTCAATGAATGGCAAATATAGTATTGGACACTGCTGGGTACAAAAAACAAAATCAAATATACACACTGATTTAGCTACTAATCTAACATCTTTATTCACCTAAATGAAAGATATGCTTGTAGCTGGAGTTATAAACCAAAAGTCGAATGTGAATCTCCAGAATGAATTGATAACAAAAATATATGAGGACCACAACAGAAGAAGCGAGCTCGCCTTCCGGCTCAGCCTGGTACTGCTGAACAAACTAACCTTACACTAACGCTTGATCAAGTAGATTATTAGATTGAGAAAAATCCATTAAGAAAAATCACTACACTATGAAACCATGTAACAGAAATTAGAGGCTTGCATATAAAGGACTATAATTGGCCAACGTCAAGGAATTTCTTGAAACATGAGAATTTGTATATTAATTAAAGAGAAATAATCTGCTATTCAGGAATATGAAAATTGCAAGATTGAAAGACATACCAAACTCTGTAGCAAAAAGGCCCAACAGCCTCAAGTGCCCTCGTCTCCTCGCCTAGCTTAGAAGCACCATAGATGCATACAGTGCAAGAAAATGACATAAATGGAGGTATCGAACGGCGCGATGTGAGAAAGGTAGTACAAGGTGTGAGGCCAATACTGGTGGAAGCCAGTCCCAATCCGAATAAGACAAACTCAACTATTATGTATTGAAATTCAAATGTAAATAAAGTGGCTGAATAATAGCTTCTGAAGCCCAATCATCATGGTGAAGATCTAGCCAATTAATGCATAGGGCATCTGAAACCAAGATTTCTGATCGAACAACATGGCATTGATAATAAGAAGATCTACATATCTTTGCAAAGGAACAGTTCACATTAATGTTCATTTAGTGAATTGTATTTTCAACGCTACTATTGCAAGAAAAACAAAAGAGAAGCAATGTGATGTACCTCGGTATCCTTTGGACTGCATATGATTTGTTGTGGTATACTCTTTCTAGCAAGAAAAGTTAGCTTCTTCGATGAAAAGGTCATATTCAAACACTGGTGCACATCAGATTTGGTTGCAATATCACAAATAACCTGTCAGATAAAAAATTCTAGGTATAAGAAAACAATGATCCCAATTCATAGGGTAACAATCTAGCGAAATAACGCCTGCTGAATCTGAAACAACGATTTTTTATAAGACAACATAACATTGATAAGAAAAACATATCTTTGCAAGGGAACAATTTATATTCTCAAACTTGAATTATCCATTCAGTCAAATATATTTACATGAGTACTACTGCAAGAACCAGCGAAGAGAAGCAATGTGGCGTTGCATATAAATATGGTGGCATGGGGAGAAGACGTGTAAGACAACAAGAAGCCTGCTGCTGGGCGACGTCCTCCACAAATGAAATATGTAAAAACTTATTTTGCCAATGCTAGCATGCCATGGACCTTGCCGAGCGAGCCTTTCCTCCTCTCTGGTTGGGAACATGATGTCAGTGACTCGTCCAGAAAAACACCCTCTTTAATGCTAAGCACCGAGCATATCATTAGGAACATTAACATATATATCACAATACATGAAGACGTTGGAAAGTCTTTATGCAGCAGAAAATTATTTGGAAACATTAAAAGACACGAAATTTGCAAATGATTATGACTGTATGTCATGTATGAACTTATCGATGCAACTATCTAAATTTCAAGCCACAAATAAAGCTCAACACAATCTTGTGTTTGCAGAGCCCTAGCCTCATATGTATTTTGATATGAACAATAAATCATACTTTCACCAGAACTAAATATCCACTCATATATAGGACAAATTAATCAAATGCACCTGATCAGAAAATACTTATCTGAAAATTTAGAAGGGAGGCACATCATGGCCACGGCTGAGCTGAGCTTTCCCAAGCCCTAGCGTGCCAACTCACATATGCTGGGGACTGCTAATCTGAATCATGTATTGTATACGAGCAAACAAAAGGATAGCAGAAAATTAACCAGGGCTTTGGACTAATGTAGATTATGGATGGGATCTCTGCAAAGATGTGTACCTGAACTTGCCCCTTCTCTCTTATCTTGACCTGCATCTGCAAGAGCTATCTTTCACAAGAGAACATGTTGAATATATAAGCAAATATCCATATGA
>NC_061511.1:133010311-133118196 GCF_022539505.1 Lolium rigidum
GATCGAAACCCTTAAGTAGTCCATAGGAGAGCGTCAGAGGCCAGCCGAGGGGGCCAAACGATAGGGCGGCGCGCCCCCCTCCAGGCTGCGCCGGCCTAGTGTCTGGGGGGCTGGGCCTCCCCGTGCATGCCCTTCTGGCTCCGTGATTCTTCTGGAAAAATAAGCCCTTCGACATAAATTCCGAGGATTTTCCTGAAAGTTAAATTTCTGCACAAAAACGAGACACTAGAGCAATTCTGCTGAAAACAGTGTTAGTCTGTGTTAGTTGTATCCAAAATACACAAATTAGAGGCAAAACAATACACTACTAGAAAACAGCCAAGCCGTAAAAATGATGTTAGTGGCGCACGCCTATTTTGGTGCGCCACTGCTATATAGCAGTGGCGCACCACAAACAGGTGCTCCAGTACTAGCAAAATACCAGTGGCGCACCATGTACAATATGCGCCATTGCTATTCTTAAATTTGGTTTACCATACCAGCTGAACTTACCAGTGGCGCACTGCACCTAGGTGCGCCACTACTATTTCGGGTAGCAATCGCGCACCTACCCGAAGTGCGCCACTGCTAAGTCCTGTGAGTGGAGCACCGTACCAGTGCGCTACTGAAAGCAGCACCACGTGCCTGCACATCCCCGACCCCATCCTGCCACTCACCGCTCCAAAACGCCACGCACCCGCTGCCAGCTTGCCACCCACTCTTCCAACCCACGTGCCTGCACATCCCACACACCCACCGCACTCTCTCTTCCAAACAACCCACCACACCACCACACGGTCCACACCCACCGCACACCCTCTCTCTTCTCAAGATCCACCGCACTCCCTCTCTCTTCTCAAGATCCACCGCGCCGGCTGCAACCTCGGCCACCGCCGTCGCGGACAACCTGCACCACGAGCTCACCGCGCTCGTCGCCGTCGCGGACGAGCACAAGCACCACGCCGGCGGCTTCTGGTGCCCTGGTACTCACGCCGGCGGCGGGTACTCGCGGCGGCCTCTGGTGCCCTGGTACTCGCGCCGGCGGCGGGTACTCGCGGCGGCCTCTGGTGCCCTGGTACTCGCGCCGGTGGCCTGTATTCGCGCAGGCCTCAACGGGTACTCGCGGCGGCCTCGACTCCATGTTCGACAAGCACATCTCGCATCGGCCGTCGTCGCCTCGTCCTCCGCATCCGGCGGTCGGGGCTACTGCTCGCGTTCTGGCGGCGAGGTCGGCGACAGAGGCGCGGGAGCAAGGGTCGGCGGCGAGGCGAGGCGCCTGAGGAAGCGGCCGTGGGGGCGGTATGCGCTGGAGATCTGTGGAAGAAGATGCATCGGCCACCCTCGTCGAGGCCACCCTAGCCTACGTCCCCGGCAGCAGTTCTCCGTCCTCGACACCACCCTGCTAGCCCCCCTCGCAGACACGCAGCTCGCGGACGCGCTCGCCACGGCCGCCGCCGTCGAGTCCTGCATGGTGCCGGCGGAGGAGCTGAGCGGGATTCGATTGCGTTTTTTCTTCCTTTTTAGGGTCCTAGTTGCAAAGTGTAGTGATTTTGATTGTATTTTTTTTATTTAGGTCCTGTAATACCTCTGATTGATAATAAAAGAGCATTTAGACCGGTCAACGCTCGTCCAACCGCCTGTCACCACACGTTACCTTTTTAAAAGCATTCAGTAGCGCATGCCACCGGGGCCTTGTTGCCTCTTTTAAAATAACCATCACCGGAGTGGCGCACCTTATCAATACCTAGTGGCGCACCCTATCAGCACAGGCCTCTTTCAAAGTAAACAGCAGTGGCGCATCCTATCTATACCTAGTGGCGCACTCTATATGTTAGCAATGGCGCACCACACTGATGCGCCACTCCTATTTAGATTACCAATAGCGCACCACAGGTGCGCCACTGCTAATAGTTAGCAGTGGCGTGATAGTAGTGGCGCACCACTTGTGCGCCACTGATAGAAAAACTGGTGCGCCATTGATTGCCTGTTTTCTAGTAGTGATAGCAAAAGTGTTCGGGAAAGTAGATACGTTTTGGACGTATCAGTGCGCCACAGAAAGAACACATTTCTGTGGCGCACATGAGTTCCGTGCGCCACAGAAGTATTTTTGGCTCCGCACGCAACTCCACCCCCCCCCGTGGATCGCTTTTTTTACCTCTGTAAAAAATAAAAGAAACAGATAGAAATTTCAAAAAATAAAATCCTTCGAGATTCCCATGTATTATGTCATCTAGCACCAGTGAAATTTAACAAACATGAATTTCGATTTTTTTTTTGCAACATTGCATTGCAAAATCATTAAACTGGTTTTCTGGCCACATACGAACTCGAAAAAAAATGCACAATATATCAAAATGTTCCCACGAAAATTCTACATCCGAATTCACCCGGGCTTGCCCGCTTGGACAATTTTTAGAATCGCCAAATTCGAAAAGAGTGAAAAGTTACGGCCAGTTAAAGTTTTTTTTGCTGCAAAATACAAAAAAAGAAAAAAAATCTGTGGTGCACCTAGTGCCCATGCACCACAGAATTAACGTCCAAAATTTGAATTTTCTGCCGCCCTCCTCCAATTCTCCTCCACTTCTCCTCACTACTCCTCCACTTCTCCTCACTTCTCCTCTTTTGATGCAAACTTCTCCTCCTCTTCTCCTCCTCCTCCACCACCACCACCACCACCACCACCACCACCACCTCCTACGGCCGGCCTCCTCCTCCTCCACCACCACCACCACCTCCTCCGGGGCCGGCCTCCTACTCCGGCGACCTCCTCCTCCTCCTCTGGTCGGCCTCCTCCTCCTACTCCGGCGACCTACTCTGGCGACGACGACCTTCTCCTCCTCCTCCGGCCGGCCTCCTCCTCCTCCTACTCCGGCGACCTACTCCGGCGACGACGACCTTCTCCTCCTCCTCTTCCTCCACCACCTCCTCTTCCTCCACCACCACCTCCTCTTCCTCCACCACCTCCTCCACCACCACCACCACCACCACCACCACCACCACCACCACCTCCTCCTCCTCCTCCGGTCGTCCTCCTCCTTCACCCACCCACCCACCTCCGGCTACCTGATACGTCTCCGACGTATCGATAATTTCTTATGTTCCATGCTTGTTTTATGACAATACCTACATGTTTTGTTCACACTTTATATCGTTTTTATGCGTTTTCTGGAACTAACCTATTGACGAGATGCCGAAGTGCCGGCTCTCGTTTTCTCGCTATTTTTGGTTTCAGAAATCCTAGTAAGGAAATATTCTCGGAATTGAACGAAATCAACGCCCAGAGTCTTAAAATTGGACGAAGCTTCCAGAACACCCGAGAGCCGCCAGAGGGGGGCCACAGGCCCACCAGATGATAGGGCGGCGCGGCCCAGGCCTTGGCCGCGCCCCCTAGTGTGTCATCGCCTCGTCAGCCCTCCGACTCTGCCTCTTCGCCTATATAAAGGTCTCAGACCTAAAACATCGATACGGAAAAGCCACGGTACGAGAAACCTTCCAGAGCCGCCGCCATCGCGAAGCCAAGATCTGGGGGACAGGAGTCTCTGTTTCGGCACGCCGCCGGGATGGGGAAGTGCCCCCGGAAGGCTCCTCCATCGACACCACCACCATCTTCATCACCACTGCTGTCTCCCATGAGGAGGGAGTAGTTCTCCATCGAGGCTAAGGGCTGTACCGGTAGCTATGTGGTTCATCTCTCTCCTATGTACTTCAATACAATAATCTCATGAGCTGCCTTACATGATTGAGATTCATATGATGAGCTTGTAATCTAGATGTCGTTATGCTAGTCAAGTGAATTTTACTTATGTGATGTCCGGAGACTCCTTGTCCCACGTGTGTAAAGGTGACAGTGTGTGCACCGTGTGGGTCTCTTAGGCTATATTTCACAGAATACTTATTCACTGTTATGAATGGCATAGTGAAGTGCTTATTTATATCTCTTTATGATTGCAATGTGTTTTGTATCACAATTTATCTGTGTGCTACTCTAGTGATGTTATTAAAGTAGTTTATTCCTCCTACACGGTTTAATGGTGACAGTGTGTGCATCGTGTAGTACTTGGCGTAGATTATGATTGTGATCTCTTGTAGATTATGAAGTTAACTATTGCTATGATAGTATTGATGTGATCTATTCCTCCTTTCGTAGCGTGAAGGTGACAGTGTGCATGCTATGTTAGTACTTGGTTCGGTTATGTTGATCTGTCATGCACTCTAAGGTTACTTAAACATGAACATCGAATATTGTGGAGCTTGTTAACTCCGGCATTGAGGGTTCGTGTAATCCTACACAGTTAGTGGTGTTCATCATCCAGCAAGAGGGTGTAGAGTCTAGCATCTATCTATTTATTTTGTTATGTGATCAATGTTGAGAGTGTCCACTAGTGAAAGTATGATCCCTAGACCCTGTTCCTAAATACTGCTATCGCTGCTTGTTTACTGTTCTACTGCATCTCTACTTACTGCAATATTACCACCATCCATCACACGCTAGTCCTGGACGGCAAAGCACTTTTCTGGTGTCGTTGCTACTACTCATACTTATTCATACCACCTGTATTTCACTATATCTTCGCCGAACTAGTGCACCTATTAGGTGTGTTGGGGACACAAGAGACTTCTTGCTTTTTGGTTGCAGGGTTGCATGAGAGGGATATCTTTGACCTCTTCCTCTCTGAGTTCGATAAACCTTGGGTGATCCACTTAAGGGAAACTTGCTGCTGTTCTACAAACCTCTGCTCTTGGAGGCCCAACACTGTCTACAAGAATAGAAGCACCCGTAGACATCACTACCTTCCAGCAAAATTTAAACAAAAATTAAAAAATTCGGCGGCCCTAGATCTAGATCTGGCCGCCATTTTTTTGAATTTTAAAAAAAATCTGTGGCGCACCCCCGCCGGTGCGCCACAGAAATAAGACTTTCTGTGGCGCATGGGCCGGCGCGCCACAGAAATCTTATTTTTGTGGCGAGAATTATGTGGCGCACCGCCCATGCGCCACAGAATTGATTTTTGGTGCGCCACTGATGAGCCTTTTCCTACTAGTGAGGACGTGGCTGGTAATGCATCCGAAGAGGGAGGCACCACGGTATAGTTGTCAAAAACCAACTGGAGAGAAAAATTTCGACATCAATAACTTGGCAACAATAGAATTCCACTGATTCATTCGGATATTTACATGATCATTACAAAAGGGGGTCCTTAGTGAACCAATGGTAAGCTGCCGCAAAAGCTACTATGGCGACAGCGACAAAAGAGGAAGAACAAAGCAAAATCAGAGACAAGATGGTCTACTTGACCTCCGGCTTTGACGAACTAGGGGACGGAGTTGGTTTGCATCCGAGGAAGGAGAGGATCTTCTTCGAGTTAGGCTTGGTAGCCTTAATCAGCGATTGCCACCTCTTCGTCTCCATGTTCTTCACATCACCAACCTTCGCCCAGTCGACGGCTTGTTGGCTTTCGGCAACCAAAGCGATGGTGCTTTCAACAACAATCTTCAAGCCCTGATGTCGGAGACCCAGCCCAAGATCTTCTTTGGGAACAAAGTACTTGGTCAGGGCAGCAAAAGTGTTGGGCTCTTCTTTCTTCACGAAGAAATAGGGGAAAAGCCGAGAAAACGCCGACCTAGCATCAGAGATGCTTTGCCCCACTTCTTCTCCGTGAATTTCAAGGAGAGAAAGAGCGTCAAGAAGGTGATCATCTTCGGGCGTTTCGAGTTCAAAATCTTGGTGCATCCTCCCTGCTGAAACAAAATTGTCGAATCGTCAACAGGCGCATGGAAAGGCAAACGTATACAAAGAATCAAAGTGGTTAGGGAACTTACTAACGAAGCGCCAATTTTGAGACTCTAAGCGGGCAATGATATCCTCCTCGCGAGAAGATTGTTGAGTTGTTATCTCGCTCAAGGCATTTTCTGCGGCATGGAGTCTTTTTCGAAGACCCTCGACAGCAGCAGCATCTGACTCAGCCTTCTCGCGAGCTTTTTCACTCTTCTCCAGCTTGAGGGAAAGATCATCGGCGCGCTTATTAGCCTCAGAAAGGGCCTCTAGCAAAATAAAAGATGACAATGTTATGACAAAATATCAGAGGAAAATCTACTCGATGAAAAGAGGCAAAAGAGGAATACCTTTCAACTTATCAGCATGATCACGGTACCCGATAAATTGGGCACCAAGACAAATAAATTTCTTTCATCAAAGGCTGAAAAGGAAAATGGAGGCGAAAATAAACATAGCAAACAAAAGTTCGACAGCCAAAAAGGGGAGGGCCAAAAAGGCTGAAAAGTTCGAGAAACATGGATGAAAAGAGCCCTTACATCGTCCATAGGAGGAGTCTCGGAGCTACCAGTCAAAAGACTTGACTCCTTGCCCATCTCAATCCTTGCTCTCTTCGGTGACGGGGCACGGGGGCTCACGACAGGAGTCGGATGTCCTATGTCCTGTTGAGGAGGAGAGGTTTCTTCAGTAATAGGGCGAGTCTCGGTGATCACTAAAGTACGAGACGTGCTTGTTAAAGCAGTCGCGTTAACAGGAGGATCCTCTCCCTCGTCACCCCTGAGCATCAAGAAAGAGTATAAGAAACGCTTCACATGCAAAATATCGGGTGCATAAAAAAAAGGGCGACAGAGACTTACGAGCTGACAAGGGCATCATCATAAGGGTTGAAGGATTTTTCCTCTTCTTCGGGTGGTGTTTCCTCGATAGGGGATTTACCCGCTTTGGAGGTGCCGGAGTCTGCTACCTCATCCCTTTTTCTTTTGTTTGTCAGAGAAACAGCAGAAGGAAGGGATCGCGTTGAGTCGGAAGCTTCAGATTCGACTTCTCTTTCAGAGGAAGCCGCAGATTTGTGGGAACCCGCAACTTCACTCTCAGGGCGAGAAGTACCCTAGTTGTCGTCGATAACGACGTCGGTCCGTTCTTGAACTTCCCCTCCTTCAGGCAAGGGAGGAAGAGAAGACATGACTTGGTGTTTCTGTAGAATACAAAAGATATATTGACGATAAGTTACATCATTGAGTTCGGCAAAAAATATTAGTCTACAATGCTAAACTTCGAGAAGGTAAAAATAGTTCACCTTGGGGAGGGCGTTCGTGCCGCTATACGGCTCCACGCGACAGGAGGATGGAACGGCGTCTTTCTTGCTGAGCGATGAGATTTTTCGGACGAGCTTTTCCAAGTCTTTTACTGAAAGATCCTTGGAGAGGCGGTCGACATCTTTTTTGCCAGCATACATCCAGAGAGGATTCTTGCAAGCCTGCAGAGGATGCACCCTAATCCTAAGGAAATACGCTGTAATTTGGATACCCGACAATTCTTTGCCATGGGTATTTTGGAGCTCGCGGATACGGGTCATCAACGCCTCTGTTGCCGTTTTCTCTTTTTTGGTGGCCTTTGCGTCCCAGGATCGGCGGCGAAGAATTTCGGCACTACTGTCAAAGGGGGCGATGTTATATTCCAACGAGTCGGGAGATTCCTCGTGGACGTACAACCATTTTTTGCGCCACCCTTGGACGGAGTCGGGAAATTTGACGTCGAAATATTCGACATCAGGGCGAACACAAATAACAACACCACCTATGTTGTAGGCGATGTTGTGGGAGCCATTGAGGCAGAGGCAGAATATGCGCTTCCACAAAGCCCAATTAGGTTGGACTCCGAGGAAGCACTCACAAAGTGTGATAAAAATAGAAATGTGGAGGATGGAATTGGGAGTCAGCTGATGAAGCTGCAACCCGTACATGAAAAGCAGTCCATGGAGAAAATCGTGGATGGGAGCAGAAAGGCCGCGAATAAGATGGTCAATGAAGCTAACCCAATATTCCATAGGGGGTGTCGGGTAGCTCTCCTCGCTGGGGAAGCGCACCGCGTCTTTTTTCTTCGTCAGCCCAAGCTTCTTCATCAGGTTGACATCCTGATTCGAGATCTTGGATCTCTCCCACTCTGAAGCTCCAAGATCTGGCGCCGCCATGTTCGCGTCGGGAGTGCTGTGCCTGGTGAGCTTTGGCCGCGGTGGCATCAACAATGGTGTTGGAGGATGTAGGACAGTGCGTGAGCGCTGGAGCTTTGTGGTTGCAAGGAAGATTTTGGTAGAGAATATGCAAGCACGGCGAAGCGAAGGGGATTGAAGGAGGAAGAAGACGGGTATTTATAGCAAAACAGTCGAAGCGCCGCACCGTTGGATGATATAAGAATGGACTTGATTCTTTACACGTGGCTCAACGGGTAAAAGAGTAATTTTACTACGAAGGAACTGGAGAGGCGCTACAGCGCGCGTGCCAGAAAAAGCGGAGGACGTGTGTCCCCCACTTGCGCAACGTGTCAACATGCCGCAGACTTTTGGTCCATAGGTCAGTGACAAGACATAACTCGTGTTTTCCCGATACAGTGGTCGGGGCTATCGTCAGCACTGATGTCACTTCACAACGGGAAAATCTCGGCTGCGGTATATGAAGATTGGCGACAGGAATGGAATAGTAGAAACCTCGAGAGCTTTTGATCAAGCACAAGTTTTTGTTTAAATGCTCAGGGGCTAGTTCGTAAAGAATTTTATCAAGAATGTCGAGAAGGAGATTTGAGGCAACATAAAAAAAGGGAAGGTAAGATCCTATGATCAAATACAAGCATTTTTTCATATGCTCGGGGGCTACTCTTATCAGAAGCATTGTTTATACTTCTAATAAGAGATACACATGAACGGTAAAATATAGAGTTCTTCAATAATGCAAACTGAGCCTACATCCAAGTATAAATACTCGTGTAGCCTCGGGGGCTACTCCCATCGGGAGCGTTGGTCGCGCACCCGGTAAAGGTGGAAAAAATCGAGAAATAGATGATATAGCGATAAAGGTGTTAAAACGGTGAGCCTACAACCAAGTACAAGCACTTGACTGTAGCCTCGGGGGCTACTCCCATCGGGAACGCTGGTCGTGTGCCCGATGAATTTAGAAACAACATGATGAGTATATTTTGAGTTATACAAATAACTCTTCATATACTCTCATCGGGAAGACAATATAAAAATGTACAAGTCATCCGATTGACTCGAATAAATGTGCTATTCCATCAGCCGAAAAAGGCACTCGATAATATATTGTCAGAGCGCCTCAGTCGCGAATAATCGATGAATGCCGCAAAACTTTGCGAAGGTAAGTCCCCGGATCCGTCCTGAGCGGCGTGGCACCGTCTCTGACGGCGGTTTGCTACTTTTTTCCGTATCAACAGATACGAAGAAAAATCCTAACAGACACGTTAGGTACCCGATAAAACATGACTAGAACTCGGCATATGGTAAGACCTTAAGCGGCACATGTCGAGTTACGCCAGTATCCCGAGATCATGTCCAGGGACGTGATCTTGAAGTAGGTTTTTGCGGATTGCCACTAGAGTAGTTAACTAGTACCTAAACCGTCAGATGAACTAGCCCCAATTACCGTTATCCTTGTACAATATATGACTGTTTTATTAAAGATATGTGTTAACTCGAAGAGGTTATATGATAATCGTAAAGTTCGAGATTTTCCCTGATTCTTCGATTCAAGCAAAATCTCGGGGGCTACTGACATAGGCATCCCCAATGGGCCTGCCGAAGATGGTACCCAGGGTTTACTGAAGGCCCACAGGTCGAAGGATATGAAGTTCGGAAGCCCAATTAAGTGTTAAGGAAAGATAGAGTTGTATTACGAATACAGAGATTTTTAACTTTACGGGTTGAACTCAGAGAGTCTCCCGAAATCTGTAAACTTGTGTAATACAAAACCCTCAGCTCCGCCTCCTATATAAGCGGGAGTTGAGGGACAAAGAGAGGATCGAATCATTGTCAACACAACCCAAGTTTTCATAAGCAGTCGAGCACTTTTCCGGCTGAAACCCTCGAAATCTACTTGCCCTCTACTTCCAACGAAACCCTAGTCTACAACTTGTAGGCATTGACAAGTTAATCCCTTGTCACTGCCCTCCATTGACAAACAGGGGTGATGAGGGGAAACCTCGGCAATGCCCATAGATTATGGACTTGGGTTTTGAGAAGAAGGCGGCGATGAGAATTTGGTTGGATCCGATAACCCTGTATCATCGGATGACCTCGTACTACTGCCTGAACTGCGACACCAGGCACTTGTTGGGATCAAGTGACACACCGTTCATCTGCAGTGTCATATATTCATCGGGAGAGGACAGTGTTGACAACGTTGTCAAGGAGGCCACCTGGAAAACAGCGCGTCATCAAGTCTATGCTGCCAATAACGCATGAAACGCGGGAAACGGAGGAGGAGGAGAACACACCCCTTGCTCCAGCAGACGATATAACTTTGAAAACAGCGCCAATAACAACAACAACAGTGATTACACCATCACAGAGGAAGAATGGGCAGCGGCCCGGGCAGCCGTACTTAATAACACACCGCTTCCCGCCGGAACTTCGGTTGGAACCCTCAATGCCTATCGCTCTATCTTGGAGAAAAATCTGGAGCGACTGTCGAACGAGCAGGCCACCCTCGAAAGATGCCTGTTAGCAGCAGATCAATCTAGAGAACGACGGAGGGGCTCATGAGGAAGCGCGTCCCGAAGCAGCCAAGGTGCAGGAAAGCATCGATCAAGGCTATCCCGACTTTCGGAGGATGATGCCAGATAAATAACGTAAAACCTATTGACAAGGGATTAACTTATCAATGCCTACGTATTGCAGACTAGGGTTTAGTTGGAAGTAGAGGGCAAGTAGATCTCTAAGGTTTCAGCCGAAAAGTACTCGACGATTATGAAAACTAGGGTTGCGTGAAACAATGAGTTGATCCTTTCTTTGTCCCTCGACTCCCCCTTATATAGGAGGCGGAGCCGAGGGATTCGTAATACACAAGTTACAGAGTCCGGGAGGGTTTCTAACCCGTCCCGTAAAATTACAAGTCTATATTTCTTAATACAACTCTAACTTTCCTTAGTACTAACTTGGGCTTCCAAACTTCATATTCTTCGACTCGTGGGCCTTCGGTAAACCCCGGGTACCATCTTTGGCAGGCCCATTGGGGATGCCTATGTCAGTAGCCCCCGAGATTTTGCTTGAATCGAAGAATCATGGAAAATCTCCAACTTTATAATCATCCAATAACTCTGCCAATCTTATCACATATCTTTGGATACGCAATTATATATTGTACAGGGATAATGGTAGTTGGGGCTAGTTCATCTGACGGATCAGGTACTAGTTAACTACTCTAGTGGCAATCCGCAAAAACCTACTTCAATATCACGTCCCTGGACATGATCTCGGGATACTGTGTTAACTCGACAGGTGCCGCTTAAGGTCTTACCATCTGTCGAGTCCCAGTCATATTTTATCGGGTACCTAACGCGTCCGTTAGGATTTTTCTTCGTATCTTTTGATACGGAAAAAAGTAGCAAACCGACGTCAGAGACGGTGCCACGCCGCTCAGAACGGATCTGGGGTCTTACATTCGCAGAGTTTTGCGGCATTCAGAGATTATTCACAGCTTTGGTGCTCTGAGAATATATTGTCGAGTGCTTTTTCGGCTGTTGGAATAGCACATTTTATTCAGTCAATGGATGACTTATCTTGTCCTCCTGATGGGAGTATATGTAGAGTTATTTGTATAACTCGAAATATGCTCACTATACTTTTTATAATTTCATCGGGCACGCGAACAACGTTCCCGATGGGAGTAGCCCCCGAGGCTACAACCAAGGACTTGTGCTTGGTTGTAGGATCAACACTTTAACGCCTTACGTCACTATATTGTCATTCTTTCTCGAGCTTTTTATTTCTATCGGGTGCGCGACCAGCGCTCCCGATGGGAGTAGCCCCCGAGGCTATGAACAAATGCTTGCTTTTGATCATAGGCTCTCGCCATTTCTATTTTGTCATACTTGAGTTTTTCTTTTTCCAGAGTAGCCCCCGAGCATTTGATCAAAAACTTGTATTTGATCAAAGGCTCTCGAGATAGTCAATAGTCTTTTACTGCCGCCAATTTCATTAATCTTCACAACCGAGATTTTCTCTTGGCAAGGTGACATCATTACTGACGATAGCCACGATCACTATATCGGGAAGACGCGAGCACTGCTCTCTCTTTCTTTCGGGCCCAAAACCCTCATCAATTTGACACGTCGTGCAAGTGGGGGACACACGTCCTCCGCTTTTTCTGGCGCATGTACTGTAGCGCATGTTCCGTTCCTTCACAGTCAAAATACACTTTTACCCCTTAGCCACGTGTACAGCATCCACCTCAAAATTATTCCATCCAACAGTGCGTCGATTCGCCAATTCTCTATATAAGGTCTTCTTCTTCCTCCGTTCATCCTTTCGCTTGCGCCGCACCTCTGCTTTTCCTCTCCAAAAATCCCCCATTGCGCCCAACACTTCCTGATCTCAGCCACACTCGCACTCACACCTACACCATTGTTAATGCCACCACGCGCACAGCTCACCAGACACAGCACTCCTGAGTCAAAGATGGCGGCGGAAGATCTGGAGTAGGAGAGATCCAAGATTTCGAATCAAGACCTCAACCTGATGAAGAAGCTCGGGTTAATGAAGAAGAAGGACGCGTTGCGCTTCCCCAGCGAAGAAAGCTATCCATCGCCTCCTATCGAGTATCGGGTCAGTTTTGTTGACCATCTTATCCGCGGCCTCTCTACCCCCATTCACGATTTCCTCCGCG
Organism: Lolium rigidum; assembly: GCF_022539505.1. NCBI lineage: Eukaryota > Viridiplantae > Streptophyta > Magnoliopsida > Poales > Poaceae > Lolium > Lolium rigidum. The sequence continues at coordinate 133,022,957 of NC_061511.1, forward strand.
GTCTTCTCTTTGTTTACGGGTTGCAGCTGCATCAGCTGACTCCCAATTCCATCCTCCATGTCTCTATTTTTATTACTCTCCGCGAGTGCTTCCTCGGAGTCCATCCTAATTGGGCTTTGTGGAAGCGTATCTTCTGCCTCCGCCGCAATGGCTCCCACAACATCGCCTACAACATAGGCGGTGTTGTTATTTGCGTTCGCCCTAACGTCGAGTATTTTGACGTTAAATTCCCCGACTCCATCCAAGGGTGGCGCAAAAGGTGGCTTTATGTGCACGAAGAAAGCTCCGACTCGGTGGAGTACAACATAGCTCCTTTCGATGGAGGTGCCAAAATTCTTCGCCGCCGATCTTGGGACGCGGAAGCCATCGAAGAATAAAAACGGCGACAGAGGCACTGATGTCCCGTATCCACGAGCTTCAAAACACCCGTGGAAGGAATTGTCGGGTATCCAGATTACAATGTATTTCCTTAGGACAAGAGTGCAACCTTTACAAGCTCGCAAAAATCCCCTTTGGATGTATGCTCGCGAAGAAGACACCGACCGGCTCTCCAAAGACCTTTCTATAAAGGACTTGGAGAAGCTTATCCGAAGAATTTTGTCGCTCAACAAGAAAGATGCTATTCCATCCTCTTGCCGCGTGGAGCCATATAGTGGCACCAACGCCCTCCCCGAGGTAATTGTTTCGACTATTATTTTGTCGTCTCGACTTTTTTAATATTTGTCGACTACTATTTTGCTGACATCCCTTGCATAACTTCTTGTCGACATACATTGTCCTTGTAGAATCATCCAGTTCTAGCTTCTCTTCCTCCTCTTCCTGAAGGTGGGGAAGTCGAAGAACGGGCTGTTGTCACCGACGACAACCAGGGTACTTCTCGCCCTGAGAGTGAAATCGCGGGTTCTCAAAAATCCGCGGCCTCCTCTGAAAAAGAAGTTGAATCCGAGGCTACCGCATCGACACACTCCCTCCCCTCAGCTGTTTCTCCATGGAACAAGAGAAAAAGGGACGAAGTTGCCGATTCCGGCACCTCCAAATCCGGCGCACGTCCTGCCGAAGAAGCTGCGAGCCCCCGTGCCTCTTCACCAAAGAGAGCTAGGGTCGAGACAGTCAAGGAGCCTACCCTGTTACTTGGTGGTTCGACGATGCCTTCAATGGATGACGTAAGTTTTCCCCTCTTCTTTTATGTTCCGAACATTTCAATGCTTTTGACTTTCCTTTGGTTTTTGCTTCTCCTTTGCTTGTTGCTGTCGATCTTTCGCTTCCTATATTGACTTCTCTTTCTCTGGTTTTCTTTTTAGCCTTTGATGAAGGATTTTATCCGTCTCGGTACCCAATTTGTCGGGTACCGTGATCATGCTAAAAAGCTTGAAGGTACTATTTTGCTGACTCTTCTGCTGAATAGACTCTCCATCACTATTTTGTCATGACATTTTTACTGTCGATTGTTTTGCCAGACACTCTTGCGGAAGCTAACAAATGTGTTGATGCTCTTGCTCTTAAATTGGAGCAAAGCGAAAAAGCTCACAACAAAGCTGAATTAAATGCTGCCGCTGTCGAAGATCTTCGAAAAAGAATTCACGACGCGGAAACTTCTTTAAGAGAAAACATAGCTGAGCAGTCTGCTCGTGAAAAAGAAATCCTCTCCCGCTTGGAGTCACAAAGTCGACGTTTTGTTAGTGAGTACTCAGATCATTGCTATTTCCTCGTGTCATCATATATCTCCTGGCTTGAAGCTTTTTTGACAAGATTTCTTTTGCTCATTTAGGGAAAATGCAGCAAGATTATGATCTAGAAAATCCTGAAGGTGATCGCCTTCTCGACGTGCTCTCTCTCCTTGAGATTCATGTATATGAGGCACGCCAACGCCTTGCTGACGCTAGAGCAGGTTGGTGTCTACTTCCCCCTCCTTTTCCTGTAGACAGTGTTGGGCCTTGATGTCTACGGGAGCTTCTATTCTTGTAGACAGTGTTGGGCCTCCAAGAGCAGAGGTTTGTAGAACAGCAGCAAGTTTCCCTTAAGTGGATTACCCAAGGTTTATCGATCTCAGGGAGGAAGAGGTCAAAGATATCCCTCTCATGCAACCCTGCAACCACAAAGCAAGAAGTCTCTTGTGTCCCCAACACACCTAATAGGTGCACTAGTTCGGCGAAGAGATAGTGAAATACGGGTGGTATGAATAAGTAGTAGCAACGGCACCGGAAAAGTGCTTTGCCCGGGACGAGTAAACAAGCAGTAGTAACGCAGCGAGTAGTAACGCAGTAAAACGATGAAACAAGCAGCGATAGCGATATTTAGGAACAAGGCCTAGGGATTAGACTTTCACTAGTGGACACTCTCAACATTGATCACATAACGAACAGATAAATGCATACTCTACACTCTTGTTGGATGATGAACACATTGCGTAGGATTACACGAACCCTCAATGCCGGAGTTAACAAGCTCCACAATAATGCTCATATTTTAGTAACCTTTAGTGTAAGATAGATCAAAAGACTAAACCAAGTACTAGCATAGCATGCACACTTGTCACCTTCATGCATATGTAGGAGGAATAGATCACATCAATATTATCATAGCAATAGTTAACTTCGCAATCTACAAGAGATCATGATCATAGCATAAACCAAGTACTAACACGGTGCACACACTCGTCACCTTTACACACGTGCGGGAGGAATAAAACTACTTTAATAACATTGCTAGAGTAGCACATAGATAAATTGTGATACAAACACATTGCAATCATAAAGAGATATAAATAAGCACCTCACTATGCCATTCAACGGTGAATAAGTATTCTGTGAAATATAGCCTAAGAGACCCACACGGTGCACACACTTGTCACCTTTACACACGTGGGACAAGGAGTCTCCGGAGATCACATAAGTAAAACTCACTTGACTAGCATAATGACATCTAGATTACAAGCATCATCATATGAATCTCAATCATGTAAGGCAGCTCATGAGATTATTGTATTGAAGCACATAGGAGAGAGATGAACCACATAGCTACCGGTACAGCCCCGAGCCTCGATGGAGAACTACTCCCTCCTCATGGGAGCAGCAGCGGTGATGAAGATGGCGGTGGAGATGGCAGCGGTGTCGATGGAGAAGCCTTCCGGGGCACTTCCCCGCTCCGGCAGGGTGCCGGAACGGAGACTCCTGTCCCCCGGATCTTGGCTTCGCGATGGCGGCGGCTCCGGAAGGTTTACGTGGTTTTCGTCGAACGCCTCGAGGTTTTTAAGTCGGGGGCTTTATATAGGCGGAGAGGCGGCGCGGAGAGGGCTTACGGGGGCCCACACCCTAGGGGGCGCGCCCCCTTGGCCGCGCCGGGGTGTGGTGTGGTGGCCCTGCCCCCTTCTCCGGCGGTTCTCGTGTGTTCCGGATGCTTCCGGGTAAAATAGGAACCCGGGCGTTGATTTCGTCCGATTCCGAGAATATTTCGTTACTAGGATTTCTGAAACCAAAAACAGCGAGAAAACGAGAACCGGCACTTCGGCATCTTGTTAATAGGTTAGTTCCAGAAAATGCACGAATATGACATAAAGTGTGCATATAACATGTAGATAACATCAATAATGTGGCATGGAACACAAGAAGTTATCGATACGTTGGAGACGTATCAGCATCCCCAAGCTTAGTTCCGCTCGTCCCGAGCGAGGTAAAACGATAACAAAGATAATTTCTGGAGTGACATGCCATCATAAACTTGATCATACTATTTGTAAAGCATATGTAGTGAATGCAGCGATCAAAACAATGTATATGACATGGGTAAACAACTGAATCATAAAGCAAAGACTTTTCATGAATAGCACTTCAAGACAAGCATCAATAAGTCTTGCATAAGAGTTAACTCATAAAGTAATAATTCAAAGTAAAGGTATTGAAGCAACACAAAGGAAGATGAAGTTTCAGCGGTTGCTTTCAACTTATAACATGTATATCTCATGGATAATTGTCAATGCAAAGCAATATAACAAATGCAATATGCAAATATGTAAGAATCAATGCACAGTTCACACAAGTGTTTGCTTCTTGAGATGGAGAGAAATAGGTGAACTCGACTCAACAATGAAAGTAAAAGAATGGTCCTCCATAGAGGAAAAGCATCGATTGCTATATTTGTGCTAGAGCTTTGATTTTGAAAACATGAAACAATTTTGTCAACGGTAGTAATAAAGCATATGCATCATGTAAATTATATCTTATAAGTTGCAAGCCTCATGCATAGTGTACCAATAGTGCCCGCACCTTGTCCTAATTAGCTTGGACTACCTGGATTATCACCGCAATACATATGCTTTAACCAAGTTTCACAAAGGGGTACCTCTATGCCGCCCGTACAAAGGTCTAAGGAGAAAGCTCGCATTTGGATTTCTCGCTTTTGATTATTCTCAACTTAGACATCCATATCGGGACAACATAGACAACGAGATAATGGACTCCTCTTTTAATGCTTTAAGCATTTGACAACAATTAATTCTTTTCTCATTAGAGACTTGAGGATATTTGTCCAAAACTGAAACTTCCACCATGAATCATGGCTTTAGTTAGCGGCCCAATGTTCTTCTCTCACAATATGCATGCTCAAACCATTCAACTCAGTGTAGATCGCCCTTACTTCCGAAAAGACGAACATGCATAGCAACTCACATGAAATTCAACAATGAGTTGATGGCGTTCCCCAGTAAACATGGTTATCGCACAACAAGCAACTTAATAAGAGATAAAGTGCATAATTACATATTCAATACCACAATAGTTTTTAAGCTATTTGTCCCATGAGCTATATATTGCAAAGGTGAATGATGAAATTTTAAAGGTAGCACTCAAGCAATTTACTTTGGAATGGCGGGAAAATACCATGTAGTATAGGTAGATATGGTGGACACAAATGGCATAGTGGTTGGCTCAAGTATTTTGGATGCATGAGAAGTATTCCCTCTCGATACAAGGTTTAGGCTAGCAAGGCTTATTTGAAACAAACACAAGGATGAACTGGTGCAGCAAAACTCACATAAAAGACATATTGAAAACATTATAAGACTCTACACCGTCTTCCTTGTTGTTCAAAACTCAATACTAGAAATTATCTAGACTTTAGAGAGACCAATTATGCAAACCAAATTTTAGCATGCTCTATGTATTCTTCACTAATAGGTGCAAAGTATATGATGCAAGAGCTTAAACATGAGCACAACAATTGCCAAGTATCACATTACCCAAGACATTATAGCAATTACTACATGTATCATTTTCCAATTCCAACCATATGACAATTTAACGAAGAGGAAACTTCGCCATGAATATTATGAGCTAAGAACACATGTGTTCATATGAACCAGCGGAGCGTGTCTCTCTCCCACACAAGCATGATGTAATCCAATTTATTCAAACAAAAACAAAACAAAAGCACACAGACGCTCCAAGTAAAGCACATAAGATGTGACCGAATAAAAATATAGTTTCAAGAGAAGGAACCTGATAATTTATCGATGAAGAAGGGGATGCCTTGGGCATCCCCAAGCTTAGACGCTTGAGTCTTCTTGATATATGCAGGGATGAACCACCGGGGCATCCCCAAGCTTAGACTTTTCACTCTTCTTGATCGTAGTATATCATCCTCCTCTCTTGACCCTTGAAAACTTCCTCCACACCAAACTCGAAACAACTCATTAGAGGATTAGTGGACAATAAAAATTAACATGTTCAGAGGTGACACAATCATTATTAACACTTCTGGACATTGCATAAAGCTACTGGACATTAATGGATCAAAGAAATTCATCCAACATAGCAAAAGAGGCAATGCGAAATAAAAGGCAGAATCTGTCAAAACAGAACAGTCCGTAAAGATGGATTTTATTAGGCCACCAGACTTGCTCAAATGAAAATGCTCAAATTGAATGAAAGTTGCGTACATATCTGAGGATCACTCACGTAAATTGGCATAATTTTCTGAGTTACCTACAGAGAATTAGACCCAGATTCGTGACAGCAAAGAAATCTGTTTCTGCGCAGTAATCCAAATCTAGTACTTACTTTACTATCAAAGACTTTACTTGGCACAACAAAACACAAAACTAAGATAAGGAGAGGTTGCTACAGTAGTAAACAACTTCCAAGACACAAATATAAAACAAAGTACTGTAGCAAACTAACACATGGGTTATCTCCCAAGAAGTTCTTTCTTTTTAGCCATTAAGATGGGCTCAGCAGTTTTAATGATGCACTCGCAAGAAATAGTATTTGAAGCAAAAGAGAGCATCAAGAGGAAAATTCAAAACACATTTAAGCCTAACATGCTTCCTATGAAGAGGAATCTTGTACACAAATGAATTCATGAAGAACAAAGTGACAAGCATAAGAGGATAAAACACGTGTAGCTTGAAAAATTTCAGCACATAGAGAGGTGTTTTAGTAACATGAAAATTTCTACAACCATATTTTCCTCTCTCATAATAACTTTCAGTAGCATCATGAGCAAACTCAACAATATAACTATCACATAAAGCATTCTTATCATGAGTCTCATGCATAAAATTATTACTCTCCACATAAGCATAATCAATTTTATTAGTAATAGCGGGAGCAATTTCAACAAAGTAGCTATCATTATTATTCTCATCAAGTGTAGGAGGCATAGTATAATCACAACAAAATTTACTCTCCATAGTAGGTGGCACCAAAAGACCACTATTATAATCATCACAAATAGGAGGCAAAGTATCATCAAAGAAAATTTTCTCCTCAATGCTTGGGGGATTAAAAAGATCATGAAAACCAGCTTCCCCAAGCTTAGAACTTTCTATATCATTATCAACAATGGTGTTCAAAGCGTTCATACTAATATTACTGCCAGCATGCAAATAAGATTTCATAGGTTTTTTAATTTTCGCATCAAACAATCCATGTTTTAAATCAGGAAATAGAATAAGAAGCTCATTGTTGTCCATTATGCCAAACTAGTGTAAACAAGAAACAAAAAGATGCAATTGCAGGATCTAAAGGAAATAGCTTCGAGCACACACACAACGGTAACAGAAAAATACTTTACATGAGACCGTAGTATGAGAGCCTTTTACCTTTCCTCCCCGGCAACGGCGCCAGAAATTTGCTTGATGTCTACGGGAGCTTCTATTCTTGTAGACAGTGTTGGGCCTCCAAGAGCAGAGGTTTGTAGAACAGCAGCAAGTTTCCCTTAAGTGGATTACCCAAGGTTTATCGATCTCAGGGAGGAAGAGGTCAAAGATATCCCTCTCATGCAACCCCGCAACCACAAAGCAAGAAGTCTCTTGTGTCCCCAACACACCTAATAGGTGCACTAGTTCGGCGAAGAGATAGTGAAATACGGGTGGTATGAATAAGTAGTAGCAACGGCACCGTAAAAGTGCTTTGCCCGGGACAAGTAAACAAGCGAGTAGTAACGCAGCAGTAGTAACGCAATAGAAACGAGTAAACAAGCAGCGATAGCGATATTTAGGAACAAGGCCTAGGGATTAGACTTTCACTAGTGGACACTCTCAACATTGATCACATAACGAACAGTATAAATGCATACTCTACACTCTTGTTGGATGATGAACACATTGCGTAGGATTACACGAACCCTCAATGCCGGAGTTAACAAGCTCCACAATAATGCTCATATTTTAGTAACCTTTAGTGTAAGATAGATCAAAAGACTAAACCAAGTACTAGCATAGCATGCACACTGTCACCTTCATGCATATGTAGGAGGAATAGATCACATCAATATTATCATAGCAATAGTTAACTTCGCAATCTACAAGAGATCATGATCATAGCATAAACCAAGTACTAACACGGTGCACACACTGTCACCTTTACACACGTGCAGGAGGAATAAAACTACTTTAATAACATTGCTAGAGTAGCACATAGATAAATTGTGATACAAACACATTGCAATCATAAAGAGATAAAAATAAGCACCTCACTATGCCATTCAACAGTGAATAAGTATTCTGTGAAATATAGCCTAAGAGACCCACACGGTGCACACACTGTCACCTTTACACACGTGGGACAAGGAGTCTCCGGAGATCACATAAGTAAAACTCACTTGACTAGCATAATGACATCTAGATTACAAGCATCATCATATGAATCTCAATCATGTAAGGCAGCTCATGAGATTATTGTATTGAAGCACATAGGAGAGAGATGAACCACATAGCTACCGGTACAGCCCCGAGCCTCGATGGAGAACTACTCCCTCCTCATGGGAGCAGCGGCGGTGATGAAGATGGCGGTGGAGATGGCAGCGGTGTCGATGGAGAAGCCTTCCGGGGGCACTTCCCCGCTCCGGCAGGGTGCCGGAACAGAGACTCCTGTCCCCCAGATCTTGGCTTCGCGATGGCGGCGGCTCTGGAAGGTTTCTGTGGTTTTCGTCGAACGCCTCGAGGTTTTTAGGTCAGGGGCTTTATATAGGCGGAGAGGCGGCGCAGGAGGGCTTCTGGGGGGCCCACACCCTAGGGGGGCGCCCCCCCCTTGGCCGCGCCGGGGTGTGGTGTGGTGGCCCTTCCCCCCTTCTCTGGCGGTTCTCGTGTGTTCTGGATGCTTCCGGGTAAAATAGGAACCTGGGCGTTGATTTCGTCCGATTCCGAGAATATTTCGTTACTAGGATTTCTGAAACCAAAAACAGCAGAAAACAGGAACTGGCACTTCGGCATCTTGTTAATAGGTTAGTTCCAGAAAATGCACGAATATGACATAAAGTGTGCATATAACATGTAGATAACATCAATAATGTGGCATGGAACACAAGAAATTATCGATACGTTGGAGACGTATCAGGCCTCCAAGAGCAGAGGTTTGTAGAACAGCAGCAAGTTTTCCCTTAAGTGGATCACCCAAGGTTTATCGAACTCAGGGAGGAAGAGGTCAAAGATATCCCTCTCATGCAACCCTGCAACCACAAAGCAAGAAGTCTCTTGTGTCCCCAACACACCTAATAGGTGCACTAGTTCGGCGAAGAGATAGTTAAATACAGGTGGTATAAATAAGTATGAGCAGTAGCAACGGTGCCAGAAAATAGCTTGCCGGCGTGTAGTTGATGGTGGTAGTATTGCAGCAGTAGTAACACAGAGAAAACGAGAAACAAGCAGCGATAGCGATATTTAGGAACAAGGCCTAGGGATTACACTTTCACTAGTGGACACTCTCAACATTGATCACATAACAGAATAGATAAATGCATACTCTACACTTTTGTTGGATGATGAACACATTGCGTAGAATTACACGAACCCTCAATGCCGGAGTTAACAAGCTCCACAATAATGATCATGTTTAAGTAACCTTATAGTGTAAGATAGATCAAAAGACTAAACCAAGTACTAACATAGCATGCACACTGTCACCTTCATGCATATGTAGGAGGAATAGATCACATCAATATTATCATAGCAATAGTTAACTTCGCAATCTACAAGAGATCATGATCATAGCATAAACCAAGTACTAACACGGTGCACACACTGTCACCTTTACACACGTGCAGGAGGAATAGAACTACTTTAATAACTTTGCTAGAGTAGCACATAGATAAATTGTGATACAAACACATATGAATCTCAATCATGTAAAGCAGCTCATGAGATCATTGTATTGAGGTACATGGGAGAGATGAACCACATAGCTACCGGTACAGCCCCGAGCCTCGATGGAGAACTACTCCCTCCTCATGGGAGCAGCAGCGGTGATGAAGATGGCGGTGGAGATGGCAGCGGTGTCGATGGAGAAGCCTTCCGGGGGCACTTCCCCGTTCCGGCGGCGTGCCGGAACAGAGACTCCTGTCCCCCAGATCTTGGCCTCGCGATGGCGGCGGCTCTGGAAGGTTTCTGTGGTTTTCGTACAATTCCGAGAATATTTCCTTACTAGGATTTCTGAAACCAAAAACAGCAGAAAACAGCAACTGGCACTTCGGCATCTTGTTAATAGGTTAGTTCCAGAAAATGCACGAATATGACATAAAGTGTGCATAAAACATGTAGATAACATCAATAATGTGGCATGGATCATAAGAAATTATCGATACGTCGGAGACGTATCAGCATCCCTAAGCTTAGTTCCGCTCGTCCCGAGCAGGTAAAACGATAACACGGATAATTTCCGGAGTGACATGCCATCATAACCTTGATCATACTATTTGTAAAGCATATGTAGTGAATGCAGCGATCAAAACAATGTATATGACATGAGTAAACAAGTGAATCATATAGCAAAGACTTTTCATGAATAGCACTTCAAGACAAGCATCAATAAGTCTTGCATAAGAGTTAACTCATAAAGCAATAATTCAAAGTAAAAGTATTGAAGCAACACAAAGGAAGATTAAGTTTCAGCGGTTGCTTTCAACTTGTAACATGTATATCTCATGGATATTGTCAACATAGAGTAATATAATAAGTGCAATAAGCAAGTATGTAGGAATCAATGCACAGTTCACACAAGTGTTTGCTTCTTGAGGTGGAGAGAAATGGGTGAACTGACTCAACATTGAAAGTAAAAGAATGTTCCTCCATAGAGGAAAAGCATCGATTGCTATATTTGTGCTAGAGCTTTGATTTTGAAAACATGAAACAATTTTGTCAACGGTAGTAATAAAGCATATGCATCATGTAAATTATATCTTATAAGTTGCAAGCCTCATGCATAGTGTACTAATAGTGCCCGCACCTTGTCCTAATTAGCTTGGACTACCTGGATTATCACCGCAATACATATGCTTTAACCAAGTATCACAAAGGGGTACCTCTATGCCGCATGTACAAAGGTCTAAGGAGAAAGCTCGCATTTGGATTTCTCGCTTTTGATTATTCTCAACTTAGACATCCATACCGGGACAACATAGACAACAGATAATGGACTCCTCTTTTAATGCTTAAAGCATTCAACAAAAATTAATTCTTTTCTCATTAGAGATTTGAGGATGTTTGTCCAAAACTGAAACTTCCACCATGGATCATGGCTTTAGTTAGCGGCCCAATGTTCTTCTCTAACAATATGCATGCTCAAACCATTCAACTCAGTGTAGATCGCCCTTAAACATGCATAGCAACTCACATGAAATTCAACAATGAAAAGTTGATGGCGTCCCCAGTAAACATGGTTATCGCACAACAAGCAACTTAATAAGAGATAAAGTGCATAATTACATATTCAATACCACAATAGTTTTTAAGCTATTTGTCCCATGAGCTATATATTGCAAAGGTGAATGATGGAATTTTAAAGGTAGCACTCAAGCAATTTACTTTGGAATGGCGGAAAATACCATGTAGTAGGTAGGTATGGTGGACACAAATGGCATAGTGGTTGGCTCAAGTATTTTGGATGCATGAGAAGTATTCCCTCTCGATACAAGGTTTAGGCTAGCAAGGCTTATTTGAAACAAACACAAGGATGAACCGGTGCAGCAAAACTCACATAAAAGACATATTGAAAACATTATAAGACTCTACACCGTCTTCCTTGTTGTTCAAACTCAATACTAGAAATTATCTAGACTTTAGAGAAACCAAATATGCAAACCAAATTTTAGCATGCTCTATGTATTTCTTCATTAATGGGTGCAAAGCATATGATGCAAGAGCTTAATCATGAGCACAAAAATTGCCAAGTATCACATTACCCAAGACATTAATAGCAATTACTACATATATCATTTTCCAATTCCAACCATATAACAATTTAACGAAGGAGAAACTTCGCCATGAATACTATGAGTAGAAACCAAGGACATACTTGTCCATATGCTACAGCGGAGCGTGTATCTCTCCCATAAAGTGAATGCTAGGATCCATTTTATTAAAACAAAACAAAAAACAGAAACAAACCGACGCTCCAAGAAAAAGCACATAAGATGTGATGGAATAAAAATATAGTTTCAGGGGAGGAACCTGATAATGTTGTCGATGAAGAAGGGGATGCCTTGGGCATCCCCAAGCTTAGACGCTTGAGTCTTCTTAATATATGTAGGGGTGAACCACCGGGGCATCCCCAAGCTTAGAGCTTTCACTCTCCTTGATCATGTTGCATCATACTCCTCTCTTGATCCTTGAAAACTTCCTCCACACCAAACTCGAAACAACTCATTAGAGGGTTAGTGCACAATATAAATTGACATATTCAGAGGTGACACAATCATTCTTAACACTTCTGGACATTGCATAATGCTACTGGACATTAGTGGATCAAAGAAATTCATCCAACATAGCAAAAGAGGCAATGCGAAATAAAAGACAGAATCTGTCAAAACAGAACAGTTCGTATTGACGAATTTTAAAATGGCACCAGACTTGCTCAGATGAAAATGCTCAAATTGAATGAAAGTTGCGTACATATCTGAGGATCATGCACGTAAATTGGCTTAATTTTCTGAGCTACCTACAGGGAGGTGGACCCAGATTCGTGACAGCAAAGAAATCTGGAACTGCGCAGTAATCCAAATCTAGTACTTACTTTTCTATCAACGGCTTAACTTGGCACAACAAAACACAAAACTAAGATAAAGAGAGGTTGCTACAGTAGTAAACAACTTCCAAGACACAAAATAAAAACAAAGTACTGTAGGTAAAAACATGGGTTATCTCCCAAGAAGTTCTTTCTTTATAGCCATTAAGATGGGCTCAGCAGTTTTAATGATGCACTCGCAAGAAATAGTATTTAGAGAAAAAGAGAGCATCAAGAGGCAAATTCAAAACACATTTAAGTCTAACATGCTTCCTATGAAAAGGAACCTTGTACACAAATAAATTCATGAAGAGCAAAATGCCAAGATCAGGAAGATAAAACAAGTGTAGCTTCAAAAATTTCAGCACATAGAGAGGCATTTTAGTAACATGAAAATTTCTACAACCATATTTTCCTCTCTCATAATAATTTTCAGAGGCATCATGAGCAAACTCAACAATATAACTATCACATAAAGCATTCTTATCATGAGTCTCATGCATAAAATTATTACTCTCCACATAGGCATAATCAATTTTATTAGTTGTAGTGGGAGCAAATTCAACAAAGTAGCTATCATTATTATTCTCAACATCAAATATAGGAGGCATATTGTAATCATAATCAAATTTATCCTCCATAACAGGCGGTACTAAAAGACCAATATCATTATCATAAATAGGAGGCAAAGTATCATCAAAGTAAATTTTCTCCTCAATGCTTGGGGGAATAAAAAGATCATGAAAACCAGCTTCCCCAAGCTTAGAACTTTCTATATTATTATCAACAATGGTGTTCAAAGCGTTCATACTAATATTACTACCAGCATGCAAATAAGATTCCATAGGTTTTTTAATTTTTGCATCAAACAATCCATGTTTTAAATCAGGAAATAGAAATAGGAGCTCATTCTTGTCCATTATGCCAAACTAGTGAAATAAAAACATGCATGATATTAAGTAAAGTAAAACAAGTAACTAATTTTTTTTGTGTTTTTGATATAGCAAACAAGATAGCAAATAAAGTAAAACTAGCAACTATTTTTTTTTATTTTGATTTAGTGCAGCAAACAAAGTAGTAAATAAAACTAAGCAAGACAAAAACAAAGTAAAGAGATTGAGAAGTGGAGACTCCCCTTGCAGCGTGTCTTGATCTCCCCGGCAACGGCGCCAGAAAATAGCTTGGTGTCTACTTCCCCCTCCTTTTCCTGTAGACAGTGTTGGGCCTCCAAGAGCAGAGGTTTGTAGAACAGCAGCAAGTTTTCCCTTAAGTGGATCACCCAAGGTTTATCGAACTCGGGGAGGAAGAGGTCAAAGATATCCCTCTCGTGCAACCCCTGCAACCACAAAGCAAGAAGTCTCTTGTGTCCCCAACACACCTAATAGGTGCACTAGTTCGGCGAAGAGATAGTGAAATACAGGTGGTATAAATAAGTATGAGCAGTAGCAACGGTGCCGGAAAATAGCTTGCCGGCGTGTAGTTGATGGTGGTAGTATTGCAGCAGAGTAGTAACACAAGAAAACGAAGAAACAAGCAGCGATAGCGTATTTAGGAACAAGGCCTAGGGATTACACTTTCACTAGTGGACACTCTCAACATTGATCACATAACAGAATAGATAAATGCATACTCTACACTTTTGTTGGATGATGAACACATTGCGTAGGATTACACGAACCCTCAATGCCGGAGTTAACAAGCTCCACAATAATGATCATGTTTAAGTAACCTTATAGTGTAAGATAGATCAAAAGACTAAACCAAGTACTAACATAGCATGCACACTGTCACCTTCATGCATATGTAGGAGGAATAGATCACATCAATATTATCATAGCAATAGTTAACTTCGCAATCTACAAGAGATCATGATCATAGCATAAACCAAGTACTAACACGGTGCACACACTCGTCACCTTTACACACGTGCGGGAGGAATAGAACTACTTTAATAACTTTGCTAGAGTAGCACATAGATAAATTGTGATACAAACTCATATGAATCTCAATCATGTAAAGCAGCTCATGAGATCATTGTATTGAGGTACATGGGAGAGATGAACCACATAGCTACCGGTACAGCCCCGAGCCTCGATGGAGAACTACTCCCTCCTCATGGGAGCAGCAGCGGTGATGAAGATGGCGGTGGAGATGGCAGCGGTGTCGATGGAGAAGCCTTCCGGGGGCACTTCCCCGTTCCGGCGGCGTGCCGGAACAGAGACTCCTGTCCCCCAGATCTTGGCCTCGCGATGGCGGCGGCTCTAGAAGGTTTCTGTGGTTTTCGTCCAATTCCGAGAATATTTCCTTACTAGGATTTCTGAAACCAAAAACAGCAGTAAAACAAAGAATCGGCACTTCGGCATCTTGTTAATAGGTTAGTTCCAGAAAATGCACGAATATGACATAAAGTGTGCATAAAACATGTAGATAACATCAATAATGTGGCATGGATCATAAGAAATTATCGATACGTCGGAGACGTATCACAGGTCTGTCGTGGCTTTTTCCCTACTTCTTCGCGAAGAAAGAAGAACCCGAGTCTTTTACTGCTCTCGCCAAGCGCTTCAATTCTCAAGAAGATCTTGGGCTCGGTCTTCGATAAGAAGGCTTGAAGATTGGTGTTGAAGGCACCATTGCCTTGGTTGCCGACAGCCAACAAGATATTGACTGGGCGAAAGTTGGTGATGTGAAGAAGATGGAGACAAAGAGGTGGCAGTTTTTGATTAAGGCTGCCAAGCCAAACTCAAAGAAAATCCTCGCCTTCCTCGGATGCAAACCAACTTATACTCCTAGTTCATCAAAGCCAGAGGTCAAGTAGACCACCTTGTCCCTTCTTTTGTTTTGTTTCTCTTTTGATGTTGTCGCCATAGTAGCTTTGGCGACAACTGCCCCGTTAGTTTACTAGGAACCCTCCTTTGTAATAGGCATGTAAATATCTGACCTCATTAATGAAAAGCTATGTTGCCGAGTTATTGATATCGAAATACTTCTTTCCAGTTGATTTTTGACAACTATACTGTGGTGCCTCATTCCTCGGATGCTTTGCCCGCTGCGTCTTACTCAAAAAAGTCCTCCGCTGTGGAGTTTATTGGAGGTTCTTCGAGTGTTGCACGAAATGAAGACTTGGACGAGCTCCGTCAACAACTGCAGTTGATGAAAAAGCAAGCTCTCGTGATGATGGACCAATCTCGAAGGTCTCAGATAGGGAAAAACTTGCTGTTCAACAAGCTCGAGAAGCCATAGCGTTGAAGGAGAGTGCGGTTGCTGAGGCTGCTGAAGCTGCTTCACGAGAAAATTATATGCTTCAATTGATGAACGACTCCAGCTTGGATATGACGGGTACGCTTCGTAAATTTGATCATACTTTATTTTATTCTTACTGTTCTTTATTCCTTGTTAATGCGTCCGATGAAACAGGCTCTTTTATGGAGACCGCTGCCGAAGATCAGCGTGTTGAAGCCCGGACCAATGTGCTTCTCAAGCTTGCCCTGGAGCATGGTTCCAATTTCTGAGTTACACCTGAGCGTACCCGCCAAATCGTCAGATTTCAAGATCGCGCGAGTCAGGTTCGCGATTTTCTCGACATCTGCACAAGGACATTATCCTTAGATTATAGTACCATGTTCCCGCGCAACAAAACACCAGAAACTCTTCCTGCTTTGATGGAGAAATTCCGAGATGCCCCTCGAATTCATGAATTTGTTCGAGCTCAACTATCTGCTGGGGCGAGATTTGCCATGATTATGATACATATCTGCTACCCGAAGTTAGACCTGACTCAAATTGTCGCCAAGTGTCTGGCCAGGCAGGCGAAGCGGAAGAGGAGCATCGAAAAAATCAACGACAGTGTAACCCCTGTAGCAGAAGAGATGATGGACGAAATGCTTCGGATGGATGCTGAATTCTTTGTGAAGGGTAGCTATGCTGAACATAGAACTGGTGCTGCAAACAACAAAAGTGTAAACATAGATGATATACTAGGTAGCAACAGAGAGTTTATTTCTCCTTGTCGAATTTTTCTTGATGATGAGGTTGTGTGTATTGTAAATATAATCTATACTGCAAAGCCCCCGAGCCTTTTGTTGGCCGGTGCTCGAGCTATTTTTACGCCATGGTGAATTTACTATTTTGCGGTAGTTCATATATATTTTGTTGCCGCGGGTTATGATCCCCCGAGCCTATCAACGAAAAAGATGTATATCACCAATATCTTTTACTATATTGCAGTACCGCGAGCCCGCCTCATTAAAAACCTTTCAGCCCCACTCGGTGCCCTGAAAGGAAAAGAGTGCGTCTGAAAACTCTCGGGCGTTTCAGTACATTGTGTGTTTACAAAGAGGACTATATTTCGACTTCAAGCGTAAAAACGCCTGAGCTGCAACACGTTCTAAGGATTTGGCTCGGCAACCCCTGTCTTCTTGTCCTTTATCCTGTATGCTCCTCCTTCGATTACTTATGTGATGATGTAAGGGCCAAGCCACGGCGGCTCGAGTTTTTCATGGATTTTTTGTCTGAGCCGAAGAACTAAGTCGCCTACCTGAAAGGATCTTGGTCGCAAACATTGACTGTGGTAGTTTTTCAGGTCTTGCTGGTACTTAGTGACCCGTGATAACACTTCGTCTCGAGCTTCATCGAGTGCATCGACATCATCCTCCAATGCTTTTCTTGAAGCTTCTTCATCATATTCCGTTACTCTCGGAGAATCATGCTCTATTTCTATCGGCAGTACTGCCTCATCTCCATGGACCAGGAAAAACGGAGTTTCCTGTGTCTCTGTATTTGGTGTTGTTCGAATAATCCATAACACACTGGGCAACTCCTCTGGCCAAGTATGTCGAGCTTTTTCCAATGGTGCTAACAGGCGCTTTTTGATACCATTGCAGATGATACCATTGGCTTTCTCGACTTGACCATTGGTCTGCGGGTGCGCAACTGATGCAAAGTGTAGTTTGATGCCAGCTCTGCACAATATGCCTTGAATTCCTTGGATGTGAAATTACTACCATTGTCCGTGACGATGCTATGAGGTACTCCAAACCGAAAGCCGATACTTTTCACGAACTTGATTGCAGACGCTCCGTCTGGTGAATTTATCGGCTTTGCTTCTATCCACTTTGTGAATTTGTCGACAGCGACGAGCATGTACTCGTATCCTCCTGGCGAGGCTTTGTGTAATTTTCCCACCATATCGAGACCCCACTGAGAAAAAGGCCAAGACAACGGTATTGGCATCAATTCTGCTTCCGGAGAATGAGGTTTTGCGGCAAATCTATGGCACGTGTCGCAAGTACGAACTATGTCTTTCGCATCCTCGATTGCTGTCAACCAATAAAATCCTACTCTGAAAACCTTGGCTGCTATAGCTCGACTGCTTGCGTGATGACCACATATTCCTTCGTGTACATCCTTCAGAATTAGCCTTCCTTCCTCGGGTGTGACGCATCTTTGTAACACACCCGAAATACTTCGTTTGTATAACTCCCCTTTGACCACAGTAAAGGCTTTAGAACGTCTGATAACTCGCCTTGCTTCAACTGGATCGTCAGGTATTTCTTTTCTTAGGATGTATGATATGTATGCTTGCATCCATGGAATTTGTACCATCATTACTACGTCTGGTTCCTCTTCTTCTTCCACTGCTGCTTTTTTAGCCCCCGAGGGTTTCTCATCCTTCCCCTTCTTCTGTGATTTCTTCGGCTTTGTAGATCTCTCGGCTATCTCCTCCCAGAACACGCCTGGTGGAATCGCGAGACACTGCGACCCAATGTTCGCGAGGACATCGGCTTCATCATTGCTTAGCCTGTTGATGTGATTTACCTCGCATCCGCCAAACAACTTCTCTAACTCATTATACACTTCCTTGTATGCTATCATACTATCATTGACTGCATCACATTGATTCATGACTTGCTGAGCCACCAATTGTGAGTCGCCGAAAATCTTTAATCGAGTTGCGCCACAAGCCTTCGCCATCTTCATCCCGTGTATGAGAGCTTTGTATTGTGCCTCATTGTTGGATGCGTTTGGAAACGTCATCCGTAAGACGTACTTCAATTTGTCGCCTTGAGGTGATATTAGTATCACGCCTGCTCCAGCTCCCTCTAATCTCTTGGAACCGTCGAAGTTCATAGTCCAGGTTCTCGATAAATCCGGGGGTCCCGTATATTGTAGCTCCATCCACTCTGCGATGAAGTCTGGTAAAATTTGCGACTTTATTGCTTTTCTTTTTTCGTACGTGATGTCCCGAGGGGAAAGCTCTATTCCCCACAGGGAGACACGTCCCGTAGCCTCTGGATTGTTTAATATATTGGATAAAGGCGCCTCATTGACCACTATTATCGGATGCGCCGAAAAATAGTGCCGCAGTTTTCTTGCGGTTGTAAACACTCCATATGCTAGCTTTTGGTACTGCGGATACCGCTGTTTTGAAGGCGATAAAACTTCACTGATGAAATATACTGGTCTCTGTACTCCATGGAGTGTTCCTTCTTCCTCTCTTTCGACTAGGAGTGTTGTGCTGATCACCTGAGGCGTGGCTGCGATGTATAACAAGAGGGGTTCCTTCTCCTTAGGCGCCACCAAGATTGGTGGTGTCGAAATTGTGCACTTGAGATCCTTGAAAGCTCTGTCTGCCTCTTCGTTCCATTGAAACTTCTCTCCTTGCTTGATCAGAGAGTAGAACGGCAACACCTTTTCTCCTAGTTTGGCGACGAATCTGCTTAAAGCTGCGACTCGCCCAGTCAACTGTTGTATTTCTTTCAACTTTGTTGGCTTTCTCATTGTTATGATAGCTTGAATATTTTCTGGATTGGCTTCGATTCCTCTTGCTGAAACTAAGAACCCGAGAAGTTCTCCCGCAGGGATGCCGAAAGAACACTTTGTCGGGTTCAGCTTGAGGCAGAACTTGTCAAGGTTGTCGAAAGTCTCCTTTAAATCCTCGATCAATGTTGATCCCTTCTTTGTTGTTATGACGACATCGTCAATGTACACTTGTACGTTTTTGCCAATCTGTGTTGCAAGACACTTCTGCATCATCCGCTGATATGTTGCTCCCACGTTTTTCAGACCAAAAGGCATTGTTTTGTAGCAAAACACGCCATAAGGTGTTATGAACGCTGTCTTGACCTCATCATCCTCTTTTAGTCTGATCTGGTTATAACCAGAATATGTGTCCATGAAGGAAAGACGTCCACATCCTGCCGTGGAGTTGATAATTTGATCGATCCTTGGGAGGGGAAAGTGATCCTTTGGACAGTGTTTATTGAGACACGTAAAGTCGACACACATGCGAAGGGCTTTCGTGTTTTTCTTCGGGACCAAGACTCGGGTTAGCTACCCACGTGGCCTCCGTATGTAACTCTTTGATAAAACCAGCTTCTCCGAGTCGATCAATCTCCGATGAAGCATGGCTTTGCGGTTTGGTTCTGAAAAACGCCGCAAAGGTTGTTTAATTGGTCTCGCTGTTGGATCCACGTTTAGGTGGTGCTCGGCAAGTTCCCTGGGTACTCCTGGCATGTCAGCTGGACACCATGCGAAAATTTTCCAGTGCTCACGGAGGAACTCAACGAGCGCGCTTTCCTATGCGAGGTCCATGTCTGCTGCAATGGATATCGTTTTCTTTGGATCTGTCGGGTGAATCTGCACCTCCTTAGAATCCTTGGTAGTGTTAAAGGTTGGCTCCTTGAGTGTCCTTCCTACATCTGGCAACACATCATAATCGGTTGTTAGCCTTGACGCCATATATTCTGCTTACATCCCGAAGGTTTCTGACAGTCGATGAAAATCCTTGTCGCATTTATCAGCTAACGCGAAACTGCCTTTGACTGTAATTGGTCCCTTAGGTCCAGGTAACCTCCACAACAGGTACGTGTAGTGTGGTACCGCCATGAACCTGGCATATGCTGGTCGTCCCAACAAAGTGTGATATTGCGACGGGAAATCCACAACTTCGAACTCCAGCCTTTCTATCCTGTAATTTTGTCGGGTTCCAAACTGAACATCGAGATTGATCCTCCCCAGCGGATAAGTTGGCTTGTCTGGCGTGATACCATGGAAATGTGTGTCGGTTGGTCTTAGGTTTGCCAGGGATATGTTCATCTTCCATAGTGTATCTGCATACATAAGGTTTAGGCTGCTGCCTCCATCTATGAATACTCGAGACACGTCGAAGCCTGCGATCACCGCTGGTAAGATAAGTGTTGATTGCCCTGGTCGAGGAACTTGCTGCGGGTGATCCGCTATTGTGAAGCCAATGTCCTGTCCCGACCAATTCAGGTACTCAATCGTTGGTGGAGGCATCTAATACGTCTCCGACGTATCGATAATTTCTTATGTTCCATGCCACATTATTGATGTTATCTACATGTTTTATGCACACTTTATGTCATATTCGTGCATTTTCTGGAACTAACCTATTAACAAGATGCCGAAGTGCCGATTGCTGTTTTCTGCTGTTTTTGGTTTCAGAAATCCTAGTAAGGAAATATTCTCGGAATTGGACGAAATCAAAGCCCAGGGGCCTATTTTTTCACGAAGCTTCCAGAAGTCCGAAGGAGAGACGAAGAGGGGCGACGAGGGGGCCACACCCTAGGGCGGCGCGCCCCCCCCCCTTGGCCGCGCGGCCCTGTGGTGTGGGGCCCCCGTGCCGCCTCTTGACCTGCCCTTCCGCCCACAAATAGCCTCCGTGACGAAACCCCCCGCACCGAGAGCCACGATACGGAAAACCTTCCGGAGACGCCGCCGCCGCCGATCCCATCTCGGGGATCCAGAGAGATCGCCTCCGGCACCCTCGCCGGGAGAGGGGAATCATCTCCCGGAGGACTCTACGCCGCCATGGTCGCCTCCGGTGTGATGTGTGAGTAGTCTACCCCTGGACTATGGGTCCATAGCAGTAGCTAGATGGTTGTCTTCTCCCCATTGTGCTTCATTGTCGGATCTTGTGAGCTGCCTAACATGATCAAGATCATCTATCTGTAATTCTATATGTTGCGTTTGTTGGGATCCGATGAATAGAGAATATTTGTTATGTTGATTATCAAAGTTATGCTTATGTGTTGTTTATGATCTTGCATGCTCTCCGTTACTAGTAGATGCTCTGGCCAAGTAGATGCTTGTAACTCCAAGAGGGAGTACTTATGCTCGATAGTGGGTTCATGCCCGCATTGACACCTGGGACGAGTGACGTAAAGTTCTAAGGTTGTGTTGTGTTGTTGCCACTAGGGATAAAACATTGATGCTATGTCTAAGGATGTAGTTGTTGATTACATTACGCACCATACTTAATGCAATTGTCTTGCTCTGCAACTTAATACTGGAGGGGGTTCGGATGATAACCTGAAGGTGGGCTTTTTAGGCATAGATGCATGCTGGATGGCGGTCTATGTACTTTGTCGTAATGCCCAATTAAATCTCACTATACTCATCATGATATGTATGTGCATGGTCATGCTCTCTTTATTTGTCAATTGCCCAACCGTAATTTGTTCACCCAACATGCTCGTTCGTCTTATGGGAGAGACACCTCTAGTGAACCGTGGACCCCGGTCCAATTCTCGTTTCTTGAAATACAACCTACCTGCAATACTTGTTCTACTCGTTTTCTGCAAACAATCATCTTCCACACAATACGGTTAATCCTTTGTTACAGCAAGCCGGTGAGATTGACAACCTCACTCGTTTCGTTGGGGCAAAGTACTTTGGTTGTGTTGTGCAGGTTCCACGTTGGCGCCGGAATCCCCGGTGTTGCGCCGCACTACATCCCGCCGCCATCAACCTTCAACGTGCTTCTTGACTCCTACTGGTCCGATTAAACCTTGGTTTCTTACTGAGGGAAACTTGCCGCTGTGCGCATCACACCTTCCTCTTGGGGTTCCCAACGGACGTGCCAACCACACGCATCAAGCAAATTTCTGGCGCCGTTGCCGGGGAGATCAAGACACGCTGCAAGGGGAGTCTCCATTTCTCAATCTCCTTACTTTGTTTTTGTCTTGCTTAGTTTTATTTACTACTTTGTTTGCTGCACTAAATCAAAATACAAAAAAATTAGTTGCTAGTTTTACTTTATTTGCTATCTTGTTTACTATATCAAAAACACAAAAAAAATTAGTTTACTTGCATTTACTTTATCTAGTTTGCTTTATTTACTACTACTAAAATGAGTAATCCTGAAGTTGAAGTTCGTACGTTTAAGCAACGAGGGGAGAATGTCCGAGAGATGCTTGGTATAGAATTAGTGATGCCCATAATAGATGCACTAAGAAACACTCCACCATTATTTTACTCAGGAATTTTTATGTTGGTATCTCTAGCTGGAATAGATATGTTCTTGATAGTCTCGCAAAAGGTGACTTTCTAAGTACTCCTGCATTAGAAGCTAGTTGCATTATTGAGAGTTTATTTGGAATACCCCCTGTTGATAAAGTTAAAACTGAAATCTCTCTTGAAGATGTTATGAAAAAATTGGAAACCATAGAGAAAATTTTTCCAAGTATTGAAGCTAAATTGGAAATGTTACTTGATAAAACTGATGAACTTGATAAATCCTTAGGAGGAATTGATGAAAGAATTAGTGTCCTAGGAACTTGTGTTGTCCATGATGATCAAATCGATAGGATTGATGAACTTGAAAAGGCTATGGGAACCTTGGGTTCAACATTTTCTTCTCTTAAATATAAGGAGAAAGCTTATGTGGGTAAGGAGCAAAAGTTTATGTATGTCTCTAAAGTGCCTAAACCAAAGAAGTATTATTATAGGCCTAAAATTGACAAAGCCCTTAGTACCACCGCGGATGGGGGAGCTCATAATAACGATGCACCACCCCTTGATAATACTTGATACACACTTTCTGCGCCTAGCTGAAAGGCGTTAAAGAAAAGCGCTTATGGGAGACAACCCATGTTTTTACCTACAGTACTTTGCTTTTATTTTGTGTCTTGGAAGTTGTTTACTACTGTAGCAACCTCTCCTTATCTTAGTTTTGTGTTTTGTTGTGCCAAGTTAAGCCGTTGATAGAGAAGTAAGTACTAGATTTGGATTACTGCACAGTTCCAGATTTCTTTGCTGTCACGAATCTGGGTCCACCTCCCTGTAGGTAGCTCAGAAAATTAAGCCAATTTACGTGCATGATCCTCAGATATGTACGCAACTTTCATTCAATTTGAGCATTTTCATTTGAGCAAGTCTGGTGCCATTTTAAAATTCGTCAATACAAACTGTTCTGTTTTGACAGATTCTGCCTTTTATTTCGCATTGCCTCTTTTGCTATGTTGGATGAATTTCTTTGATCGACTAATGTCCAGTAGCATTATGCAATGTCCAGAAGTGTTAAGAATGATTGTGTCACCTCTGAATATGTCAATTTATATTGTGCACTAACCCTCTAATGAGTTGTTTCGAGTTTGGTGTGGAGGAAGTTTTCAAGGATCAAGAGAGGAGTATGATGCAACATGATCAAGGAGAGTGAAAGCTCTAAGCTTGGGGATGCCCCGGTGGTTCACCCCTGCATATATCAAGAAGACTCAAGCGTCTAAGCTTGGGGATGCCCAAGGCATCCCCTTCTTCATCGACAACATTATCGGGTTCCTCCCCTGAAACTATATTTTTATTCCATCACATCTTATGTGCTTTTTCTTGGAGCGTCGGTTTGTTTTTGTTTTTTGTTTTGTTTGAATAAAATGGATCCTAGCATTCACTTTATGGGAGAGAGACACGCTCCGCTGTAGCATATGGACAAGTATGTCCTTGGTTTCTACTCATAGTATTCATGGCGAAGTTTCTCCTTCGTTAAATTGTTATATGGTTGGAATTGGAAAATGATACATGTAGTAATTGCTATAAATGTCTTGGGTAATGTGATACTTGGAAATTGTTGTGCTCATGTTTAAGCTCTTGCATCATATGCTTTGCACCCATTAATGAAGAAATACATAGAGCATGCTAAAATTTGGTTTGCATATTTGGTTTCTCTAAGGTCTAGATAATTTCTAGTATTGAGTTTGAACAACAAGGAAGACGGTGTAGAGTCTTATAATGTTTTCAATATGTCTTTTATGTGAGTTTTGCTGCACCGGTTCATCCATGTGTTTGTTTCAAATAAGCCTTGCTAGCCTAAACCTTGTATCGAGAGGGAATACTTCTCATGCATCCAAAATACTTGAGCCAACCACTATGCCATTTGTGTCCACCATACCTACCTACTACATGGTATTTTCCGCCATTCCAAAGTAAATTGCTTGAGTGCTACCTTTAAAATTCCATCATTCACCTTTGCAATATATAGCTCATGGGACAAATAGCTTAAAAACTATTGTGGTATTGAATATGTAATTATGCACTTTATCTCTTATTAAGTTGCTTGTTGTGCGATAACCATGTTTATCGGGGACGCCATCAACTTTTCATTGTTGAATTTCATGTGAGTTGCTATGCATGTTCGTCTTGTCCGAAGTAAGGGCGATCTACACCGAGTTGAATGGTTTGAGCATGCATATTGTTAGAGAAGAACATTGGGCCGCTAACTAAAGCCATGATCCATGGTGGAAGTTTCAGTTTTGGACAAACATCCTCAAATCTCTAATGAGAAAAGAATTAATTGTTGTTGAATGCTTAAAGCATTAAAAGAGGAGTCCATTATCTCGTTGTCTATGTTGTCCCGGTATGGATGTCTAAGTTGAGAATAATCAAAAGCGAGAAATCCAAATGCGAGCTTTCTCCTTAGACCTTTGTACAGGCGGCATAGAGGTACCCCTTTGTGATACTTGGTTAAAGCATATGTATTGCGGTGATAATCCAGGTAGTCCAAGCTAATTAGGACAAGGTGCGGGCACTATTAGTACACTATGCATGAGGCTTGCAACTTATAAGATATAATTTACATGATGCATATGCTTTATTACTACCGTTGACAAAATTGTTTCATGTTTTCAAAATCAAAGCTCTAGCACAAATATAGCAATCGATGCTTTTCCTCTATGGAGGACCATTCTTTTACTTTCAATGTTGAGTCAGTTCACCTATTTCTCTCCACCTCAAGAAGCAAACACTTGTGTGAGCTGTGCATTGATTCCTACATACTTGCTTATTGCACTTATTATATTACTCTATGTTGACAATATCCATGAGATATACATGTTACAAGTTGAAAGCAACCGCTGAAACTTAATCTTCTTTTGTGTTGCTTCAATGCCTTTACTTTGAATTATTGCTTTATGAGTTAACTCTTATGCAAGACTTATTGATGCTTATCTTGAAGTGCTATTCATGAAAAGTCTTTGCTTTATGATTCACTTGTTTACTCATGTCATATACATTGTTTTGATCGCTGCATTCATTACATATGCTTACGATAGTATGATCAAGGTTATGATGGCATGTCACTCCAGAAATTATCTGTGTTATCGTTTTACCTGCTCGGGACGAGCAGGAACTAAGCTTGGGGATGCTGATACGTCTCCGACGTATCGATAATTTCTTATGTTCCATGCCACATTATTGATGTTATCTACATGTTTTATGCACACTTTATGTCATATTCGTGCATTTTCTGGAACTAACCTATTAACAAGATGCCGAAGTGCCGATTCTTGTTTTCTGCTGTTTTTGGTTTCAGAAATCCTAGTAAGGAAATATTCTCGGAATTGGACGAAATCAAAGCCTAGGGGCCTATTTTTCCACGAAGCTTCCAGAAGTCCGAAGGAGAGACGAAGAGGGGCGACGAGGGGGCCACACCCTAGGGCGGCGCGGCCCCCCTTGGCCGCGCGGCCCTGTGGTGTGGGGCCCCCGTGCCGCCTCTTGACCTGCCCTTCCGCCTACAAATAGCCTCCGTGACGAAACCCCCGAGTACCGAGAGCCACGATACGGAAAACCTTCCGGAGACGCCGCCGCTGCCGATCCCATCTCGGGGGATCCAGGAGATCGCCTCCGGCACCTCGCCGGAGAGGGGAATCATCTCCCGGAGGACTCTACGCCGCCATGGTCGCCTCCGTGTGATGTGTGAGTAGTCTACCCCTGGACTATGGGTCCATAGCAGTAGCTAGATGGTTGTCTTCTCCCCATTGTGCTTCATTGTCGGATCTTGTGAGCTGCCTAACATGATCAAGATCATCTATCCGTAATTCTATATGTTGCGTTTGTTGGGATCCGATGAATAGAGAATACTTGTTATGTTGATTATCAAAGTTATGCTTATGTGTTGTTTATGATCTTGCATGCTCTCCGTTACTAGTAGATGCTCTGGCCAAGTAGATGCTTGTAACTCCAAGAGGGAGTACTTATGCTCGATAGTGGGTTCATGCCCGCATTGACACACAGGACGAGTGATGAGAAAGTTCTAAGGTTGTGTTGTGCTGTTGCCACTAGGGATAAAACATTGATGCTATGTCTAAGGATGTAGTTGTTGATTACATTACGCACCATACTTAATGCAATTGTCTGTTGCTCTGCAACTTAATATCGGAGGGTTCGGATGATAACACTGAAGGTGGACTTTTTAGGCATAGATGCAGTCGGATGGCGGTCTATGTACTTTGTCGTAATGCCCAATTAAATCTCACTATACTCATCATGATATGTATGTGCATGGTCATGCTCTCTTTATTTGTCAATTGCCCAACTGTAATTTGTTCACCCAACATGCTGTTCGTCTTATGGGAGAGACACCTCTAGTGAACTGTGGACCCCGGTCCAATTCTCTTTCCTGAAATACAACCTACCGCAATACTTGTTCTCTCGTTTTCTGCAAACAATCATCTTCCACACAATACGGTTAATCCTTTGTTACAGCAAGCCGGTGAGATTGACAACCTCATCTGTTTCGTTGGGGCAAAGTACTTTGGTTGTGTTGTGCAGGGTTCCACGTTGGCGCCGGAATCCCCGGTGTTGCGCCGCACTACATCCCGCCGCCATCAACCTTCAACGTGCTTCTTGACTCCTACTGGTCCGATTAAACCTTGGTTTCTTACTGAGGGAAACTTGCCGCTGTGCGCATCACACCTTCCTCTTGGGGTTCCCAACGGACGTGCCAACCACACGCATCAGCATCTTTTCTACCATGAACACTTGACGCGAGATTACTTTCTGGGCCCTGTTAGATGGCCTAGCTTTCTGAATCATCGAGACCGCACCGTTGGTGTTGGTGTCGGTATATGGAGGTGGGTGTGGTGCTGCCGCTATTCTGATCTGGTGCCGATTTTCTTCCGTAATTGCAGGAGGGGGCGGAAGGTGGATCTCGCTCCTGGGCCCCTGGGGATTTCTATTTGTTGCTTGAGCATTGGCTTGCCCTGCAAACCTCAACATTGCTTGAAAATTTCGACAGTCCTTCTGCAGATGTCCTGACGGCCTCTTCCCATTATTGTCGAGGTAGAAATGCATCTAACATGGTCCGTTCATCATACCCTCGGGAGATATATATGATCTTTGGAACCTTGGTCCACTATTTTGTCTATTGTTACGGGAGTCATCTCTATTGTCGCCTCGCTGCTCGCTACTCCTTTGATATTCATCTCTATTGTTTCCTCCGGTGTTTCCTCAAAAACCAGCCGATATTTGGCCAGGAGCATCATAACTCGAGAACTGCCGAGGAAATCGTCGTCTATTTTGAAAATTTCGATTGTGGTCCTCCTCTGGTGACCTATGTCGCTTATTGTGAACAGCATCCTCTCCATCTGCCCACCTGTTTGCTATCTCCATCAATGCTGATACTGTTCTTGGGTTGGTTCTCCCCAAGTCTTCGACAAAATCTCCTCGTCGAATTCCTGCCACGAACGCATCTATTGCTCTCTCGTCAGATATGTTCTCTGCCGAGTTTTTAATGATGTTCCACCTCTGAATGTACTTTCTCATTGATTCATCATGATTTTGTCTACACGACCTCAACTCTTCTAGTGATGCAGGTTTTTCGCAAGTGGACTGGAAATTCTTGACGAACACGTCCTCAAAACTGTCCCAGCTGTCGATGGAACCTGGAGGAAGCTTCTTTATCCAAGATTGTGTGGCTCCACTCAGGTGTACTTGAATGCTCTACATGGCTGTTGCTCTGGTTCCACCTATTAGCTTTACCGTCTCGAGATAATCAACTAGCCAATCCTCTGGATCTTGCAGGCCATCGAATTTTTTGAAATTATCGGGTAATTTAAACCTGAAGGAACTCGAGTTTTCTGGACCCTCCTTGTAAAGCACGGTAACCCACACATATCCTCTTCATCTATTTCTGGGGAATGCCGATGTTCCCTTCTATTTTGTCGTGCTCTGTCTACCCGTGCTGGAGTTGCTGTGTCTCTTGCCCCACTTGTTCTCTCGGGACCTGGTGCTGTTGCAGTAGGTCGTGGAATATTTTGCCTTGCTGATCCTTCGGGAGGCCAATTCATAAACGCCGTTCCCATGGCTCCAACTCCTGCCATGGCCATATTGTACAATGCTTCTCTTGGATCTCCGAGAGGTGGCTTGGATGCGAGGATGAAGGCTTGCGTCGCCATGTACCCAGCTTCTGGTGTCTTAGGGATAATGTTCCCCCTCGTGTCTATCGACATAAAGGACATGTCGAGGTTTTGAACCAGATTCTCCCTATCTGCCTCAGGTATATTTTGCAGCCGAGATCTCGCTCTATTTCGAGCTGCTCTGTGACTATCTCCTGAAGTGCCAGATTGTTGACTCAAATTTTCTCTTCGCCTGCTTGACGCAGAAGCTGTTTCCTGCCTCCTATCCAGCTTGATTTTCTGTTTCTCGAGCTCCCGCCTAGTACGTGCAAGCCTATATTGATACGCTTGTAACTCCACAGGTGTCGCCGTTATGGTCATTGGCTCTGTTCCATCAATAGCTCTTGCGACTCGATCCCATACTGCCTGCGGAAATCACACCATTTCTCGTGTTCCCGGTCCGATATATTTTGTTCCTAAACCTCGCGTGAGATCTGCAGGATCGACATACGGATTTCCCGCATCGTCGAAGTTCTCTGATGTCTCCTCCTGTGGGCGACTTGGTTCTCCAATGGCATAGATCCGATGATATTTTGGATTACGAACTTTGTCACGGTTTGGTGACACCATCATAGAGATTGGTGAAGACCTCTTCAACAATAGTGGATCTGTCGATGAAGTTGAAGCTGTCGATGTTGCTTGAGTCATCGCTTATATCGGAGTCCGCAGATGATTCGAAAGACATGTCGCTGAAGATCTTGGCAAGTTTTTCACTTCCATAGCGCTGAACAAGCGTGGCGGCGAAATCTCCTCGTCGCCTAACTCGATTGACGATGTTGAACCCGAAAAATCAGGATCGACCACTGATAATCCCGACGAGATCGGAATTTCGAGACGATACGATCCTTCCTTCTCGACACGGAAGTGGAACTTTCCGAACGTCATCTCCGTGGGCTCCTCCAGATACGCATATGCATCCAAACGGGAGGGCGGGTGAGGAACAAAATCGACTAGACCAGTTTCGATCTGTTTACCTCTGTCCATCGCGTTGCTTGCAGTTGACGAAGTCAACGATCTTGAACGTGCCATCGAGATCAGCTCCTTGGCACCTCTAATTCCCACAGACGGCGCCAATTGAATAGGGTTTAGTTGGAAGTAGAGGGCAAGTAGATCTCGAAGGTTTCAGCCAAAAAGTACTCGACGATTATGAAAACTAGGGTTGCGCGAAACAATGAGTCGATCCTTTCTTTGTCCCTCGACTCCCCCTTATATAGGAGGCGGAGCCGAGGGATTCGTAATACACAAGTTACAGAGTCCGAGAGGGTTTCTAACCCGTCCCGTAAAATTACAAGTCTATATTTCTTAGTACAACTCTAACTTTCCTTAGTACTAAATTAGGCTTCCAAACTTCATATTCTTCGACTCTTGGGCCTTCGGTAAACCCCGGGTACCATCTTTGGCAGGCCCATTGGGGATGCCTATGTCACCTATCCAAATCCTTCATGACTACGGACGCTGAGGGTATGTTAAGGCCAAAAACCGTTGAGGGAGCAACCGCCAACCTCGCAGCATACCTATTCAACCAACGAACTGAAGGTTCTATGGCTCAAGCTCATCGGGGCGTTCTGGAAAGCCTTGCAATCCTGGGAGATAGTCTGGTTCCACGAAAGGAAAAATCCACACTGCAAGCCAACGGTTCGAAGCATCGTTCAAGGGACGCTCGAGACAAAATCACCCAGAGTAGAATCGACAAAACCAGGCGACGGTGAGCCGCAAGGTAGGAGTACGATAGTGACGCCTCAGAAGACAGCCAGGAGTACGATGGTGAGATGAGGGGAGCTGATTGTTTAAGCTACAAGATCCGCGAGACAATGCCGCCTAAAAGGTTCAAACCTACTCCTACTTGCAGACCGTGATCCTACACAAAGGAAATCAGATAGCAGCAATGCAGTGCTTGCAACTTTACCTGAAGGATTTGGCACGGGCCTGGTTGAGAGGCCTGCCAAAGGGTTCCATCAAGTCATGTGATGATCTGGTAGGTGCTTTCGTCACAAACTTCCAAGCAACATACAAGAGGCTTGTTGGGATTGATGAATTACGGCACTGCCGCCAGCAGAAGCCGAAGGAGTCAATGCATGCATACATTGGGAGATTCACTGAACTCTTGAACGCTGCTAAAGATGTTTCCGTCGACAGAGCAATCGATTCCTTTAGTGATGGCATTCGATGTGAAACCTACATAGAGGAGCTTGGGCGCAAGAAGCCGAAGACCATAACCAAGTTAATGGAAATTGCCAACAGCTGGGCCGATGGCGAAGAGAACGTGCGAAAGCCTCGACCACGCAGCGACGAGGAAGACGATTATCAGCGAGGCATGATTCGGGTGGTCGAAGAGATCGTCCTAAGAAAAGGAAAGACCGCAGTTACGATGACAGCAACTTGGTACCCGCAGGATATTCTGATCGACGAGATGATCGGTATGACGATAGGCAAGACGATCGACAGGATGGCAATCGGAATAATTCTGGGAACCGTGGCAACTACAAACCACTGTAGGGATTCGTTGCATGGAAAACAAAAAAATTCCTACCGCGAGAACGCAATCCAAGCCAAGATGCAATCTAGAAGACGGGAGCAACGAGGGGATGATCAAGACTAACCCTTGAAGATTTCCAAAGCCTATAAGAGTAGGCTCTTATTGCTGCGGTAGACGATCACTTGCCGCTTGCAAAAGCGCGTAGAAGATCTTGATCACGGTGCCACGATCGGGCAGCACCTCCGTACTCGGTCACACGTTCGGTGTTGATGAAGACGACGTCCTTCTCCCCGTTCCGGCGGGCAGCGGAAGTAGTAGCTCCTCCTTGAATCCGGCAGCGACGACGGCGTGGTGGCGGTGGCGGTGGAGATCTCCGGCGGAGCTTCGCTAAGCGTGCGGGAGAAGAGGAGGAGAGAGGGGGCGGCTAGGGTTTGGGAGAGGGGGTGGCCGGCCACCTAGGGGTGCGGCCAAGCTATGGGCTTGTGTTCGTCAGCCCCCTCTCCTATGCCCCTCATTATATAGGTGGAAGCCCCAAGTGTTGGACTACAAGTCTTCGAATAAGACCCGAACCAAAAACCTTCCATGTGTAGGGAAACCTACCCAAGGTGGGAATCCCACTTGGGGTGGGATTCCCCCCTTCCATGAGGGGGGTTGGCCGGCCACCCTTGGGGAGTCCACCTTGAAATCCTCCCCTTTAGGGTTGGCTGGCCATGCAAGGTGGAGTCCCTCCGGGACTCTACTTTCCATGGTGATTTCTTCCGGACTTTTCTAGAACCTTCTAGAACCTGCCATAAATGCACCGGATCATTTCCAAACTTGGAATATGACTTCCTATATATGAATCTTATTCTCCGGACCATTCCGGAACTCCTCGTGATGTCCGGGATCCCATCCGGGACTTCGAACAAAACTTCGAACTCCATTCCATATTCAAGTTCTACCATTTCAACATGAAACCTTAAGTGTGTCACCCTACGGTTCGTGAACTATGCGGACATGGTTGAGTACTCTCTCCAACCAATAACCAATAGCGGGATCTGGAGATCCATAATGGCTCCCACATATTCAACGATGACTTAGTGATCGAATGAACCATTCACATACGATACCAATTCCCTTTGTCACGCGATATTTTACTTGTCCGAGGTTTGATCATCGGTATCACTCTATACCTTGTTCAACCTCGTCTCCCGACAAGTACTCTTTACTCGTACCGTGGTATGTGGTCTCTTATGAACTTATTCATATGCTTGCAAGACATTAGACGACATTCCACCGAGAGGACCCGGAGTATATCTATCCGTCATCGGGATGGACAAATCCCACTCGTTGATCCATATGCCTCAACTCATACTTTCCGGATACTTAATCCCACCTTTATAACCACCCATTTACGCAGTGGCGTTTGATGTAATCAAAGTACCTTTCGGTATAAGTGATTTACATGATCTCATGGTCATAAGGACTAGGTAACTATGTATCGAAAGCTTATAGAAAATAACTTAATGACGTGATCTTATGCTACGCTTAACTGGGTGTGTCCATTACATCATTCATACAGTGATATAACCTTGTTATTAATAACATCCAATGTTCATGATTTTGAAACTAATCATCCATTAATCAACAAGCTAGTTAAGAGGCATACTAGGGACTCTTTGTTGTTTACATATCACACATGTACTAATGTTTCAGTTAATACAATTATAGCATGATATATAAACATTTATCATAAACATAAAGATATAAATAATAACCACTTTATTATTGCCTCTAGGGCATATCTCCTTCAGTCTCCCACTTGCACTAGAGTCAATAATGTCGGGGGGAACACCCTGGGTAGGGCAATGGACGCGGAGCAGCCGGCTGGCCACTGGCCGGCTCGCGGCAAAGGCTGGCTGAGGAGCAGTCGGCTGGCGCCGTGGCCGGCTGGTCCGGAAGCCGGCTGGCTCTAGGTCCTAGTCGGCCTGGCTACGGCCGCCAATGCTGTAGCTGGGCCGGCTTCTACAAGCCATATCCGACTGGGGTTTGTACCTCAGACCGACTCGAGGCTGGCGAGTCTTGCACTAGAAGGAACCGGGTTGGTGATCCGGGTTCCCAAAGTCCACGCTGACTTCATCTTCCGTAAAGCGCGGGGCACTGTGGAGCAATAGTACCATGCGCCGGACAGGCCATCATGGTCTACGTCGATCCGTACCGGCTAAAGTGGCTGATGGCGACAGGGACACCTCCTCACCATGCCGCTGACCTTGGCAGCCGGATGGGACAGGCCATGAGGCCTCAACGGCTCCTGACGTCACTGCCTCGGGAAGGAGCGGAAGTCGGAGCTGGCCAAGCCGGCCAGTAGACTATAGGGTCTTATATGTAAAGTGCTGGTGCCTATATAAGCCGCACTACCCCCTCTCGTGCAGGGGATCGATCATTCTCACTTCATTCCACCCTTAGCGCTGCCCTGTGAGAGAGACCATCGTCTCCCTTAGCCTCCCAGGAGCAGCCGGACACAGCTCTAGGAGCACCATTGTATTGTGTGATCATCATATACACTCATAGCAGGAGTAGAGGTGTTACCTCCATCGGAGGGCCTCGAACCTGGGTACGTCGCCGTGTCGCTCGTCCCCATACACGCATCCGGATACCGCCATGAGATCTCTCAGGAACCACCCTCGATTAGCCACCCTATGGCATATGCCGTGACGATACCACGACAAATAATCTAGATTACATCTATTATATAATTAAAGTACAAGACAATTGACGGTGAAGATTAAACAACGTAAAACCAATGGATTAGATTAAAGTAGCTAAGCACGAAAAAAAGAACGTAAAAAGAGAGAACGTACCCAACCAGGATCGGTTGGAAAAAACTGAATATATATTCGCACCAACACGTGCAATAAAATATCGATTTAATGTCACGCACAAAAAATAAGAAGACGTAGGCAACCAGGTTTCCACGATAGGAAATAACTGAACAGATATCAGCGCGAGCATTGTACGATAAAAGATGTCTTCAATTTATCCCGACCCCTCAATAAATCATACTCCGGTATCGGAACTAGACGGCGGATCGGATCGAACTCCACCTGAACAGCGCTGCCCTACCAACCCAACCCTAACTATCCCGACGATCAAAACAGCCTATGCCGGACCGATGAACCTATGCACATCACCCGCAAATGCCACCAGACAATCGGTAGATCAAAGTCGATTCATTGTCGAGGTTGAGACGCCCACCCCACCAGCGGGCGCATCGGATTCATGGTATTACGAACCCAATACAAGCTGAAGACACCATGGGGCGGAATAGGTCAATGGAACGACGAGAGTGTCGTTGATTTTGGGTAAAATCTGTAAGTAATCCTCGGTGTGTGATTCAAGGTCCAGTATTAAGCAACAATCCATGGACAGCTTCGATGATAGAAAGAGCTAATATGGAACTTGGAGTCGATAATCACATAGAAGGACACGGAGAGTAAGCTATTCGCATCGAAATTTAGGCTGCTACAAGGTGTCGGTGGCCTCGCCTATTGCCGCATTTCCCGGACGTGGAGAGCCGGAGGCCATCTATGGTAGATCATCTTCATGGGCAGGGCCCCGCCGTAGGAAGAAGGAACCGCCATCTTTCCACGTGCAGCTTGCGCAAGCAATTGGCACGACCTTTGCCGTGCAAATCACAATATGTGTGCGCGTATGGACGCATGGTGACTTGGTGAGGTACCTAACCACCTCGCTTGCACATGCATAATGATATATTCATAATGTACATAGTAATTTCGATTACGCGGACTAGGTTTCCCAAACAAGATTTTTAGGTTCTATATATATTCATTCAGGATATTCACTTTCGCCGAAGATCTTCTCTCTTTCTCTTATAAACATAATGCTATTGTTTTGTTTTCGGGGATCTGTACCTTTCCTTTACTCGCACCCACTGATACTGTAGGATATGTGTATCCCCTATCCAGGGAGGCACAAATTATGTTCTGATATTGTGGCTAAACTCTTCATAGTGTTGTTTCAGAGATAGAGTGGTGTGCATTCAAGATGTCAAAAGGTTGCCCCTCGATTAATAGAATCTTCGATAGCGTGGAAATACAACATCAAAACCGAGGTAGTTCTCCCTAGCGTTTATTCATCCTTTCCTAATTGGTTAGCTTTCATCTATTTGCTTTTGTTTTCACTAATGTACTTAAAACTAAGAACATATTGTACTTGACCATGTTACAATATATTCTATTCTACTGTATGGAGCTAGAACTTTCTGACTAATGGCTGCCATGTAATCAGTGATCTGTAAACGGGCACCATATTCATAGAGAGGTTAAGCTCCACACGCATGCCTGACCAAGCCACATCCAACCATCTCTCTGCAAGTTGGATCATCAAGAGTTCGAACAAACGCCATGACGCAAGCATGAAAGCAAGGCACCCAGTATGAACCCGGCAGATCGCAGGCATCACAACCACCATGCAGCTTGACCTCCAATTCACCAATGGCTTGATGACAGTGCTGTCAATACAAACCCGCAATGTCAACATGTCAAACAGATGGAAAGAAACATAAAGGAAATGTTGTCACCTATAGATAATATCGTGGATCTCCCACTTCATGTGTGTTTCTAGATATAACCTACTTATTATATTAAAATCACTTCATGGTAGCACTAATATGGTGTCCAAGAATTTATGTGAGGTGAACATAAGAGGATGCCTAGACACCTCTAAAGTGGAAGTAATTAAATCATCTAAATAATATTATATATATGTTATAAGAAAATAATATCTTCTAAGTTATCATTATAAGAATATCTTTAGTGCTTCATTATAGACGTCTTCTGGAAAATATACATTGCCTCACATTTTGAGGAAATCATCTAATTTAAGAAACTATATATACCCTCGCAAAAACAGCAACTATATACTGCCAGTGATTTTTTTTGGTGGGCACCCCATCTATCTTATATGTCTTCTATTATCTCTGAAAAAATCATTAAAGCATGGATATTCTTACCTCTCCTATAACATCCCCCAAGGGTCGTCGTGGCATGGAGACTCGTACATCATTTAATATCGGTGGTGACTATAGATCATTCGGGACTGAAAACTTTACATATATAGTTGCACGGCAAAATAATTCAACTCCCACTAACTCCTCAAAAATATTTTCTAAATCAAATTAAGATGACAATATATCCTTCACACAATGGAACTATGAAAATCAGTGAAGTAGAGATATATAACTATAAATGAAATAAAAATCCAACAAAACATATAAGACTAATTTTAATGCCAAATTCTAAACTAATTCAAAACATGCTCAAGTTATGTAATATTATAAAAGGGTAATATATAATTCTGAAGTCAACAATTAATTAGCAATAAACATATAATGCATAAACATCTAGCCGCGCAATTGCGCGGGACGACCTGCTAGTTGTAATATACCTAACACCCATGGCATTCTGGTGTTGGTCATGCTTTGCCCTGGGGAGAGCTTTAGTCAACGGATCTGACATGCTCAGAACCGTATGTATTTTGTAATTCATTTGCGTCTCAACGCATCACTCATTTCCAAATGAGTCGGCATTAAATATGTTTGGTCTTCTGGTGGAACCTTAATTCCCACGGTCCGAAATATGTCACTAATATTGTCACACACAATATAGCTTCAAAGTTCGACACTATCGGAACTACACCAAGTTCTCAAAGAACTTCTTGACTTAACATCCTCGGTCATTGTCAAAACAATAACATACTCGCCTTTCGTTTGTAGAATCCGTCACAATATTTAGAACTCTTCTAAATCTAACATAGACAACTTCTAACTCATTGTGCTACCTTTTAAACAACACTTAGTCAAATTTGAGATTGAAATTATATTTTATATGTGACAAAACCAATATCGGTGCAACATCTTACAGCGATTTGTTTGTCATTTCCCATACAAAACTATATATATATCCTTAGTTCTTGTAAAGTACTCAAGAATATTCTTACTGTCGTCCAATGATCATCATATGAATCATTCTGGTATATGCTCATAACACTTTATAGCACATGACATCTGATTGTGTACATATTATTCGCGATCTATAATCACTCATGTGTTTTTACTCATTGAGTGTCAAATACACTCAAGTCTTGTTAAAACTTAACATGACAAGAATATTTTCTTAATATTTTTATATTGAACTATTTCAATATCCATTCTATGTACTTTGACTTGAACATATTATGTGTTTCAATCTATCTTCATAGATCTTGACACAAAATTTGTTTCAGTCCATATCACTTTCATTGAAGTTAATTTTTCAATGAAACCTTTTAATCAAGTATGTAATTACATTATTTATAACCAACTATATGTCTTCTACATAAGTATTATAAATATGTCTCAGCACTCCCACTTAATTTCTTGCAAATGCAAGCCTCTTCATCGTCTCTGATGAAATAAAAAACTCTTTGACTATTTCATCCAGTGAAGATTCAAACTCCGCTCTACTTACTTCATCTAATTGAAGTTTGTATACCTATCTAGTATTCCACGGACCAGCAAAACTCTTGGTTGTATCTTGTATACACCTTTTAATACATACTTCTGATAAGTAATGTATTTTGCCATCCTACTAGCATATCTCATAAAAGAAATATGTAGTGATTACTAGAATAATCCACATAGACTATAAGCATTGCTACGTAAGATCTAATCTTATCGTAGTCAACTCTTTGAACTTTGTCGTAAACAATTTTTCGACAAGTCGAGCTTCTTTAAGGATATTCCATCCAAGTCCATCAATTTTATAGATTCATTTACTTTCAAAAAGTATTTATCTATCTTGGATTTCATGGCATATAGCCATTTTAACGGAGTCAGGGCCCATCATAACTTCTTTGTTTGTAGTTGGTTTATCATTGTTCAAAATCAATCCTTTGTTCACAAATCATTTATTTGATCACAAAGTAAACCATACATACAAGGTTCAATATGTACTTGGATCTCCATGGCTAAAACACTTTGTAGTCATGGGAGCCATGTTCGTCATGGTCGCTTCCGGAACCAATTTCCGATGCTGCGCTACTCTGATCATTATGCTCAGGTTCATAAACCTTATCATGTTCTATTGTCCTCCCACTCAAATAATTCGCTAGAAAACAATTTCTTGGAAATAAGCAAGTAACATTAACAAACACTTTTGTCGTTTACTTCATAGTGGAAAGAATTCCCAATCAATTCTTTGGGGTAACCAACAAAGACATTCATCCGATTTTGGTTGTTAACTTTTAGACCAAAATTTAAAGAAAGGACTATTAGGGTTTATACCCATGCCATAACTCGTATGGTGTCATTTCTATGGATCATGATGATGCTCTATTCAGTGTAAAAGCGGTAGTCACTAAAGCATAATCCACAAAAATATAATGGCGTCATAATATTTTATCTCATCATTAATCCAACAAGGCTTGGATACATCTCTCGGATACTATATCATCATTATGATGCTCCAAGAAATGTGAGTTGTAGAACAATTTCATGACTCTCTTAGATGTTCGCTAAAACTCGTAATTCAAATATTTTCACCATGATCCAATCATAGATATTTGACTTTTCTATTACGATGATTTCCACTTCATGCTGAAATTTATTTGAATCCATTCAAATGTTTCAAACTTCTTCCTTATTGAATATATCCACATATATATACTCAATTCATTGTTGAAAGTTTTCATGAAGTAGAAGAATCTCCCGCACACTACTATGCCCAGTGAACCACATACATCATCATGTATTTTTCACTAAGTTAGTTGCCCGTTCAACTCTTGGCCTATGAACGGTATTTTAATCATTCTCTTTAGAAAAGATTTGCAAGCGCTAAATGATTCAAAAATCAAATGACTCCAAAATCCATTTGCATGGAGTTCCTTCATGCGTTCCTTTCTAACATGACCTAAATGGCGGTTCCACAAATACGTTGAATTCAAATCATTTGCCTTATGGCATTTTGCTACTTCAGTGTTATGTATGTGTGTTTCACCATTAAGATTTATAATAACTTATCCATCGTACATGGATTAATGTCATAATTTGAACAACTCATTGTTTTCATTTGACCAGAGCAAAATAACAATTATTAAGTTCTTTATTATAAATTGTAAGGGCTAGATAGAATGCCAACGACGAACATAATAACACTTTATTTTGTTCCAGACGTGTATTCCTATCATATTCCTTGTCGACTCACTTAGGCCATTGTATTCTTGTATTGTGTTGTTTTGTATGACACTTCATACCAACCAATATAGTACTAATACCCAATAATTTCATAGTGTGACCTAACTAGGAATACAACCATAACATGTATATCATTTATATACACCCGAGCTAGACTTTCTAGTCTTTTCTTTCTTTTTGCCAAAATATCTTTTGCAGTTTCTCTTTTAGCTTTCCTCATTATTCAGAAAAACACTTCAACATCAATAACTTCTAGGTTTGTTGGTCAAATACCAATAACCTTGAGGTTATTACTTTGAAGTTGATCATCATATGACAAGTGTTTCAGATTTCACTATTAGTAACTTTGTAATATGATGAACAATTTCACTCATAATTTTATCCATCATATCATGACTACTTTTCGAGACCATGTCTGTACATGCTAGGCTCGTAAAGTTTTAACCTTAGTATTTGCATGTGCAAATCTAACTTGCACCCGTTGTATGTACACGTAGAATCTATAACACCCGATCATCACGTGATGCTTCGAAACGACGAGTCATAGCAACGGTGCATACTAAGGACAATCACTTCATGGATATGCGAATATCGTTAGTGCCCCAATAGTTGGAGGATTGTGACACCTGGCGTCTTCAACCTTCATACATTATCATAAAACTTATGAGTTTATGTAGTCTCACCAAATTTATATTCTATCATCTTGCAATAAGGTCTTAGATATCACATATATCTCATACCTTGATTATTTCTGAAAACTAAATTTTCAGCTCCTTACTTTTCAAACAGATTTGAACTTCAAGTTTCACGGAGACAAGATAACTTTAGGTACTAATTGAAACCACAACTCTTTGAATCAACAAAGTGAGGTTTACTAAAAGTTTGCAATAGGACTTAATCATTTCTTGATTCTTTAACAATACGGTACCAGTCCGTAAAGTTTCTTATCAGACTTAACAGTATTTCTATCTCAATTACAAGACTAGCGCATGGTACAAAACGGATGCCAATACTACAAAATTAATTCAAAGTACTACTCAGACTATGTTTATGATAATTAGTTCATGTTTTAATCTAATTACTAATGAACTCCCACTTAATACAACATCCCTCATAGTTGTTAAGTGGTACACGATCCAAATCCACTACACCAAAACCGATCATCACGTGAGATGATGTAGCTTTAATGGTGAACATCAACATGTTGATCATATCATCCATATGATCGTGTTCAACCTTTCGGTTTCCGTTGTCCCGAGGCCATGTCTGTACATGCTAGGCTCGTCAAGCAAACCCAAGTATTCCGCGTGTGCAACATGGCTTACACCCGTTGTATGTTGAGTTTATCACATCCGATCATCACGAGATGCTTCAAAACGTCAAACTATATCAACGGTGCATACGAGGGGAGAACACTTTATTATCTTGATATTAAAGTGAGGGATCATCTTATAATGCTACCGTCGCGTTCTAAGCAAAATAAGATGCATAAAGGATTAACATCACATGCAACTTCATATGTGATATGATATGGCCCTTTTGTCTTTGCGCCTTTGATCTTCGTCTCCAAAGCACGGACATGATCTCCATCATCAACGGGCATGATCTCCATCATCGTCGGCGTAGCGTCAAGGTTCATGGCGCCGTCTTCATGGTTGTTCACCTCATGTAGCAACTATTACAACTACTTTGAAATACTACTCAACATGAAATTTAAAGAAAACCATAAGGCTCCTTCCGGTTGCCACAATACAATAATGATCATCTCATACAAATTCATCATCACATTATGGCCATATCACATCACCAAACCCTGCAAAAACAAGTTAGACGTCTCTAATTTGGTTTGCATATTTTACGTGGTTTGGGGTTTTCGAGAGAGATCTAATCTACCTACGAACATGAACCACAACGGTGATACTAATGTTGTCAATAGAAGAGTAAATTGAATCTTCACTATAGTAGGAGAGACAGACACCCGCAAAGCCTCTTATGCAATACAAGTTGCATGTCGAACGAGGAACAAGTCTCATGAACGCGGTCATGTAAAGTTAGTCCGAGCCGCTTCATCCCACTATGCCACAAAGATGCAAAGTACTCAAACTAAAGATAACAAGAGCATCAACACCCACAAAACCATTGTGTTCTACTCGTGCAACCATCTATGCATAGACATGGCTCTGATACCACTGTAGGGATTCGTTGCATGGAAAACAAAAATTTTCCTACCGCGAGAACGCAATCCAAGCCAAGATGCAATCTAGAAGACGGGAGCAACGAGGGGATGATCAAGACTAACCCTTGAAGATTTCCAAAGCCTATAAGAGTAGGCTCTTATTGCTGCGGTAGACGATCACTTGCCGCTTGCAAAAGCGCGTAGAAGATCTTGATCACGGTGCCACGATCGGGCAGCACCTCCGTACTCGGTCACACGTTCGGTGTTGATGAAGACGACGTCCTTCTCCCCGTTCCAGCGGGCAGCGGAAGTAGTAGCTCCTCCTTGAATCCGGCAGCACGACGGCGTGGTGGCGGTGGCGGTGGAGATCTCCGGCGGAGCTTCGCTAAGCGTGCGGGAGAAGAGGAGGAGAGAGGGGGCGGCTAGGGTTTGGGAGAGGGAGTGGCCGGCCACCTAGGGGTGCGGCCAAGCTATGGGCTTGTGGTCGTCAGCCCCCTCTCCTATGCCCCTCATTATATAGGTGGAAGCCCCAAGTGTTGGACTACAAGTCTTCGAATAAGACCCGAACCAAAAACCTTCCATGTGTAGGGAAACCTACCCAAGGTGGGAATCCCACTTGGGGTGGGATTCCCCCCTTCCATGAGGGGGGCTGGCCGGCCACCCTTGGGGAGTCCACCTTGGACCTCCTCCCCTTTAGGGTTGGCTGGCCATGCAAGGTGGAGTCCCTCCGGGACTCTACTTTCCATGGTGATTTCTTCCGGACTTTTCTAGAACCTTCTAGAACCTGCCATAAATGCACCGGATCATTTCCAAACTTGGAATATGACTTCCTATATATGAATCTTATTCTACGGACCATTCCGGAACTCCTCGTGATGTCCGGGATCCCATCCGGGACTTCGAACAAAACTTCGAACTCCATTCCATATTCAAGTTCTACCATTTCAACATCAAACCTTAAGTGTGTCACCCTACGGTTCGTGAACTATGCGGACATGGTTGAGTACTCTCTCCAACCAATAACCAATAGCGGGATCTGGAGATCCATAATGGCTCCCACATATTCAACGATGACTTAGTGATCGAATGAACCATTCACATACGATACCAATTCCCTTTGTCACGCGATATTTTACTTGTCCGAGGTTTGATCATCGGTATCACTCTATACATTGTTCAACCTCATCTCCTGACAAGTACTCTTTACTCGTACCATGGTATGTGGTCTCTTATGAACTTATTCATATGCTTGCAAGACATTAGACGACATTCCACCGAGAGGGCCCAGAGTATATCTATCCGTCATCGGGATGGACAAATCCCACTGTTGATCCATATGCCTCAACTCATACTTTCCGGATACTTAATACCACCTTTATAATCACCCATTTACACAGTGGCGTTTGATGTAATCAAAGTACCTTTCCGGTATAAGTGATTTACATGATCTCATGGTCATAAGGACTAGGTAACTATGTATCGAAAGCTTATAGCAAATAACTTAATGACGTGATCTTATGCTACGCTTAATTGGGTGTGTCCATTACATCATTCATACAATGATATAACCTTGTTATTAATAACATCCAATGGTCATGATTATGAAACTAATCATCCATTAATCAACAAGCTAGTTAAGAGGCATACTAGGGACTCTTTGTTGTTTACATATCACACATATACTAATGTTTCAGTTAATACAATTATAGCATGATATATAAACATTTATCATAAACATAAAGATATAAATAATAACCACTTTATTATTGCCTCTAGGGCATATTTCCTTCAACCACGACCTCCGAGGACTCCCGAGTTACCCTTCGCGGAGTAGATAAATGCCCCTTGCTACTTGCACGCGTACATCCATTCCAAAGACAACAAGAAGAAATCAAGTCATCTGCTCAGAGACTGTCGACAGTTCATCGAGATGCAGAAGCTCATCCAACAGCAACAGTAGCCAATTCCACCACCACCGCCACCTCAGCACGAGGTTCAGTAGGTCCAGCCTCACAACTCTAATGAGTCTTTTCCGCCACCACGTGGACAAATGAGTATGATTCACAGAACTGGTGTTTCGATAAGGGAGATGAAGAAACTCACCCAAGAAATCAACCTGGCAGAAAGTATCATGGCTAATATTCCTGAATACATTGAATGGTCATCTCAGAGCTTTATTTTCAGCAGAGCAGATCACCCGATGACAATCCCAAAGCCAGGGCACGCTGCATTAGTGGTTGAAGCGCAAATTGGAGGGTTTAAAATGAGCAAGGTCTTCATGGAAGGTGGAAGCGGATTAATTCTGATATTTCTCGACACAATCAAAAACATGGGGATTACGATGAGGATGCTAGAAGAAACAGATACTTGTTTCCACGTGATTCTCCGCACCTTACCAGTGTACTCTCTTGGCAAAGTTTACTTGAACGCTGTCTTCGGAAAACCCAACAGCTTCAGGAAGGAAAAGATCGAGTTTCAAGTAGTAAACTGGGAATCACAGTACCATGCTATACTTGGGAGATCAGCTTATGCCAAGTTCATGGCTATGCCACAATATGCGTACCTCAAGCTCAAGATGCCTGGGAACAACGGAACAAACATCACAGTCTATGGAAGTTTGTCACGCTCAGATAATTGTGATCTCGAGTTTCAGAGGATTGCTGCCAAGTTTGGACTAAAACAGGAACCTGACAACTTCCCCTCAAAATCGTCAGCACTCGATAATAAGGAAGATGAACACGTCAAGAAGTTGACGAAGAAACCGGCTGATCTTGCTCTAGAAGCTTCAACAGTAAAAACTTTGGCAGCTGACGGCAAGACCGTTATAGAAGAAAACAAACCTCCGGCACTCATCGCAAGAACTCCTGATGAAACTAGTGACGCTTCCAAAGCCACCAGCACGTCGGATAATTAAGCTCAAAGATAAGAAGAACCCTCATCTTGTTTAAAAGGATGGGTAGCAGTATATTTAGTTTTTTCTCTTTTCAATAGGGCCCTTTTT
The DNA here is from genome assembly GCF_022539505.1 of Lolium rigidum. Lineage (NCBI taxonomy): Eukaryota > Viridiplantae > Streptophyta > Magnoliopsida > Poales > Poaceae > Lolium > Lolium rigidum. The sequence continues at coordinate 133,067,800 of NC_061511.1, forward strand.
AGCCATTTAGTTCTTGCTTATTTTATTAATGAAGACTCAAGTTTCGTCTCATTGAAGTATTGCAGTAATTCGGGACACCCGAACAAAATCATCAAGAACTTTGTTCGTATACTACACCGAGCATCGGTTTAATTGAAAATATGCCCAGAGATTGCACTTCAAAAAAAGCCTATGAAATTACGAGTGATATGATGCAAAATTGATGGGAATCTTGCTCTTTATCCTTCGCTACAGACGCCTCTAAGAGTGCCGCAAATAGCAAGGATCATGAAACACGTATGAAAACGACCCATGTCTCGTACTTTAAACTACAGAAGTACTAAAGAGCGACGGAGTCATCGGCATATTTAGTTCCACCGATTCACTCGGGAGCTACTGTCAAGTCATGCATCGGTTGAAAACAAAGTTGCACATACAACGGATTTAGCAAAACCTGCAACACGAGCTGATCACTCAAATAATTTGCTACTGACAAACATACGTATACATCATAATACAAATGTAAAGCGAGTAATTGAGATTTACTCCTTCACATTTTGCCAACGGCATTACCAAAAAAGAGGTACTTATGTATACACCTGCTGATAAATTAGTTTAACTTTAATCATCCGAACATTCGGATGCAGCAAGTATTGGGGCATTCTCTTTACAACAGGAGTATACTTCTGAACTACTCCTGTGGAGCCTCTTTTTCTTCAGCTGCTGCCAAGGATTCTTCAAGCCTTGCGATAACGATGGCGGCAGGGACCTCCACCTTTGGGTCCGGCACTAAATCCCCATCAGCATTAGCAATTGTCATCAAGTCTGCAGAGGGATGACGTACAAGAACAAGGGCAAATGCAGCCTTAGCTCCTGCGATAAGTTGTGCTTGAATCAAGCTTCAGATCTTCCTGGTATTAATGAATTCTAACATTAAAGTCAACAATGTAGGAGGGACCCCATTCAAAGGTAACATTGTCTCCCAAATTATTCGCAACCCTTTATAGCACTTGTCGAAGAATCGATGGACCTGCTGAACCCGATCTTGGAACTTCGTGATAGTAGAAGCCTTTGATTGGTTCTTCAAGAAAACCTCATCTAAAGATGACAGTTGAGTCAACGTATTTACAAGCTCATGGATAGGCTTGTTTTCCTCGGCTGGGTTCAGGGCTATGACTAGAAGGAGAAACAAAGGGAGATGAGAAGATACCTTCTATGAAAAATAAGGAGCAAGGAGGTAAGGACGCTTACAGTTCAAACTTTCCGTGGCTCTATGCAATTCACCAAGAGCATAGCGTTCTGCGTCAGCCGCAAGTTCGTTCTTCTTCCTGATAATAGCAGCCAAAGCATAAGTACTGCGCATATCCTTTTCCATCTGAGCAATTTGATCCTTCAAGCGTTGGAGTCGATCATTCTCAGAACAAGCACCTGAAGAATCATTGGTAAATGAAGGGACAGGAAAAACTTGCAAAAAGTTATTCAAAAGCATGATGGATTATATGGGTTCAACACTGGATTTTACTCCCATCGGGAGCATGCAAATAAAAGTGTTATAACAAGAGGGTACTAGCAACATTGCCAGTACACAATTTGATACAATCAGAGAGGTCTTATGACAGGAAATTGTTTCAATCAAGAAGAATTACAAAAATGAAATCAAGGGGCATGGGTTTGGTTCGACAAGCTTGGTCCAACGGACGATTTCTTTGCCGAGACCAACTCAAGAATCTGGCGAGCACACTTAAGCGCTGAGATTTTAAAGTCACCCAAGTCAACAAATCGCCCATCTTGGTCCTTCGGCAGCTCCTTGGACATTTCTTCAATATTGGCTTTGCAACCATGACCCATCATAAGCTGAAAAGCTAGGAGGGAACCGTAGGTTCGCGAAGTATGTTTGAATACCTCGATAACCTCCTTCGTGTTGATGGAAAAGGCATCGATCAGCTGACCCAAAGTCTTGTTCTGGTCAATCTTGGGAAAGATCATCGAGTGCATCCTCGCCATGGCTCCCTTACCCTTCTGGAGAAGGTCCTGAACAAGCTTGTGGGACTCGAGGGTTAGCGACAAAGCATTTGCCGGAGAATTGTTCGGGAGTTTGTCCAGAACTTCAGCAGGGATGTCGGCAGCCTCTGCAAGAAACGAAAAGGAGGAGTTCACTAACTAAAAACTGAATCAATAAAGCAAAAATAAAAAAGAAAGCCAAATGGGAATTACTGAGCAAGGCCAAAGTAGACTCGCGAAGAAGATCATCCTTTTCGGTCATCCGAGCTTCGGCAGCAAGCCTGGATGTTTCTTCGTCCTTCAGCTTCCTCTTCAGCCCCTCGAGTTCATCGTTTAAGGAATCCACCTCCTGGCGTGCCTCGGCAGCTATTTTTATTGCACCCTCCAACTTTGAAGAAGAAGACTCAACCTCCTTTTGCAGCCGGGCTTTGTCAACTTCAAGAGAAGTATATTGGGAGGCGAAGGCCTCCAGCGAAGAGATAACGGCCCACAAATTCTAGGGAAATAAGAAAAGATGATTGTTATTAAACGGAGAATTAACCATCAGAAAGTTTTAAAGACCCATTCGGGAGCTACCAGAGACGTATATATTATTGAAGCATAAAAGGCTTACAGGTTTATCAGGAGGAGAAGTCATAGTTGCGGCAGTCGAAGGAATCTCCTTTCCTTTGGAGAGGGAAGAAGCTGTCGAAATTTGAGCCACGGGGGCTACAGAAGGAGTTGAAGCCTCGGAGGTGGAAGGTGGCTAGCATCAAAATGGTTGGGGAGATATAAGTGGGATTGAGTCTTCTTGGCTAAAAAGAGTGAGGCGCCGGACTTCATCAAGTAGCTCCTTCTCACATAACTCAGCAATGTTTACTCTGGTTTCATCCTTGGGGCCCGAATACAACCACATCGGATGGGTGATACGTCTCCAACGTATCGATAATTTCTTATGTTCCATGCTACTTTTATGATGATACACACATGTTTTATACATACTTTATGTCATATTTATGCATTTTCCGGCAGTAACCTATTAACGAGATGCCGAAGAGCCAGTTGTTGTTTTCTGCTGTTTTTGTTTTCAGAAATCCTAGTAAGGAAATATTCTCGGAATTGGACGAAATCAATGCCCAGGGGCCTATTTTTCCACGAAGCTTCCAGAACACCGAAAGGGAACCGAAGTGGGGCGACGAGGCGCCGCCACACTAGGGCGGCGCGGCCCAGGGGGGCCCGCGCGGCCCTAGTGTGTGGCCCCCTCGTCAGCCCTCCGACTCCGCCCTTCCGCCTACTTAAAGTCTTCGTCGCGAATACCCCAGTACCGAGAGCCACGATACGGAAAACCTTCCAGAGACGCCACCGCCAATCCCATCTCGGGGGATTCAGGAGATCGCCTCCGGCACCCTGCCGGAGAGGGGAATCATCTCCCGGAGGACTCTTCACTGCCATGGTCGCCTCCGGAGTGATGTGTGAGTAGTTCACCCCTGGACTTTGGGACCATAGCAGTAGCGAGATGGTCGTCTTCTCCTAATTGTGCTATCATTGTTAGATCTTGTGAGCTGCCTAACATGATCAAGATCATCTATTTGTAATGCTACATGTTGTGTTTGTTGGGATCCGATGAATAATGAATACTATGCTATGTTGATTATCAATCTATTATCTATGTGTTGTTTATGATCTTGCATTCTCTCCGTTATTAGTAGCGGCTCTGGCCAAGTCGTTACTTGTAACTCCAAGAGGGATTATTTATGCTCGATAGTGGGTTCATGCCTCCATTAAATCTGGGACAGTGACAGAAAGTTCTAAGGTTGTGGATGTGTTGTTGCCACTAGGGATAAAACATCAATGCTATGTCTAAGGATGTATTTGTTGATTACATTACGCACCATACTTAATGTAATTGTCAGTTGTTTGCAACTTAATACTGGAGGGGGGTCGGATCATAACCTGAAGGTGGACTTTTTAGGCATAGATGCATGCTGGATAGCGGTCTATGTACTTTGTCGTAATGCCCAATTAAATCTCACAATACTCATCATAACATGTATGTGCATGGTCATGCCCTCTTTATTTGTCAATTGCCCAACTGTAATTTGTTCACCCAACATGCTATTTATCTTATGGGAGAGACACCACTAGTGAATTGTGGTCCCCGGTCCATTCTTTACATCGATTACAATCTACTGCAATACTCGTTCTACTGTTTTCTGCAAACATCATCATCCACACTATACATCTAATCCTTTGTTACAGCAAGCCGGTGAGATTGACAACCTCACTGTCACGTTGGGGCAAAGTAATTTGGTTGTGTTGTGCAGGTTCCACGTTGGCGCCGGAATCACTGGTGTTGCGCCGCACTACACTCCGCCGCCATCAACCTTCAACGTGCTTCTTGACTCCTACTGGTTCGATAAACCTTGGTTTCTTATCGAGGAAAACTTGCTGCTATACGCATCACACCTTCCTCTTGGGGTTCCCAACGGACGCGTGCTGTACACGTATCAAGCTCTTTTTCTGGCGCTGTTGCCGGGGAGATCAAGACACGCTGCAAGGGGAGTCTCCACTTCCAATCTCTTTACTTTGTTTTTGTCTTGCTTTACTTTATTTTATTTACTGCTTTGTTTGCTCATCTATCTATCTATTATATAATTAAAGTACAAGACAATTGACGGTGAAGATTAAACAACGTAAAACCAATGGATTAGATTAAAGTAGCTAAGCACGAAAAAAAGAACGTAAAAAGAGAGAACGTACCCAACCAGGATCGGTTGGAAAAAACTGAATATATATTCGCACCAACACGTGCAATAAAATATCGATTTAATGTCACGCACAAAAAATAAGAAGACGTAGGCAACCAGGTTTCCACGATAGGAAATAACTGAACATATATCAGCGCGAGCATTGTACGATAAAAGATGTCTTCAATTTATCCCGACCCCTCAATAAATCATACTCCGGTATCGGAACTAGACGGCGGATCGGATCGAACTCCACCTGAACAGCGCTGCCCTACCAACCCAACCCTAACTATCCCGACGATCAAAATAGCCTATGCCGGACCGATGAACCTATGCACATCACCGCGCAAATGCCACCAGACAATCGGTAGATCAAAGTCGATTCATTGTCGAGGTTGAGACGCCCACCCCACCAGCGGGCGCATCGGATTCATGGTATTACGAACCCAATACAAGCTGAAGACACCATGGGGCGGAATAGGTCAATGGAACGACAGTAGTGTCGTTGATTTTGGGTAAAATCTGTAAGTAATCCTCGGTGTGTGATTCAAGGTCCAGATTAAGCAACAATCCATGGACAGTTTCGATGATAGAAAGAGCTAATATGGAACTTGGAGTCAGATAATCACATAGAAGGACACGGAGAGTAAGCTATTCGCATCGAAATTTAGGCTGCTACAAGGTGTCGGTGGCCTCTGCCTATTGCCAGATTTCCTGGACGTGGAGAGCTGGAGGCCATCTATGGTAGATCATCTTCATGGGCAGGGCCCTGCTGTAGGAAGAAGGAACTGCCATCTTTCCACGTGCAGTTGCGCAAGCAATTGGCACGACCTTTGCCAGGCAAATCACAATATGTGTGCGCGTATGGACGCATGGTGACTTGGTGAGGTACCTAACCACCTCGCTTGCACATGCATAATGATATATTCATAATGTACATAGTAATTTCGATTACGCGGACTAGGTTTCCCAAACAAGATTTTTAGGTTCTATATATATTCATTCAGGATATTCACTTTCGCCGAAGATCTTCTCTCTTTCTCTTATAAACATAATGCTATTGTTTTGTTTTCCTGTACCTTTCCTTTACTCGCACCCACTGATACTGTAGGATATGTGTATCCCCTATCCAGGGAGGCACAAATTATGTTCTGATATTGTGGCTAAACTCTTCATAGTGTTGTTTCAGAGATAGAGTGGTGTGCATTCAAGATGTCAAAAGGTTGCCCCTCGATTAATAGAATCTTCAGTAAGCAGGGAAATACAACATCAAAACTGAGGTAGTTCTCCCTAGCGTTTATTCATCCTTTCCTAATTGGTTAGCTTTCATCTATTTGCTTTTGTTTTCACTAATGTACTTAAAACTAAGAACATATTGTACTTGACCATGTTACAATATATTCTATTCTACTGTATGGAGCTAGAACTTTCTGACTAATGGCTGCCATGTAATCAGTGATCTGTAAACGGGCACCATATTCATAGAGAGGTTAAGCTCCACACGCATGCCTGACCAAGCCACATCTAACCATCTCTCTGCAAGTTGGATCATCAAGAGTTCGAACAAACGCCATGACGCAAGCATGAAAGCAAGGCACCCAGTATGAACCCGGCAGATCGCGGGCATCACAACCACCATGCAGCTTGACCTCCAATTCACCAATGGATTGATAACAGTGCAGTTAGTACAGACCCTCAATGTCAACATGTCAAACAGATCGAAATAAACATAACAGAAATGTTGTCAACTATAGGTAGTATCGTGGATCTCCCACTTCATGTGTGTTTCTAGATATAACCTACTTATTATATTAAAATCACTTCATGGTAGCACTAATATGGTGTCCAAGAATTTATGTGAGGTGAACATAAGAGGATGCCTAGACACCTCTAAAGTGGAAGTAATTAAATCATCTAAATAATATTATATATATGTTATAAGAAAATAATATCTTCTAAGTTATCATTATAAGAATATCTTTAGTGCTTCATTATAGACGTCTTCTGGAAAATATACATTGCCTCACATTTTGAGGAAATCATCTAATTTAAGAAACTATATATACCCTCGCAAAAACAACAACTATATACTGCCAGTGATTTTTTTTGGTGGGCACCCCATCTATCTTATATGTCTTCTATTATCTCTGAAAAAATCATTGAAGCATGGATATTCTTACCTCTCCTATAACATCCCCCAAGGGTCGTCGTGGCATGGAGACTGTACATCATTTAATATCGGTGGTGACTATAGATCATTCGGGACTGAAAACTTTACATATATAGTTGCACGGCAAAATAATTCAACTCCCACTAACTCCTCAAAAATATTTTCTAAATCAAATTAAGATGACAATATATCCTTCACACAATGGAACTATGAAAATCAGTGAAGTAGAGATATATAACTATAAATGAAATAAAAATCCAACAAAACATATAAGACTAATTTTAATGCCAAATTCTAAACTAATTCAAAACATGCTCAAGTTATGTAATATTATAAAAGGGTAATATATAATTCTGAAGTCAACAATTAATTAGTAATAAACATATAATGCATAAACATCTAGCCGCGCAATTGCGCGGGACGACCTGCTAGTTATATCAAAAATACAAAAAAAAATTAGTTGCCAGCTTTACTTTATTTACTATCTTGTTTGCCATATTAAAAACACAAAAAAATTAGTTACTTGCATTTACTTTACTTATTTCATCATGTTTCCTCCTAAGTTTATTCTTAAAGATGTACCGGTAGGACGAGGGTCTATCATTGGAAAAGATAATATAGAAGATTTTTTCACTCATATTAGTACGGTTGAAGATTTTGAAGATAGACACTTGGTAGAGCTTGCTCCTACTTACGAAATTGCTGCTGTTTCTTTAGTACACATGTTAGAAGCTAGATTTGTTAACCTCAACCCCGTAATGCAGCATATGTTTCTTACACTAGGTGACTGTCGTGGTATCGTCACGGCATATGCCATAGGATGGCTAATGAAGGTGGTTCCTAGTGGTATCACGGCGGTATCCGGATGCGGGTATGGGGACGAGTGACACGGTCGACGTACCCAGGTTCAAGGCCCTCCCGTGGAGGTAAAATCTCTACTCCTGCTATGAGTGTATATGGTGATCACACAAGTACAATGGTGCTCCTAGAGCCGTATCCGGCTTGCCCCGGGAGGCTAAGGGAGACGAAGGTCTCTCTCACGGAGGCAGCGCTAAGGCTAGAATGAAGTGAGAATGATCGATCCCCTGCACGAGAGGGGGTAGTGCGGCTTATATAGGCGCCGGCACTTTACATAGAAGTCCCTATGATCTACTGGCCGGTTTGGCCGGCTTCGGCTTCCGCTCCTTCCCGAGGCGTTGACGTCAGTAGCCGTTGAGGCCTCATGGCCTGTCCCATCCGACTGCCTGAGTCAGCGGTATGGAGAGGAAGCGTCTCTGTCGCCATCATGCCCTGTAGCCGGTACGGACCGACGTGCGCCATGATGGCATGTCCGCCGTGTGGCACTGTTGCTCCACATTGCCCCTTACTTTACGGGAGATGAGGTCAGCGTGGACCTCTGAACCCGGACCACCTACCCAGTTCCTTCTCTTGAAAGACTCGCCAACCTCGAGTCGGTCTAGAGGATAAAACCCCAGTCGGATATGGCTTGTAGAAGCCGGCCCAGCTACAGCAAAGTCGGCCGTAGCCAGGCCGACTAGGACTTAGAGCCAGCCGGCTTCCGAGGCAGCCGGCCACGGCTCCAGCCGGCTGCTCCTCAGCCAGCCTTTGCCGCGAGCCGGCCGGCCTCCAGCCGGCTGCTCCGCGTCCATTGCCCTACCCGGGGTCTTCCCCCCGACATTAGCCCCCGAAGCTGGCAAGGTCCTACGTTAAGAGGAACCTAGGCAGGTTTTCCTGGCTTCAGATATCTCTTGAATGTGTGGCGGCACTCGGAGGGGCCGACTGAGAATTTTCATTCAGCCGCCTGCGCCCTCATCCGGCTCGCTTCGTCCGGCTTCTTCCTGCCGGAGGCCGTTTTTTGCTTCTGCATATTTTACTTTTTCACAAGTGTTGGCGACGTCTCCGCCTTGATAGGAGAGTCTGGGGCCGGATTGAATTTAATGTCCGGCTCTGACTTCGGCGGGCCGGAGTCTCCGCCGCCTTGGACCTTACGCCCGACTTGACGGGTCTGACATTTGGCTCCTGCTGCCGCTTCGTCTGGTCACTTCAATGTCGCCTCCGGATCCCATGCGGTCGTGGGGGACATGGTGTGGCCGTTTCTGGTAACCGATGTGGTCGTGGGAGGAGTTAGTGCGCAATAAATCCGGGGATCGTGGCCCACGTCTGCCACTTGGAGGCCAACCGCCCGCGGCAGGTCGCTATAAATGCCGCGGGGGAGGCATCGAGGCGGCCACTGTGCCCCTTTCTTCCTCCTCGCGCTCTCGCTTCACTTCTCCCCTTCGCTCGAGCTCTTCGTCGCTCCGGCGGTTTTTCTTCGCTGCTTCCCTGGCGAACTTCGGCGGGCAGCCGCTCCGACGCTCCTCCGCCAAGCCGCCGCCGCAACTTCGTCAATCGGGCGCCACGGGGCCACGCGTGTCCACGGTACGCTCTCCGCCGCCGCCGTCGCCGCCGTCTCGTGGTTCTTCCTTGCCGTTTCCCCTCTCCGGTTCTTCTTCATCTTCCTCCTCATCGATGGCCCAACCAAGTGGTTCTTGGAGGGGTTCATACATGTGGGAGGACGACATCGAGCGTCTTGTGCGCCTCCGCCGGATTCCACCGGAGGTGATCACGAGGGTGCCCGGCGAAGAGCTGGAGCCCATGCCGAACCCCGGCGAACGTGTGGTCTTCGGGGCGCACTTCGATCGAGGGTTGGACCTGCCGGCTTCAAACTTCTTTAGCCATTTCTTGGACTTCTTCGGCCTGCAGCCTCATCACTTGCCGGACAACGCCTGCGTCCTCCTCAGCTGCTATGTGGCCTTCATGGAGGGCTACGCCAGCTTGTGGCTGGACATCGACTTCTGGAGCCGGCTTTTCTTCATCAAGGCGCAGACGACTGACGGCCACCTGCGGGCCTGCGATGCCGCCTCTATATACTCTCGCCCGGGTACGCCCTTCCTGAAGATCCCGACGGTGGATTCGGTGAAGAATTGGCAAATGTCGTTCTTCTACGTGCGGAACGAGAACCCGTCCTTCGACCGGATCAACCTGCCGGAGTACAACCCGGTGATGTCTACTTCCCCCTCCTTTTCCTGTAGACAGTGTTGGGCCTCCAAGAGCAGAGGTTTGTAGAACAGCAGCAAGTTTTCCCTTAAGTGGATCACCCAAGGTTTATCGAACTCGTGGAGGAAGAGGTCAAAGATATCCCTCTCATGCAACCCCGCAACCACAAAGCAAGAAGTCTCTTGTGTCCCCAACACACCTAATAGGTGCACTAGTTCGGCGAAGAGATAGTGAAATACAGGTGGTATGAATATATATGAGCAGGTAGCAACGGTGCCGGAAAATAGCTTGCTGGCGTGTAGTAAACAAGCGAGTAGTAACGCAGCGAGTAGTAACACAAGTAAACAAGTAAACAAGCAGCGATAGCAGATATTTAGGAACAAGGCCTAGGGATTACACTTTCACTAGTGGACACTCTCAACATTGATCACATAACAAAATAGATAAATGCATACTCTACACTTTTGTTGGATGATGAACACATTGCGTAGGATTACACGAACCCTCAATGCCGGAGTTAACAAGCTCCACAATAATGCTCATATTTTAGTAACCTTTAGTGTAAGATTGTCGTGGTATCGTCACGGCATATGCCATAGGGTGGCTAATCGAAGGGGCTCATGAGAGATCTCACGGCGGTATCCGGAAGCGGGTATGGGCACGAGCGACACGGCGACGTACCCAGGTTCGAGGCCCTCCGGTGGAGGTAAAACCTCTACTCCTGCTATGAGTGTATATGGTAATCACACAATACAATGGTGCTCCTAGAGCTGTGTCCGGCTGGCCCCGAGAGGCTAAGGGAGACGATGGTCTCTCTCACAGGGCAGCGCCGTAGGTAGGTCAAAGCAATAAGTGATCGATCGTCCCCGCACGAGAGGGGTAGTGCGGCTTATATAGGCACCGGCACTTTACATATAAGACCCTATAGTCTACTAGCCGGCTTGGCCGGCTTCGGCTTCCGCGCCTTCCCGAGGCGGTGACGTCAGGAGCCGTTGAGGCGTGATGGCCTGGCCCATCCGGCTGCCCGGGTCAGCGGTATGGAGAGGAGGTGTCTCCGTCGCCGTCAGCCACTGTAGCCCGTACGGCGCGTCGTAAGCCATGATGGCCTGTCCGGCGCGTGGCACTATTGCTCCACAGTGCCCCGCGCTTTACGGAGGATGAAGTCAGCGTGGACTTTGGGAACCCGGATCACCAACCCGGTTCCTTCTAGTGCAAGACTCGCCAGCCTCGAGTCGGTCTGAGGTACAGACCCCCATCGGATATGGCTTGTAGAAGCCGGCCCAGCTACAGCATTGGCGGCCGTAGCCAGGCCGACTAGGACCTGGAGCCAGCCGGCTTCCGGACCAGCCGGCCACGGCGCCAGCCGGCTGCTCCTCAGCCGGCCTTTGCCGCGAGCCGGCCAGTGGCCAGCCGGCCGCTCACCGTCCATTGCCCTACCCGGGGTCTTCCCCGACATTAGCCCCCGAAGCCGGCAAGGTCCTGCGTTTAGAAGGACCTAGGCAGGTTTTCCTGGCTTCTCGAATATATTTGACGGCACTTGGAGGGGCCGACTGAGGATTTCCTTTCAGCCGGCTGCGCCCTCATCCGGCTCGTTCCTGCCGACTGCTCCCAGCCGGCCGCTTTTTACACTTGTATAGTTTTTGCTTTCTCGCAAGATTTGATGGCGTCTCCGCCTTGCTGAAGAGTTTTGGTTCGAGTGGAACTTTTTGTCCGGCTCCGGCTTGCTGCGCGCCGGGGTCTCCGCCGCCTGGGCCCTCGCGCCCGACTTGACCGGTCCGACGCCCTGGCCCGGGCTGTCGGTTCGTCTGGTCACATCAATGTTCCTCCGGATCTGGTGCGGTAGTGGGCGACGTGGTGCGGCGGTTTCTGGTAACGGTAGCGGTCGTGGGCGACGTTAATGCGCAGAAGATCCGGGCGGCGTGGCCCACGAACGCCACTTGGAGGCCAACCGCCCGCGGCAGGAGGCTATAAATGCCGCGGGGGAGGGTACCGAGGCGGCACTTGCTCACTTCTTCTTCCTCGCGCTCTTGCCTCCATCGCTCTCTGCGCGCTCGAGCTCACCGTTGCTCCGGCGAACGTCTTCCGCTGGCGAACTCCGGCGGGCGAATCTCCACCGATCCGCCGCCACTTCACCAGTCCGGCGCCACGGGGCCGCGCGTCTCGACGGAGCGTCCTCAGCCGCCGCTGTCGCCGCCGCCGTCGCAAGGTTCTTCCTCGCCGTTCCGCCTCTCCTGGTCATCTTCTTCTTCGGCCTCGTCGATGGCGTCCCCCAGCGGATCATGGAGGGGCTCCTACATGCGCGAGGACGACATCGAGCGCCTGGTGCGCCTCCGGCGAATCCCGCGGTCGGTGATCACGCGGGCGCCCGGCGGGGAGTTGGAGCCCAAGCCGGAGCCCGGCGAGCGCGTCGTTTTCGGCGCGCACCTCGACCGCGGGCTGGGCTTGCCGGCTTCAACATTCTTCCGGCGGTTCTTGGACCACTTCGGCCTTCAGCCGCATCACTTGCCGGCCAACGCGTGCGTCCTCTTGAGCTGCTACGTCGCGTTCATGGAGGCTTACGCCGGCCTGTGGCCCGACATCGACCTCGGAGCCGGCTCTTCTACTTGAAGGCCCAAACCACCGAGGGCCGCTGCGGGCCGTGGCGCCGCCTCGATCTACACCCGGCCCGGTACGCCTTTCCCCAAAATCCCCACCGTCGATTCGGTGAAGAACTGGCAGATGTCATTCTTCTACGTGCGCAACGACGGGGCGCTCGTTGACCGGATCAACTTGCCGGAGTTCAACCCGGCTCCTCCAGTCGGCCGGATCAACTGGAGCCACAACGCCCGCTCGACGGATCAGACCGCCGAGGTGAACCTGCTCTGGGACTTCCGGGGACAGCCACCATCGGCGGGCTGACCGCCGAAGATCTCCTCGCACCATCGCCGAGCGCCGGGTGCTGCCGCTCCGGATGCGCTCCCACAAGATCGGGCACATGTCCGGCCGGTTCGATCCGAACCGGACGTCCAAGCGCGCTGCTCAACAAGGCTCGGGTGGCCAGCGGGTGAATCACATCACCAAGGCGAACCTGACGGAGAGGCTGGAGCTACGGGCTGGTGCCTCGCGACGGGGAGCATCCGCCGGCGCGGGTAAGTCTCATGTCTCTGCCATTTTCCGGCTTGCGGCTGCGAGGCCGACTTCCTTTTCTTCTGCCGACTTCCGGCTTGTCATATGTTCATGTTTTTTCTGTCTTTCTAGCTTTTTGAGCGCCAGAACGCCGAGGATGGCGACCTGGCGACGAAGAGGTGGACGCCGGATCACGTCGATCCGGCCGACCAAGCCGGCGAGCATGCCGGCGACGACGACCTGCCGCAGGCACCTGATCTAGGCGGCCAGGGGGAGCACAATCCGCCCCCCTCACCGGAGCAGCAGGAGGAGGAGGAGGAGCCGGCGATGTCCGGCACGGGGCCCATCCCCGCCGTGCCTCTGCGTGCGAGGCCGCCAAGCACCACGGCGACTTCGGCGCCCAAGGGCACGAAGCGAGCCGGCTCCACCGCCGCCTTGGAGGCGAAGGCGAAGAAGCTGCGCCGGCAGCAGCCGAAGATGGTCCCGGAGAAGGCCGGGTGAGTTCTTTCTCTCTTTTTCTTGTTTGATTCCTTTTCTTTCCTTACTTTTGTGCTTATTATCTCTTTGTTCATCCGGCTAGGGCCCCTATCAAGTTTGCCCAGGCGGCGGCTCCCGGCAAGCTCCGCGCGTTGTGTCGCCGCTTCCCCGCCGAGAGGAGGGAGCGGACGCCGCAGCCTTCCTCGCGCGCATCTACACCGCCGCCGCCTGCCGCAGGGGCGCCTTCCTTCGCCGTGCCGCTGGCCTCAGCGCCTGATCGCGGCACGCGGGTTGAGCCGACTCGCCAGGCGACGCTGGACGACATGTTCCCGGGCCGGACTCGTCCTCTGGGCCCAGCTGCTGGGGCTGGTCTGGGAATGCCGCCGTCGACCGGAGCCGGAGCCGGCAGCTCCGCACCGCCTGCGACCGGAACCGGAGCCGGGAGGGCTGCGCCGCCCACGATCGGAGCCGGAGCCGGGCCGAGCGTGGTGGTGCTCGGACGAAAGTCCGGAGGAGGCACCTCGGGCGCCGGAGACGGCCCGGGCCGGCTGGGCCATCTCGCTGCGCCGGAGCGACGCCGCCACCGCAGCCGACGACGGAGGAGCCGGCCCGACGAGAGCCGGCAAGAGACGAGCCGGTGCGCACGGAGGGCGCCGACTCGCGCGCGCTGGTGAGGACGGGGACCCCAACGGCGTCACCGCAAGGCTCGCACGTGGCCAAGGGCGCACTTCTTCTTCGGGTGCCGTCCGCCTCCGACTCCAGCCTCGGCTTGGCTGCCACCATGGAGCAGGCGTGGCTCCGCGCCGACTCCTACGAGGTGACCAGCCGGGAGGGAACCCGGCCAAGCATCGGTGGAGATGTTCTTCTCCAGCCTGCAGGCCAATCTCAAGGCCAGGGCAACCGAGGCCGCGGCTAACGTCGCCAAGGTGGAGGAAGCCAGCAAGGTAAGCTTCGACTGTTTTTGATCTGATTATTATCCTGGTAGCCCTCCGAGGCATGGGCCGGCTGCTTGGAGCCGGCACGGGTTTCGCCTGATTGACTAACTTTTTCTTTTTTCCTTAGGCTGTGGCGGATCGGCGCACCGCTCTAGCTACAACCGCGCCGTGACCCACTACCACAAGGCCAAGCTCGGGCCGGGCCGACTTGGCCCGCGAGCTGGAAGCCGCCAAGGGTAAGCTCTATGCTTCTTTCGACTTGATGTCTTGTTTCCTTTCTAATCTTGGTTGGTCGACATTCCTTTCTGGCCGTCTTGTAGTTGAAGCCGCCAAGGTCCCGCAGCTGGAGTCGGATCTCCGAGCCGCTCGCGACCAGTGCGCCGTGAGCGAGGAGGCGGGCCGATCCGCCGCCCGCAAGCTGCAGGTGGCTGATGGGGAGCTGAAGCGGCTGCGCCTCGCTGGAGCGAGAACCACCTTAAAGAGCTTGCTGCCCTCAAGAAGGACGGGGAGGAGAAGGCTGGCGGAGCCGAGCGGGCGGCTGGACGAGGTGGAGAGGCAACGGCTTGCGCTTCAGGAGGAGGTCACCACCAAGTCCACGGAGCTGACGGCCACCGCCAAGCGCTGGACGGAGGGGATTGGCGCGCTTGATCGCGGCTTGTCGGGTGAGTGCCTCTGTGTTTCCTCCCCTTTGCCGGCTTTCGGCTGTCGGCTGCCGGCTTAGGTTGGTAGCCGGCGGCTGAAACTTATCTTTTTTCGCTATCTCCATCTTCGGGCTGGGGGCAGTCGGTTCATGCCGGCTGCCGCCGAGTCTTTGCTTTGCTCCTTCGAAAATTTGCATTTTTCAGCTTATTTCGGCTTTTGGTGGTTTCTGACATGCTTCTTCCCGCAGCGGCCTTCCTAGAGACGCAGGATGCGGCCTTGGCAGCCGTTGGCGTTGAGCGCGAGTCCCGGAGGCGAGCGGCCGGCGAGGGCAGCTCGGAGTACTTCGGCATGGAGGATCACCGGCGTCCATGGCTGCCCGCATCGAGCCCATCACCAAGCTCGGTCGGGAACTTCGGAAGGCGGCCGAAGAGCCGGTGCCCATGCGTGGCACGAAGAGGCGGCGCCGCAAGATATCTCCGGCCTCATCGCTGCGATGGAGCGGGCGCCGGACCGTTTCCTCGACCGGAAGGAGTCGGCCACGCGCGCCGGTGCGCGACATGGCGGCTGTCCTTCGTCCTCTCTTGGTACAACGAGGTGGACCCGGGGCAGCTTGAGTTCGGCGAGCCGGCGTGGAGGACAAGCTCCCGGCCGATCTCAAGGCCGCCCGCCTTGCTCGAGCCGGCGCCATCGCCGAGTTCGTCGACAAGACCCTCTTCGTCGCGGACCCGAACCCTCCTCTGTCCGATGGAGAGTACATGGACGATGAGGAGGCGGAGGACGTGCCGAGGACGACCGGCAGCCGGCTCCACCGATGCTCCTCCAGCTGGCGCTTAGTTTACCTGTCTTTTGATTGTTGCTTTTGCCAAGACAATTTATCAAATCCCCGGGATGCCGGGTGCATATGTAAGACAATATAATTATCCTTTTATTAAGGCACACTTTAATGTGTTTGTTAATCATTTGTGTGCCGGCTTGCTTTCTTTCGACTTGTTTGCTTTTTCCTATCCGCCCCACTCTTTGGCTGTGCTCTTGCCGGTCGTACGTCCGACTTGCGATCCGTCGCCGGATCAAGAGCGGGCCGCCGAGGAGGCCGACGGTACTTCGGTCGAACGAGCTGAATTCGGCAATCCGACACTTTATGAAAATTTGCAAGTCAATTCGCTTTTACTCTTTCCCTTAGTCGTTTTTCGCGTGCCGGCTCCCTAGGCCTTACTCCCGCCGACGCGGACGGCGGGGTTGCGGTATGTAGCTGGTTCGGAAGCCAGTGCGTCGGAACCGGATCACGTTGCGATCCGACCGCGTGAGAGGGTTCAAGCCAATTGGCGAAACAAGGTAAAGTACGCGAAAAACTTGTCGGAAACGGCGCTCTTGGCGCAAGATTTTTCATAACTTACAAAAGGGATACAAGGGATACATACATTCCTGTTCTCATGTGTAAAATGGGCGGAGCAACTTCGACATTCCGGGGACGTTTAGTCTCCTCGTCGGCCTTGTCCGGCTTGTTTTTCTTAGCCTCTTGGGCATCTATGAGATAGTAGGAATCATTGCCTCTGCCTTGCTCACGATGAAGGGACCCTCCCATGGGGATGCTAGTTTATGCTGTCCAGGCTGTCCGTTGGATCAGCCGGAGCACTAGGTCTCCTTCTCGGAATACTAAGGTCTTGACCTTCCGGCTGTGGTAGCGACGGAGGCTTTGCTGATATACGGTTGACCTGGACTCGGCCATCGGCAGGACCTCTTCAACCAGGTCGACTCCATCTTCGCGAGCTTCTTTGGCTTCGGCTTACGTAGTAGAGCTTGATTCTTGGCGCGTCGTGCTCGATATCGGTCGGCGGGGACGGCTTCGGCCCCGTATACGAGGAAGAAGGGTGTGAACCCGGCCGAGCGGTTTGGGCGTTGTGCGCGAGCTCCACGGCACGGCGGGCAGCTCTTCAATCCGGCAGCCGGCTGAGCGCTCAGCGGCTCCACCGGCCGGGGCCGGATGCCGGCTAGGATCAAGCCGTTAGCCTTCTCCACTTGGCCGTTGGTTTCCGGGTGTGCCACGGACGATAGGTCCATCCGGATCCCCATTTCTCCGCGGTGGCGTTTGAGGATGCCTTCGGCGAGGTTGCTGCCATTGTCGGTGATGATGCTATGCGGGTAGCCATATCTCACGATTATTTCCTTGAGGAATGTGACGGCTGTGGAGCCGGTCCGGCTTCTTGATTGGCTTGGCTTCGATCCACTTAGTGAACTTGTCAATCATCACCAAGAGATGAGTCATGCCGCCTCGGGCTGTTTTGAATGGGCCCACCATATCCAAGCCCCATACGGCAAATGGCCAGGTAATGGGGATGGTCTTCAAGGCGGAAGCCGGCGTGTTCCTTTGCTTGGCGAAGCGTTGGCAGCCGTTACACTTCTTCACCCGTTCTTCTGCGTCTACGAGCGCGGTCGGCCGGTAAAAACCGTGCTGGAAGGCTTTGGCCACTATGGCTCGGGAGGAGGCGTGGTGGCCGCACTCACCACTGATGGATTTCCCGTAGGAGTTCAATCCCTTCAGCCGGCTCGACGCACTCGGCTGGAACACCCCACTTACGCTGCGTTTGTACAGCTCGTGGTTGATGATTGTATAGGCCTTGGCCCTTCTCTCAATCTGCTCGGCTCGGACTCCGTCATCGGGCGGCACACGCGTCGGTGAGGTAGGAGAGGAATTCTTGTGCCCATGAAGGTACGCATCTTATCTCGAATACGGCTGACCAACGGGGTCTCTCGCGTGGGAGCTTCCGGCTCGACCTGCATGGTCGCCGGGTTCGGCTTGCTAGCCGGCGGGTTTGGCTTGCTAGCCCCGAGTGTGGCGATGAAGCCCCCGGGTTGGACTGAGAAGTCCCCGGGTTCGGCATGGTAGCCGGCGGGTTCGGCTTGTTAGCCCCCGACTTGGGCGATGAAGCCCCGGGTTCGGCTGAGCAGCCCCGGGTCAGGCGGCACGAATATTGAATCCGAATCCGGTGACGGTATGATGGACGGCTTCTTGATAACCGCCAAGGCGATGCCGGCGGAATGGCTTGCCGGGTTGAGCCAATCTTGGACAAGGCGTCAGCCGCCTCGTTGTTTGCTCGTGGCACATGGTGGAATTCGCAGCCGTCGAAGAAGCCGGATAGCTGCTGGACGTGGAAGCGATATGAGGCCATGTTGGCGTCCTTCGCGTCCCAGTCGCCAGATGCTTGCTGTATAACCAAGTCGGAGTCGCCGAAGCAAAGTATGCGACGCACACCAATCTCCTTGGCCAGCTTCAGCCCATGTATGAGCGCTTCATACTCCGCCACGTTGTTGGATGCGGCGAAGTGGATCTGCAGAGACGTAGTCCGGCCGGTCTCCCTTGGGAGAGGTGATGACGATGCGGCTCCCGGGCCGTTGCGCATCTTCGAGCCGTCGAAGTGCATCTTCCAATGTGTGGAATCCGGCACGGGCGGCGAGTGCGCATCTCAGCCCGGTCGACGAAGAAGTCCGCGAGGATCTGCGACTTGATGGCTGTGCGTGGCTCGTAGAGGATGGTGTGGGCGGCTAGCTCCGGGGCCCACTTGGCAACTCGGCCGTTGGCATCCTTGCTGCCGATGATTTCCGCCATAGGTCTTTGTGGCAACCACCCGGATAGGATGTTCTTGGAAGTAATGCTTGAGCTTCTTGGCTGCCATGTAGACACCGTAGGTGACTTTACGGTAGTGGGGGTAGTTTTGCTTCGGCCGGGAGAGCACTTCGCTGAGGTAGTAGGCGGGCGGCTGGACCAGCTGCTCTCTGTTTTCGGCTTCTTTGCGCTCCACCACCGGGACAACGCTAACCACTCGGTTGGTGGCAGCGATGTACAACGACATCGGCTCCATTGAACCCGGCGTTGCGAGGATTGGCGCGGTTGAGAGCACGCGCTTTAAGTCACGGAAGGCTTCATCCGCTGCGGTGACCGAGACGAACTTGTCCGCCTTCCTCATCAAGCGATATAGGGGCGGTGCCTTCTCCCCCGGCCGGGCGACGAAGCGGCTCAAGGAAGCGGACGACCGGCGAACTTACGGACGTCCTTGAGGCACTCTGCGGCAGCTCCATCTTCTCAATGGCACTGATCTTCTCCGGGTTGGCTTCGATTCCTCGGCGAGAGACGAGGTAGCCCAGGAGTTGGCCGGGCTGGCACGCCGAAAGTGCACTTGGCCGGGTTGAGCTTCATCCGGAATCTTCGCAGATTGGTGAAGGTTTCTCTCAGGTCATCAAGGAGGGTAGGCATCTCCTTGGTTTTTACAACGACATCGTCCACATATGCGTGAACATTTCTGCCGATTTGATCCTGCAAACACTTTTGCATGCACCTTTGGTAGGTGGCGCCTGCATTTTTCAAGCCGAATGGCATAGTCGTGTAGCGATAAGCCCGTACGGGGTAATGAACGAAGTCTTTATTTGATCATCCAGATTCAAAGGAATGCGGTGGTAGCCTGAATAGGCATCTAGAAAAGACAACGAGTTCACGGCCGGCGATCGAGTCTATGACTTGATCTATGCGCGGCGGGGGAAGGGGTCCTTCGGGCACGCCTTGTTCGAGGCTGGTGTAGTCGATACACATGCGCCGAGAGCCGTTCTTCTTCAAAACCGGGACCGGGTTCGCCAACCGGTCCGGGTGCGGTACTTCCATGATGAAGCCGGCGGCTAGGAGCCGGGCGATTTCTTCACTCAGATGGCCTTCCTTCGTTCTTCGGCGAAGCGCCTGAGAGGCTGCTTCACCGGCTTGGCGTCGGGCCGGACGTGGAGGTGGTGCTCAGCCAACTCCCTCGGCACACCCGGCATGTCTCTTGGAGTCCATGCGAAGATGTCCCGATTCTCACGGAGGAAGCTGGTGAGCTCGCTTTCCTATTTCTTGTTCAAGCCGGCACCGATGGTGACGTACTTGTCCGGCTGCGCCGGGTCCAGCAGGATCTTCTTGGTGTTGTCGGCCGGCTGGAAGTGAGTCGTCCCAGCCGGGTTGCTGCCGGCCAGGCATGCCCGTCTGCGCGGCCTTAGCGAGGGCAACGGCGTCGTGGATGAGCTGCTTCTCGGTGGCGATGACCAGCGTCTGGGCCATCTTGGAGCTCTGCGTGGCGCGGTCCATGGAGCGGCGATAGTCGCCGGCTATGGTGATGACCCCCTTTGGGCCAGGCAGCTTCATCTTCAGGTACCCATAGTGGGGCACCGCCATGAACTTGGTCAGGGCCGGCCTGCCCGGGAGCGCGTGGTAGGGACTCACGAGGTCCACCACCTCGAACTCGATTCTCTCGGTGTGGAAGTGGTCCGGCTTCCCGAACATCACCTCCAGCGTGATCCGGCCGATCGGCTGGCAGCAGTGGCCTGGCACGATGCCATGGAAGACGGTGGGGGTGGGGCGCAACTCGGCCTCCTGGATGCCCGGCTTGCGGGCGGTGTCGCGGTAGAGGATGTTGATGCTGCTGCCGCCGTCGATGAGGACGCGCGAGAATCGCACGCTGCGCCGAGTCGTGCCGATGGTGGGGTCGAGGACCATGGCGTAGCTGCCCGGCTTCGGCAGGACAGCCGGTGTGTCGCGGCGATCAAATGTGATGGCCTGCTCTGACCGGTTTAGGTGCTGGGGACCGGCGGTATGACCGCGTTGACCTCGAGGAACGGCTCTGCCGGCTCGTCTTGTCCTCGGGCTCGGAGGTGAAGATGATGTAGGTAGCATCTTCGGCCGGATATCGGCCATGGTGCACTTGGTTAGCCTCGTGGTGCTCGAGGTTGGCGTTCTCTGCGCCGCCTTGACCACCCGGCCCGCCGGCTGGAGGGCGGGGGTGGAGGGGGAGGGGTTCGCCGCTTGTCGGCCGCTTCATGAAGTGGCGGTCGCGGGTGGTGTGGTTGGAGGGGTTCTTGCCGGCGTGGTACTTGCACGGCGAGTCGAGCATCTGCTCGAAGGTGTACTTCGGCTTCCATTGCCGGTCCGTTTGCTTCGCGGCGGCTGCCACCTGCCGCGTTGTCCGACACGGCTGCCACATGGGCGGAACCGTACCGGCGGTCCGGCTGGTCGGCCGTGACGCTTGCCGCGGTAGTTGTCCCGCCGGCTGCCATGCGAGCCGCCCTCGGCCGGCTTGTGCTCAGCCGGCTTGTTGTCTCGTCTTGCTGGGGCTGGTGAAACGTCGGCCGGCGCTTTGCCGGCTTCCTCGGCCCGGCGCGTACTTGTCGGCAATGGCCATCAAGGCGGCCATCGTCTTGGGCTCGCTGCGGCGTAGCTTGTGCCACGGCATGGTGTTGGGCCGGCAGCCTCCCATGAAGAAGCCGATGGCTTGCATCTCGTGCACGCCCTCGCAAGAGTTGCGCATCTCGCACCAACGCGTCGGGTACGCGCGATCCGTCTCATCCGGGCCCTGCTTGCACATCTCAAGGCTGTTGAGGGCGACCCGGCCGGCGATAGGTGCCGGTGAAGTTGCTGATGAAGGCGGCCTCGAAGTCCAGCCAGCCGTTTATCGCTGCCGGCTGGCAGGTTGTTGAGCCATGTGCGGGCGGAGCCGAGCAGCATTAGGGGGAGTAGCGCACAGCCCAGCGCTTGTTGCCCCGAGAGATGCCGGCTGCGGTGGAGTAGTCCGGCAGCCGGTCCTCCGGCTTGGCGGTGCCGTCGTACTTGGGCGTGTCGCGGGGGAGCCGGAAGCCGTCGAGCACGGGCTCGTTGGCGATGCGGGGCCCGAAGCACTTGGGGCAAGCCGGCGCCTCCTCTTCCGCGATGCGGGATTCGATCGGCCGGTCGAGGCGATCTCTGGCGTCGGCGGGCTCGATGCGCGGGCCCGGCCGGGAGTGGGCCGGGCTGGCGAGCGCCGCCGGCTTCCGGGGCCGGCCGATGTGGGCGTCGAGGCTCGGAGTCTTGCTCCTGGTTCCGCTTGGCGGGGCTCGGCTGCTGGCTGCTGCCGCCGCCCGGCTGGTGGCTCGGCCGGCTCGGGGTTGCGCGCGTGGCGCGGGAGTCGCTGCGCCGGCTTGGTCGCTGGGAGGCGGATTCGGCCGTGTCCCCGGCGTTGCCTGCGGCACCACGAGCGTGAGGAGCCCTAGGGTCTCGGGCGTGCACGGGGTCTTTCGACCGCCCGGTGGCAGCCTTCACCAAATCAGCCACCCGCGCGGTCTGGCGGCGTAGCTCTTCGCCTTCGAGGCGGTGCAGCTCTTCTGCGGCGGCTTCGGCCGCGAGCATGTTCTTGTCGGGGGTGTTGTAGATGGGCAGCTCCATGGATGGAGCCGGCTCGTCCGCCGCCGTCGCGGTCGATCTCGGCGCCTAGGTCGCGGCCTCTGCGGCGGATCTCGGCCGGCTCGGCCGGGGTTGTCGCCGCCCGGGCGTGAGGCCGTGGGCGTGGTTGTACTCGCGGCTGGGTGATGTCCCATCGGCGCTTAGCAGCAGCCAGCTCCTCGGTCCGCTGAGGAGGAGCACGCGGTGCGCCTCCAGGTCTGCCTCGATGGCGGCGGCGTCGGTGCCGGCGCCGGTGGTGAGCGGGGTGCTCAGCTTTGCCCGGACTTGCTCCAGCCGGGACGGTGGTGGTGGCGCCTTTGGGCCCGAGCCGGAGGCGTTGGGGTCGACGTTGTGCTCCAGGTTGGGGCCGCGGGTGCGTGGGTTCTTGGTGACTTCCTCGCCAGCCATCATGACTTGCACGACGGCGGGGCTGGCGGGAGCGCTGCTGCCGGCTCGCGGAGGAGGGCTAGCGCAGCGCAACACCTGCCGCGGGTAGCGCGGCGGTGCGACGGTGGCGACGTAGACGTCGTGGCCGCCGAAGGAGATGACGCGGCCGCCGGCTCGGGAAGGGCCGGTCGGCGAAGCAGCCGGCGTTGTCGGCCGACGCGGTCGAGGAGCCGAATCTCCAGATCAAGCCCGAAGCGACTCGCGCGCCGGTGGTGATGGTGAGGCCCGTCCGGATGAAGACACCGGCCGAGGATGCTGAAGGCCCCACGGTGGGCGCCAAATGTCGTGGTATCGTCACGGCATATGCCATAGGGTGGCTAATCGAAGGGGCTCTCGAGAGATCTCACGGCGGTATCCGGAAGCGGGTATGGGCACGAGCGACACGGCGACGTACCCGGGTTCGAGGCCCTCCGGTGGAGGTAAAACCTCTACTCCTGCTATGAGTGTATATGGTAATCACACAGTACAATGGTGCTCCTAGAGCTGTGTCCGGCTGGCCACGAGAGGCTAAGGGAGACGATGGTCTCTCTCACGGGGCAGCGCCGTAGGTAGGTGAAAGCAGTAAATGATCGATCGTCCCTGCACGAGAGGGGTAGTGCGGCTTATATAGGCACCGGCACTTTACATATAAGACCCTATAGTCTACTAGCCGGCTTGGCCGGCTTCGGCTTCCGCTCCTTCCCGAGGCGGTGACGTCAGGAGCCGTTGAGGCGTCATGGCCTGTCCCATCCGGCTGCCCAGGTCGGCGGTATGGAGAGGAGGTGTCTCGTCGCCGTCGGCCACCGTAGCTCGTACGGCGCGTCGTAAGCCATGATGGCCTGTCCGGCGCGTGGCACTATTGCTCCACGGTGCCCCGCGCTTTACGGAGGATGAAGTCGGCGTGGACTTTGGGAACCCGGATCACCAACCCGGTTCCTTCCTGGTGCAAGACTCGCCGGCCTCGAGTCGGTCCGAGGTACAGACCCCCGGTCGGATATGGCTTGTAGAAGCCGGCCCAGCTACAGCATTGGCGGCCGTAGCCAGGCCGACTAGGACCTGGAGCCAGCCGGCTTCCGGACCAGCCGGCCACGGCGCCAGCCGGCTGCTCCTCAGCCGGCCTTTGCCGCGAGCCGGCCAGTGGCCAGCCGGCCGCTCACCGTCCATTGCCCTACCCGGGGTCTTCCCCCCGACAAAGATAGATCAACAGACTAAACCAAGTACTAACATAGCATGCACACTGTCACCTTCATGCATATGTAGGAGGAATAGATCACATCAATATTATCATAGCAATAGTTAACTTCGCAATCTACAAGAGATCATGATCATAGCATAAACCAAGTACTAACACGGTGCACACACTGTCACCTTTACACACGTGCAGGAGGAATAAAACTACTTTAATAACTTTGCTAGAGTAGCACATAGATAGTAGTGATACAAAACTCATATGAATCTCAATCATGTAAAGCAGCTCATGAGATTATTGTATTGAGGTACATGGGAGAGAGATGAACCACATAGCTACAGCGGAGCCCTCAGCCTCGGGGGTGGATTACTCCCTCCTCATCATGGAGGCAGCGATGGCGGTGAAGATGGCGGTGAAGACGGCGGTGGAGATGGCTCCGGGAGCAATTCCCCATCCCGGCAGGGTGCCGAAACGCAGTTCTGTCCCCCGAATTGGAGTTTCGCGATGGCGGCGGCGCCCCTGGAGTCTTTCTGGAGTTTCGTCAATTGGTGTTGAGGTTTTAGGTCACGACGGCTTAAATAGGCGAAGAGTCGGAGTCGGAGGGGCCACGGGCTGCCCAAACCATAGGGGGGCGCCCCCCCTGGCCGCGCCGGGGTGTGGTTTGGTGGCCCTGTCCCCCTTCTCTGGCGGTTCTCGTGTGTTCTGGATGCTTCCGGGTAAAATAGGAACTTGGGCGTTGATTTCGTCCGATTCCGAGAATATTTCGTTACTAGGATTTCTGAAACCAAAAACAGCAGAAAACGAGAACCGGCACTTCGGCATCTTGTTAATAGGTTAGTTCCGTAAAATGCACAAATATGACATAAAGTGTGCATAAAACATGTAGATAACATCAATAATGTGGCATGGAACATAAGAAATTATCGATACGTCGGAGACGTATCAGCATCCCCAAGCTTAGTTCCTGCTCGTCCCGAGCAGGTAAAACGATAACACAGATAATTTCTGGAGTGACATGCCATCATAACCTTGATCATACTATTTGTAAAGCATATGTAGTGAATGCAGCGATCAAAACAATGTATATGACATGAGTAAACAATTGAATCATATAGCAAAGACTTTTCATGAATAGTACTTTCAAGACAAGCATCAATAAGTCTTGCATAAGGGTTACTCATAAAGCAATAAATTCATAGTACAGACATTGAAGCAACACAATGGAAGATTAAGTTTCAGCGGTTGCTTTCAACTTGTAACATGTATATCTCATGGATAGTTGTCAATGCAAAGCAATATAACAAATGCAATAAGCAAGTATGTAAGAATCAATGCACAGTTCACACAAATGTTTGCTTCTTGAGGTAGAGAGAGATAGGTGAACTGACTCAACAATAAAAGTAAAAGAATGGTCCTCCATAGAGGAAAGCATCGATTGCTATATTTGTGCTAGAGCTTTTATTTTGAAAACATAAAGAGAGCATAAAAATAAAGTTTTGAGAGGTGTATGTTGTTGTCAACGAATGGTAGCGGGTACTCTAACCCCCTTGCCAGACAAACCTTCAAAGAGCGGCTCCCATGAATTATTTTATTTTTGGGTGGCACTCCTTCCAACCTTTCTTTCACAAACCATGGCTAACCGAATCCTCGGGTGCCTGCCAACTATCTCATACCATGAAGGAGTGCCTTTTTATTTTAGTTTTATTATGATGACACTCCTCCCCACCTTTGCTTTCTCAAGCCATGGCTAACCGAATCCTTCGGGTGCCGTCCAATCAATCACATACCATGGAGGAGTGTCTATTTTTATTAATTAATTTGGGACTGGGAATCCCATTGCCGACTCTTTTTGCAAAATTATTGGATAAGCGGATGAAGCCACTAGTCCATTGGTGAAAGTTGCCCAACAAGATTGAAAGATAAACACCACATACTTCCTCATGAGCTATAAAACATTGACACAAATCAGAGGTGATAAATTTTGAATTGTTTAAAGGTAGCACTCAAGCAATTTACTTTGGAATGGCAGGAAATACCATGTAGTAGGTAGGTATGGTGGACACAAATGGCATAGTGTTGTTTGGCTCAAGGATTTGGATGCATGAGAAGTATTCCCTCTCGATACAAGGTTTAGGCTAGCAAGGTTATTTGAAACAAACACAAGGATGAACCGGTGCAGCAAAACTTACATAAAAGATATATTGAAAACATTATAAGACTCTACACCGTCTTCCTTGTTGTTCAAACTCAATACTAGAAATTATCTAGACCTTAGAGAGACCAATTATGCAAACCAAATTTTAGCATGCTCTATGTATTTCTTCATTAATGGGTGCAAAGCATATGATGCAAGAGCTTAAACATGAGCACAACAATTGCCAAGTATCACATTACCCAAGACATTATAACAATTACTACATGTATTATTTTCCAATTCCAACCATATAACAATTTAACGAAGAAGAAACTTCGCCATGAATATTATGAGCTAAGAACACATGTGTTCATACGAACCAGCGGAGCGTGTCTCTCTCCCACACAAGCATGATGTAATCCAATTTATTCAAACACAAACAAAAATAAAAGCATACAGACGCTCCAAGTAAAGCACATAAGATGTGACCGAATAAAAATATAGTTTCAAGAGAAGGAACCCGATAATTTGTCGATGAAGAAGGGGATGCCTTGGGCATCCCCAAGCTTAGACGCTTGAGTCTTCTTGATATATGCAGGGGTGAACCACCGGGGCATCCCCAAGCTTAGAGCTTTCACTCTTCTTGATCATAGTATATCATCCTCCTCTCTTGACCCTTGAAAACTTCCTTCACACCAAACTTCTCATAAACTTCATTAGAGGGGTTAGTACATAATCAAAAACTCACATGTTCAGAGGTGACACAATCATTCTTAACACTTCTGGACATTGCTCAAAGCTACTGGAAGGTAATGGAACAAAGAAATCCACCCAACACAGCGAAAGAAGCAATGCGAAATAAAAGGCAGAATCTGTCAAAACAGAACAGTCCGTAAAGACGAATTTTTAATAAATACTTCCGTTGCTCAGATAAGAAAACTCAAAACTAATGAAAGTTGCGTACATATCTGAGGAACACGCACGTAAATTGGCATATTTTTCTGATTTTTCTACAGAGAAAACAGCCCAGATTCGTGACAGATAGAAATCTGTTTCTGCGCAGAAATCCAAATCTAGTATCAACCTTCGATTAGAGGCTTCACTTGTCACAACAAAACACAAAACTAAGATAAGGAGAGGTTGCTACAGTAGTAAACAACTTCCAAGACACAAATATAAAACAAAGTACTGTAGCAAAATAACACATGGGTTATCTCCCAAGAAGTTCTTTTCTTTATAGCCATTAAGATGGGCTCAGCAGTTTTAATGATGCACTCGCAAGAAATAGTATTTGAAGCAAAAGAGAGCATCAAGAGGAAAATTCAAAACAAATTTAAGTGTAACATGCTTCCTATGAAGAGGAATCTTGTACACAAATAAATTCATGAAGAGCAAAGTGACAAGATTAGGAAGATAAAACAAGTATAGCTTCAAAAAATTTAGCACATAGAGAGGCATTTTAGTAACATGAAAATTTCTACAACCATATTTTCGTCTCTCATAATAACTTTCATTAGCAACATGAGCAAACTCAACAATATAACCATCACATAAAGCATTTTTTATCATGAGTCTCATGCATAAAATTATTACTCTCCAAATAAGCATAATCAATTTTATTAGTAATAGTGGGAGCAAATTCAACAAAGTAGCTATCATTATTATTCTCATCAAGTGCTGGAGGCATAGTATAATCACAACAAAATTTACTCTCCATAGTAGGTGGCACCAAAAGACCACTATCATTATAATCATCATATATGGGAGGCAAAGTATCATCAAAGAAAATTTTCTCCTCGATGCTTGGGGGACTAAAAAGATCATGAAAACCAGCTTCCCCAAGCTTAGAACTTTCTATATTATTATTAACAATGGTGTTCAAAGTGTTCATACTAATATTACTACCAGCATGCAAATAAGATTCCACAGGTTTTTTAATTTTCGCATCAAACAATCCATGTTTTAAATCAGGAAATAGAATAAGAAGATCATTCTTGTCCATAATGCCAAACTAGTGTAAACTAGAAACAAAAAGATGCAATTGCAGGATCTAAAGGAAATAGCTTCGAGTACTTACAACGATGGAAAATAGCTTGGTAGCCGAGGTCCGGAGTGTGAGTACCTTTTACCTTTCCTCCCCGGCAACGGCGCCAGAAAATAAGCTTGATGTCTACTTCCCCCTCCTTTTCCTGTAGACAGTGTTGGGCCTCCAAGAGCAGAGGTTTGTAGAACAGCAGCAAGTTTTCCCTTAAGTGGATCACCCAAGGTTTATCGAACTCAGGGAGGAAGAGGTCAAAGATATCCCTCTCATGCAACCCTGCAACCACAAAGCAAGAAGTCTCTTGTGTCCCCAACACACCTAATAGGTGCACTAGTTCGGCGAAGAGATAGTGAAATACAGGTGGTATGAATATATATGAGCAGTAGCAACGGTGCCAGAAAATAGCTTGCTGGCGTGTAGTAAACAAGCAGTAGTAACGCAGCAGTAGTAACACAGTAAAACAGTAAACAAGCAGCGATAGCAGTATTTAGGAACAAGGCCTAGGGATTACACTTTCACTAGTGGACACTCTCAACATTGATCACATAACAGAATAGATAAATGCATACTCTACACTTTTGTTGGATGATGAACACATTGCGTAGGATTACACGAACCCTCAATGCCGGAGTTAACAAGCTCCACAATAATGCTCATGTTTAAGTAACCTTTAGTGTAAGATAGATCAACGCTACTAAACCAAGTACTAGCATAGCATGCACACTGTCACCTTCATGCATATGTAGGAGGAATAGATCACATCAATATTATCATAGCAATAGTTAACTTCGCAATCTACAAGAGATCATGATCATAGCATAAACCAAGTACTAACACGGTGCACACACTCGTCACCTTTACACACGTGCAGGAGGAATAAAACTACTTTAATAACTTTGCTAGAGTAGCACATAGATAGTAGTGATACAAAACTCATATGAATCTCAATCATGTAAAGCAGCTCATGAGATTATTGTATTGAGGTACATGGGAGAGAGATGAACCACATAGCTACAGCGGAGCCCTCAGCCTCGGGGGTGGATTACTCCCTCCTCATCATGGAGGCAGCGATGGCGGTGAAGATGGCGGTGAAGACGGCGGTGGAGATGGCTCCGGGAGCAATTCCCCGTCCCGGCAGGGTGCCGAAACAGAGTTCTGTCCCCCGAATTGGAGTTTCGCGATGGCGGCGGCGCCCCTGGAGTCTTTCTGGAGTTTCGTCAATTGGTGTCGAGGTTTTAGGTCACGACGGCTTAAATAGGCGAAGAGTTGGAGTCGGAGGGGCCACGGGCTGCCCAAACCATAGGGGGGCGCGCCCCCCCCCCCCTTGGCCGCGCCGGGGTGTGGTTTGGTGGCCCTGTCCCCCTTCTCTGGCGGTTCTCGTGTGTTCTGGATGCTTCCGGGTAAAATAGGAACTTGGGCGTTGATTTCGTCCGATTCCGAGAATATTTCGTTACTAGGATTTCTGAAACCAAAAACAGCAGAAAACGAGAACCGGCACTTCGGCATCTTGTTAATAGGTTAGTTCCAGAAAATGCACAAATATGACATAAAGTGTGCATAAAACATGTAGATAACATCAATAATGTGGCATGGAACATAAGAAATTATCGATACGTCGGAGACGTATCACCCGGCGCCGCCAGTCGGCCGGATCAACTGGGGCCACAACGCCAGGACAACGGACCCGGACGCAGAGGTGAACCTTCTGTGGGACTTCCTGGGGGCCTGCGTCAGTGGGGGCCGGCTGAGCGTCGAGGACCTCCTCTGCACCTACGCCGAGCGCCGGGTGCTGCCGCTCCAGCTGCGCGCCCACAAGATTGGGCACATGTCCGGCTGGTTTGATCCGACTCGGACGTCCAAGGTGGAGCTCTCCAAGGCCTAGGTGGATCGCCGGGTGAACAACGTCACCAAGGCCAACATGCCGGAGAACTGGAACTGGGGGCTGGCGCCCTACAACCGGGAGATGCCGCCTAAACTGGTAAGTTTCTCTATTTTGGCCGACGATCGGCTTGCGGCTGCATGGCCGACTTTGTTTTTGCCGACTTCCGGGTTGCGGCTTACTCATACCCTTTGTTTTGTCTTCAGCTTTTCGACCGCCAAGGCCTTGAGGACGGCGACCTGGTGGAGAAGATCTGGACGCCGGATCATGCTGATCCAGCTGACCAAGCCGGCGAGCAAGTCGGCGACGACGAACTGCCGCAGGTGCCCGACCAAGGCGGCCAAGGGGAGCACAACCCGCCTCCTTCGCCAGAACAGCAGGAGGAGGACGAGCCGGCGACGTCCACCACTGGGCCGATTCCTGCGGTGCCCCTGCGCATGAGGCCGCCTGGCGCCTCGGCGACTTCTGCGCCCAAGGGGAAGAAGCGGGTCAGCGACCGCTCCACAGCCGGCGAAGGTGAAGAAGCAGCGCCGGCTGGGGCCCAAGAAGGTTCCAGAGCAGGCCGGGTAAGTCTTTCTTCTTCTTTGTTTGATTCCTTTGCTTTGCTTTCCTTTCTTTCCATATTTATCTTCTCTTGTTTGTCCGACTAGGGCTGCTATAAAGTTCACCCAGGGTAGCGGCTCTGGGCCGGCTTCCCGCGTTGTGTCGCTGCTACAGCGACAGAGGAAGGAGCCGACACCGCAGCCTTCAACGCGTGCGCGCACGCCGCCTCTCGTCGTTGTGCCGCCTGTGGCTACGCCACCTTCCGCGGGGGCATCTTCTTCAGCTGTACCTCTTCCTACAGCGCCTGGCCGCGGCGCCCAGGGTGAGCCGGCTCGACGGCCCACTCTAGACGATCTGTTTCCGCGCCATGCTCGCTTTCTGGAGCCTGCGGCCGGAGCCGGCAGGGATATGCCGCCTGCAACCGGAGCCGGAGCTGGCGGGGCTGCGCCGCCTGAGACTGGGATCGGCGGTGCCGTGCCCAGCGTCGTGGTGTTGGAGGAGATCCCGGAGGGAGCGCCTCAGGCGCCGGAGACGGCAGCTCCCACCGGGCCGACTGTTTCGACTGCGCCGCCTCCATCTTCGGAGCCGTCGAGGGAGGAGCCGGCTGGGAAGGAGCCGGCCAGGGACAAGCCGGCGCGCTCGAGAGACGCCGGCTCCCGGGCATTGGTGAGGACAGAGGGCCCATCGGCGCCACCTGAAGGCCTTCACGTGGCCAAGGGCGCCCGGCTACTGAACGTGGCGTCCGCCTCCGACTCCAGCCTTGGCTCGGCTGGCACCATGGAGAATGCGTGGCATCACGCGGACGCCTACGAGGTGACCAGCCGGGAGGGGAATCTAGGCGTGGTGCCCATGAAGATGTTCTACTCCGGCTTCCGTGCCAATCTCAAGGCCAGGGCCGCGGAGACCGCTGCCAACCTGGCAAAGCTGGAGGAGGCCAGCAAGGTATGGGTTTTAATCTTATCTCTTGCAACTTTTTGTTGTTATCCTCGTAGCCCTCCGAGGCATGGGCCGGCTGCTTGGAGCCGGTTCGGGTTTCGCAGATATCTGACTTTGTTTCTCTCAGACGGTTACGGAGCGACGTACCGTCTTGTATAACCGTGTGGTGACTAGCTACCACAAGGCGAAGATCGAGCGAGCCGGCTTGGCTCGTGAGCTGGAGGCCGCCAAGGGTAGGGTTTTCTTCTTTTTGACTTGATTTCTTTTTCTTCGATTTCACTCGGCTAACGGCTTTTCTTGCCGATT
The DNA here is from genome assembly GCF_022539505.1 of Lolium rigidum. Taxonomy (NCBI): domain Eukaryota; kingdom Viridiplantae; phylum Streptophyta; class Magnoliopsida; order Poales; family Poaceae; genus Lolium; species Lolium rigidum. The sequence continues at coordinate 133,099,532 of NC_061511.1, forward strand.
TGCAGCTGAAGCCGCCCAGGTCCCGCAACTGGAGGCGGACCTTCGTGCCGCCCGCGCCCAATGCGCCGAGAGCGAGGAGGCGGGCCGGGCTACTGCCGCCAAGCTGAAGGTGGCTGAGGGGGAGCTGACGCGGCTGCGCCGGCTTGAGGATAACCACCTCAAGGAGCTCTCCGCCCTCAAGAAGGCTGAGGAGGAGAAGGTGAAGGGCCTGAGCAAGCGGCTGGAGGAGGTGGACCAGCAGCGGCTTGCGCTTCGCCAAGAGGTGACCGCCAAGTCCGAGGAGCTGTCGGCCACCGCCAAGCGGTGGGTGGAGGAGATTGGCGCGCTCGACCGCGGCTTGGCGAGTGAGTGCATTTTCTTTCTTCCTTTCCCCTTGCCGGCTTTCGGCTATCGGCTTAGGTTGGCAGTCGGCGGCAGAAACTTTGATTTTTCGATATCTCCATCTTCGGGCTAGGGGCAGTCGGCTTATGCCGGGTGCCGCCAGTCTTTTTTCTTTTACTTCGAAATCTCCATCTTCAGGCTGGGGGCAGTCGGTTCTTGCTGGCTGCCACCAGGCTTACTTTAGAGCTTCGGAATCTCCATGTTCGGGCTGGGGGCAGTCGGCTTATGCCGGCTGCCGCCAGTCTTTTTTCTTTTACTTCAAAATCTCCATCTTCAGGCTGGGGGCAGTCGGTTCTTGCCGGCTGCCGCCAGGCTTACTTTAGAGCTTCGAAATCTCCATCTTCGGGCTGGGGGCAGTCGGCTCATGCCGGCTGCCGCCAGTCTTACTTTACGACTTCGAAAATTTGCATTTTCAACTTTTTTCCGGCTTCGACAAATTTCTGACATGCTTCTTATTTGCAGCGGCCTTCCCTGAGGCGTAGGAGGCGGCGTTAGCAACCGTTGGTTCTGCGCGCAATGCCCGGAGGCGGGAAACCGGCGAGGGCAGCGTCGAGTACTTCACCATGGAGGATTACTTGGCGTCCATGGCCGCCCGCGTCGAGCCCATCACAAAGCTTGGCTGGGAGCTCCGGAAGGCGGCGGAAGAGTTGATCCGGCTGCTGTGGCCGACTGAGACTCTGCCGCAGGACCTCGCGAACCTTATGATCTGGCTGGAGAAGGCGCCTGACCGCTTCCTCGACTGGAGGGAATCTGCTGCGCGCGCGGGGGCCGACATGGCGTTGTCCTTCGTGCTCTATTGGTACAACGAGGTCAGCCTCGACCTGCTTGAGTGCCGGCGAGCCGGCGTGGAGGATGCGCTTCCGGCGGAAGACAAGACTGCCCGCCTGGCCCGAGCCTGCGCCATTGCCGACTTCATCGACAAGGGCGTCTTCATCGAAGATCCGAGCCCGCCGTCTGAAGACGAGGGCGAGGAGGAAGATGAGGAGGCGGAGGACACGCCTGAGGAGAACCCGGCAGCCGGCTCCGCTGATGCTCCCCCGACTGGTCCTGATCCAGCAGGTGCTTAGATGTACCTGCTTTAGATGTTCTTTTGCAAGACAATTCGTTAAATCCCCGGGATGCCGGGTGCATATGTATGAATATTTATTATCCTTTTATTAAGGCGCACTTTAATGTGTTTGTTAATCATTTGTGTGCCGGCTTGCTTTCTTCCGACTTGTTCGCTTTTTCCCATCCGCCCCACTCTTTGGCTTTGCTCTTGCCGGTCGTACATCCGACATGCGATCCGTCGCCGGATCAAGAGCGGGCCACTGGGTGAGGCTGACAGTATTTCAGTCGAACAAGCCGAGTTCGGCAATCCGGCACTTTTATGAAAGTTGCAAGTCAATTCGCTTTCACTCTTTCTCTTAGCCGTCTTTCGCGTGCCGGCTCCCTGGGCACTTACTCCCGCCAGCCGGACAGCCGGGTTGCGGTCTGTAGCTGGATTGGAAGCCGGCTGTCGGAAACCAGATCACGTTAATAAGCAGGCCGCGTGAGAGGGTGTTAGCCAATCGGCGGAATAAAGTAGAGTACGCGAAAAACTTGTCGAAAACGGCGTTCTTGGCGCTTGCTTTTTCATAGCTTACAAAAGGAGTACAAGGATACATACATTCCTTCTCTCAAGTATAAAATGGGCGAAGCAAGTTGACATTCCAGGGACGTTTAGTCTCCTCGTCAGCCTTGTCCGGCTTGTTCTTTCTGGCCTCTTGGGCATCTATGAGATAGTAGGGATCGTTGCCTACCGCCTTGCTCACGATGAAGGGACCCTCCCATGGGGATGACAGTTTATGCTGTCCGGCTGTCCGTTGGATCAGCCGGAGCACTAGGTCTCCTTCTCGGAATGCTAAGGGTTGGACCTTCCGGCTGTGATAGCGTCGGAGGCTTTGCTGGTAAATGGTAGATCTGGACACGGCTAGCAGTCGGGCTTCTTCGACTAGGTCGACTCCATCTTCGCGAGCTTCTTTAGCTTCGGCTTCTGTGTAGAGCTTGATCCTTGGCGCATCGTGCTCGATGTCAGTCGGCAGGACGGCTTCGGCCCCGTATACGAGGAAGAATGGTGTGAAGCCGACTGAGCGGTTTGGCGTTATACGCAGGCTCCACAATACATTGGGCAGCTCTTCAATCCAGCAGCCGGCTGCTCGCTCGAGCGGCTCCACCAGCCGGGGCCAGATGCCGGCTAGGATCAAGCCGTTGGCCTTCTCCACCTGCCCATTGGACTCCGGGTGCGCCACGGACGCTAGATCCATCCAGATCCCCATTTCCTCGCAATAGCGAGAGAAGATGCCTTGGGCGAAGTTGCTGCCGTTGTCGGTGATGATGCTGTGGGGGTAGCCGTATCACACAATGATCTCCTTGAGGAATGTGACGGTTGTGGAGCCTTCCAGCTTCTTGATCGGCTTGGCTTCGATCCACTTGGTGAATTTGTCAATCATCACCAAGAGGTGTGTCATGCCGCCTCGCGCTGTTCTGAACGGGCCCACCGTATCCAAGCCCCATACGGCGAATGGCCCGGTGATGGGGATGGTTTTCAAGGCGGAAGCCGACGAGTGCCTCTTCTTTGCGAAGCGTTGGCAGCCGTTGCACTTCTTCACCAGTTCTTATGCGTCCTTGAGCGCAGTCGGCCAGTAGAAACCGTGCCGGAAGGCTTTGGCCACTATGGCCCTGGAGGAGGCGTGATGGCCGCACTCTCCTTGATGGATTTACCGTATGAGTTCAATCCCTTCAGCCGGCTCGACACACCGCTGGAACACCCCACTTACGCTGCGTTTGTACAGCTGGTGGTTGATGATGGTATAGGCCTTGGCCCTTCTCTCAACCTGCCTGGCCTGGACTCTGTCGTCAGGCAACACATCGTCGGTGAGGTAGGAGAGGAAATCTTGTGCCCATGAAGGTACGCATCTTATCTCGAATACGCTAACCAACAGGGCCTCCTGCGTGGGAGCTTCCGGATTCGACTGCTTGGTCGCCGGGTTCGGCTTGGAAGCCGGCGGGTTCGGCTTGCTAGCCCCCGAGTTTGGCGATGAAGCCCCAGGGTTGGACTGAGAAGTCCCTGGGTTCAGCATGGAAGCCGGCGGGTTTGGCTTTGAAGCCCCCGACTTGGGCGATGAAGCCCCCGGGTTCGGCTGAGCAGCCCCCGGGTCAGCCGGCACGAATATGGAATCCGAGTCCGGTGACGGTGTGATGGACGGCTTCTTGAGAAGCGCCAGGGCAACGCCCGGTGGAATAGCTTGCCGGGTTGAGCCAATCTTGGATAGGGCGTCAGCCGCCTCGTTGTTTGCTCGTGGCACATGGTGGAATTCACAGCCGTCGAAGAAGCCGGATAGCTGCTGGACGTGGAAGCGGTATGAGGCCATGTTGGCGTCCTCCGCGTCCCAGTCGCCAGTTGCTTGCTGTACAACCAAGTCGGAGTCGCCGAAGCAAAGAATGCGATGCACGCCTATCTCCTTGGCCAGCTTCAGCCCATGGATGAGCGCTTCGTACTCCTCCACATTATTGGATGCGGCGAAGTGGATCTGCAGGACATAGTCCAGTCGGTCTCCCTTGGGAGAGGTGATGACGATGCCGGCTCCTAAACCGTTGCGCATCTTCGAGCCGTCGAAGTGCAGCTTCCACTGCGTGGAGTCCGGCACAGGCGGCAAGTATTGCATCTCGGCCCAGTCGACGAAGAAGTCCGCGAGGATCTGCGACTTGATGGCCGTGCGTGCCTCGTAGAGGATGGTGTGGGCGGCTAGCTCCAGGGCCCATTTGGCAACCCGACCATTGGCGTCTTTGCTGCCAATGATTTTCGCCAGGGGTGCTGTGGCAACCACCTTGATGGGGTGCTCTTGGAAGTAGTGCTTGAGCTCTTGGCCGCCATGTACACGCCGTAGGTGACCTTCTGGTAGTGGGGGTAGTTTTGCTTCGACTGGGAAAGCACCTCGCTGAGGTAGTAGACTGGGCGCTGAACCAGCTGCTCTCTGCCGGCTTCTTTGCGCTCCACCACCAGGACGACACTAACCACTCGGTTGGTGGCAGCGATGTACAACATCATCGGCTCCATTGAAGTCGGCGTTGCGAGGATGGGCGCGGTTGAGAGCACGCACTTTAAGTCACGGAAGGCTTCATCCGCCTGCGGTGCCCAGAAGAATTTGTCTGACTTCTTCAGCAATTGGTACAGGGGCAGTGCCTTCTCCCCCAGCCGGCTGACGAAGCGGCTCAAGGAGGCCAGGCAACCAGTGAACTTCTGGACGTCCTTGAGGCACTGCGGCAGTTCCATCTTCTCGAGGGCACCGATCTTCTTCGGGTTGGCTTCGATCCCTCGCTGAGAGACGAGGTAGCCAAGGAGTTGGCCGGATGGCACGCTGAACGTGCACTTCGCCGGGTTGAGCTTCATCCCGAATCTTCGCAGATTGGTGAAGGTTTCTCTCAGATCATCAAGGAGGGTAGTCGTCTCCTTGGTCTTTACAACGACATCATCCACGTATGCGTGAACGTTTCTACCGATTTGATCCTGCAAGCATTTTTGCATGCACCTTTGGTAGGTGGCGCCTGCATTTTTCAAGCCGAACGGCATAGTCGTCTAGCAATAAGCCCCATACGGGGTAATGAATGAAGTCTTTATTTGATCATCCGGATTCAAAGGAATCTGGTGGTAGCCTGAATAGGCATCTAGAAAAGACAACAGTTCACAGCCGGCAGTCGAGTCTATGAATTGATCTATGCGCGGCAGGGGGAAGGGGTCCTTCGGGCACGCCTTGTTTAGGCTGGTGTAGTCGATACACATGCGCCAGGAGTCGTTCTTCTTCAGGACAAGGACCGGTTCGCCAACCAGTACGGGTGCAGTACTTCCATGATGAAGGCGGCTGCCAGCAGCCGGGCGATTTCTTCACCGATGGCCTTCCTTCTTTCTTCGGCAAAGCGTCTGAGAGGCTGCTTCACCGGCTTGGCTTCAGGCCGGACGTGGAGGTGGTGCTCAGCCAACTCCCTCGGCACACCCGGCATGTCTCTTGGAGTCCATGCGAAGATGTCCCGATTCTCACGGAGGAAGCTGGTGAGCTCGCTTTCCTATTTCTTGTTCAAGCCGGCACCGATGGTGACGTACTTGTCCGGCTGCGCCGGGTCCAGCAGGATCTTCTTGGTGTTTTTGGCCGGCTGGAAGTGAGTCGTCCCAGCCGAGTTGCCTACAGTCGGCATGTCAGTCTGCGCGGCCTTGGCCAAGGCGACAGCGTCGTGGATGAGCTGCTTCTCGGTGGCAATGACCAGCGTCTGGGCCATCTTGGAGCTGTGCGTGGCGCAGACCATGGAGCGGCGATAGTCGCCGGCTACGGTGATGACCCCCTTTGGGCCAGGCAGCTTCATCTTCAGGTACCCATAGTGGGGCACCGCCATGAACTTTGTCATGGTTGGGCGACCTAGGAGTGCGTGGTAGGGACTGACGAGGTCCACCACCTCGAACTCAATCTTCTCGGTGCGGAAGTGATCCGGCTTCCTGAACATCACCTCCAGCGTAATCCGGCCAATCGGCTGGCAGCAGTGGCCCGACACGATGCCATGGAAGACGGTGGGGGTGGGACGCAGCTCGGCTTCTTGGATGCCTAGCTTGCGGGCGGTGTCGCGGTAGAGGATGTTGATGCTGCTGCCCCCATCGATGAGGACGCGCGAGAAGCGCACGCTGCGCCGGGTTGTGCCAATGGTGGGGTCGAGGACCATGGCGTAGCTGCCCGGCTTCGGAAGGACAGCCGGTGTGTCGCGGCGATCAAAAGTGATGGCCTGCTCTGACCAGTTTAGGTACTGGGGGACCGGCGGTATGACCGCGTTGACCTCGAGGGAACGGCTCTGCTGGCTCGTCTTGTCCTCGGGCTCGGAGGTGAAGATGATGTAGGTAGCATCTTCAGCCAGGTAGCGGCCGTGTTGCACTTGGTTAGCCTCGTGGTGCTCGAGGTTGGCGTTCTCTACGCCGGCTTGGCCACCCGGCCTGCCGGCTGGAGGGGGCGGGGCTGGAGGCGGGAGAGGTTCGCCGCTTGTCAACCGCTTCATGAAGTGGCAGTCGCGGGTGAGGTGGTTGGAGGGGTTCTTGCCGCTGTGGTACTTGCACGGCGAGTCGAGCATCTGCTCAAACGTGAACTTCCAGGGCCGGTCCTGCTTCTGGCGCCGGCTGCCGCCTGCCGCGTTTTCCGACACGGCTGCCACATGGGCAGAACCGTATCGGCGATCTGGCTGGTCGCTGTGCCGCTTGCCGCGGTAGTTGTCCCGCCGGCTGCCATGGGAGGCGCCCTCTGCCGGATTGTTCTCAGCCGACTTGTGGTGGTCCCGCCTGGAGGGAGCCGGCGATGCCTCAGCCGGCACCTTGCCGGCTTCTTCAGCCAGCGCGTACTTGTCGGCGATGGCCATGAGGGAGGCCATGGTCTTGGGCTCGCTGCGGCGCAGCTTGTGCCACAACATGGTGTTGGGCCGACAGCCGCCCATGAAGAAGCTGATGGCCTGGATCTCGTGCACGCCCTCGCAGGAGTTGCGCATCTCGCACCAGCGCGTCAGGTACGCGCGATCCGTGTCGTCTGGGCCGTGCTTGCACATCTCTAGCTGCTGGGGGCGACCCGGCCGGGGCCCTGCTTGCACATCTCTAGCTGCTGGGGGCGACCCGGCCGGCGGTAGGTGCCGGTGAAGTTGCTGATGAAGGCTTCTTCAAAATCAAGCCATCTGTTGATGCTGCCGGCTGGCAGGTTGTTGAGCCAGGTGCGGGCGAAGCCGACTAGCATCAGGGGGGAGTAGCGCACCGCCCAGCGCTTGTTGCCCCTGGAGATGCCGACTGCGGTGGAGTAATCCAGCAGCCAATCCTCCGGCTTGGCGGTGCCGTCGTACTTGGGGGTGTCGCGCGGGAGCTGGAAACCGTCCATCATGGGCTCGTTTGCAATGCGGGGCCTGAAGCACTTTGGGTCGGCTGGCCCTTCTTCCTCCGCGATGCGGGATTCGACCAGCCGGTCAAGGCGGTCTCTGGCGTCGGCGGGCTCGATGCGTGGGCCTAGCCGGGAACGTGCCGGCTGGCTCTGGAGCCGGCCGGTGCTGGCGCCTTGGCGCCGCCTGCTCGGAGTCGTGCTCCTGGTTCCGGCTTGGTGGTGGCCGGCTGCGGCCGCTGTCCAGCCGGCTTGTCCGGCTTGAACCTGCATGGGTGGCGCGGGAGTCTTTGCGCCGGCTTGGTGTTGGCGAGGAGGACTCGGCCGTATCCCTGTGGGAGTCCTTGCTGTTGCCTGCAGCAGCGCTGACGTGAGGGGCTTTGGGAGCACTGTACCTGGGGTCCTTTGTCTGCTCGGCTGCGGCCCGGCACAGCTTAGCTACCCGCTTCGTCTGGCGGCGCAGCTCTTCTCCTTCGAGGAGGCCCAGTTCTTCCGCAGCGGCTTCGGCTGCGAGGATGTTCTTGTCGGGGGTGTTGTAGACGGGTAGCTCCGTGGATGGAGCCGGCGCTTCCGCGCCGTCGCGGTCGATCTCGGGGGCTAGGCCGCCTCCTCGCCGGTGGATCATGCCGGCTCGGCTGGGGTTGTTGCCACCTGGTGTGAAGCTATGGGCGCGCTCGTACTCGCGTCGGGTGATTTCCAGCTGGCGTTTGGCAGTGGCCAGCTCGTCAGCCTGCTTGAGGAGGAGCTGGCGATGCGCCTCCAGGTCCGCCTCGACGACGGTGGCGTCGCCGCCTGCTGTGAGCGGAGAGCTCAGCTTCGCCCGGACTTCGTCCAGTCGGGATGGTGGCGCGGGCTCCTTTGGGCCCGAGCCGGATGCGTGGGGGTCGACGTTGCGCTCGAGGTTGGGGCCGCGAACGCGAGTGGACTAGGTGGGGAGCTCCTCGCCAACCATCATGACTTGCACGATGGAGGGGCTAGCGGGAACGCTGCTGGCGCCGGCTCCTGGAGGAGGGCTTGCGCAGCACAGCACCTGCCGCGGGTAGCGCGGCGGTGCGACGGTGGCGACGTAGACGTCGTGGCCGCCGAAGGAGATGACGCTGCGGCCGGCAGGGAAGGGCCGGTCGGCGAAGCAGCCAGCATTGTCGCTGACGCAGTCGAGGGAGCCGAATCTCCAGATCAAGCCTGAAGCGACTCGCTCGCCGGTGGTGATGGTGAGGCCCGTCCGGATGAAGACACCGGCCGAGGACGCTGAAGGCCCCACGGTGGGCGCCAAATGTCGTGGTATCGTCACGGCATATGCCATAGGATGGCTAATGAAGGTGGTTCCTAGTGGTCTCACGGGGGTATCCGGATGCGGGTATGGGGACGAGTGACACGGTCGACGTACCCAGGTTCGAGGCCCTCATGTGGAGGTAAAACCTCTACTCCTGCTATGAGTGTATATGGTGATCACACAGTACAATGGTGCTCCTAGAGCTGTATCCGGCTTGCCCTGGGAGGCTAAGGGAGATGAAGGTCTCTCTCACAGGGCAGCGCTAAGGCTAGAATGAAGTGAGAATGATCGATCCCCTGCACGAGAGGGGGTAGTGCGGCTTATATAGGCGCCGGCACTTTACATAGAAGACCCTATGATCTACTGGCCGGCTTGGCCGGCTTCGGCTTCCGCTCCTTCCCGAGGCGTTGACGTCAGTAGCCGTTGAGGCCTCATGGCCTGTCCCATCCGACTGCCTGAGTCAGCGGTATGGAGAGGAAGCGTCTATGTCGCCATCATGCCCTGTAGCCGGTACGGACCGACGTGCGCCATGATGGCATGTCCGCCGCGTGGCACTGTTGCTCCACAGTGCCCCTTACTTTACGGGAGATGAGGTCAGCGTGGACCTCCGAACCCGGACCACCTACCTAGTTCCTTCTCTTGCAAGACTCGCCAATCTCGAGTCGGTCTAGAGGATAAAACCCCAGTCGGATATGGCTTGTAGAAGCCGGCCCAGCTACAGCGAAGTCGGCCGTAGCCAGGGCGACTAGGACTTAGAGCCAGCCGGCTTCCGAGGCAGCCGGCCACGGCTCCAGCCGGCTGCTCCTCAGCCGGCCTTTGCCGCGAGCCGACCGGCCTCCAGCCGGCTACTCCGCATACATTGCCCTACCCGGGGTCTTCCCCCCGATAGTGACATGGTAGAAGGAGAAAAGAAATATTTTGTCTTAGAAACCCTTCTTAAAGAATTTGGTGATGTAGCAAGAGAAGCTAGAAAAGTCTTTACTAAATATAATATGCTTGGCTCTTATACCAACTTTGCTAGCACCCTTGAAAAGATGGAAAAAGATAGACAAAAGTACACTAATAAAGTTAATTATGAGGGGGATATTAAAACATCAATACCTTTCAAGCTCTTGGGAATGTGTGAGGCACTAGAAAAGAATATTGATTGGATTGTCCCTGAAAATTTGTTTGATGAGAGTAGCAAGCCTAAGACTAATGAAAAGGGAGCCTCTGAAACTTACATAGATAAGATACAATGCATAGTTGAGAAAACTCCAAACCCCGCTGTTGAAGCATCATCTCTTGATAATACTTGATACACACTTTCTACGCCTAGCTGAAAGGCGTTAAAGAAAAGCGCAACCCATGATTTTACTACAATACTTTTGTTTTATATTTGAGTCTTGGAAGTTGTTACTACTGTAGCAACCTCTCCTTATCTTAATTTTTTTGCATTGTTGTGCCAAGTAAAGTTTTTGATAGTAAGGTTCATACTAGATTTGGATTGCTGCGCAGAAACAGATTTCTTGCTGTCACGAATCTGAGCAGTAGTCTTTGTAGGTAACTCAGAAAATTCTGCCAATTTACGTGAGTGATCCTCAGATATGTACGCAACTTTCATTCAATTTGAGAATTTTCATCTGAGCAAGTCTGGTGCACCTAAAAAATTCGTCTTTACGGACTGTTCTGTCTTATTGGGCAACTTTCACCAATGGACTAGTGGCTTCATTCGCTTATCCAATAATTTTGCAAAAAGAGCTGGCAATGGGATTCCCACTCCCAAATTAATTAACCTTTATAATTTTACAAAAATAGACACTCCTCCATGGTATGTGATTGTTGGACGGCACCCGAGGATTTGGTTAGCCATGGCTTGAGAAAGCAAAGGTGGGGAGGAGTGTCATCTAAATAAAACTAAAATAAAAAGGCACTCCTTCATGGTATGAGATTGTTGGACGGCACCCGAGGATTCGGTTAGCCATGGTTTGTGAAAGCAAGGTTGGAAGGAGTGCCACCCAAAAATAAAATTTCATGGGAGCCGCTCTTTGAAAGTCTGTCTGGCAAGGGGGTTAGAGTGCCCACTACCATTCGTTGACAATAACAAACACCTCTCAAAACTTTACTTTTTATGCTCTCTTTATGTTTTCAAAATAAAAGCTCTAGCACAAATATAGCAATCAATGCTTCCCTCTGCGAAGGGCCATTCTTCTACTTTTATGTTGAGTCAGTTTACCCATTTCCTTCTGTCTTAGAAGCAAACACTTGTGTTAACTGTGCATTAATTCCTACATACTTGCATATTGCACTTATTATATTACTTTATGTTGACAATATCCATGAGATATACATGTTACAAGTTTAAAGCAACCGCTGAAACTTAATCTTCCTTTGTGTTGCTTCAATGCCTTTACTTTGAATTTATTGCTTTATTAGTTAACTTTTATGCAATACTTATTGATGCTTGTCTCGAAAGTACTATTCATGAAAAGTCTTTGCTATATGATTCAATTGTTTACTCATTGTATTTACCATTGCTTCAAATCGCTGCATTCATTACATGTGCTTACAATAGTATTGATCAAGATTATGATAGCATGTCACTTCAGAAATTATCTTTGTTATCGTTTACCTACTCGGGACGAGTAGGAACTAAGCTTGGGGATGCTGATACGTCTCCAACGTATCGATAATTTCTTATGTTCCATGCTACTTTTATGATGATACACACATGTTTTATACATACTTTATGTCATATTTATGCATTTTCTGGCACTAACCTATTAACGAGATGCCGAAGAGCCAATTGTTGTTTTCTGATGTTTTTGGTTTCAGAAATCCTAGTAAGGAAATATTCTCGGAATTGGACGAAATCAACGCCCAGGGGCCTATTTTTCCACGAAGCTTCCAGAACACCGAAAGGGAACCGAAGTGGGGCGACGAGGCGCCGCCACACTAGGGCAGCGTGGCCCAGGGGGGGCCCGCACGGCCCTAGTGTGTGGCCCCCTCGTCAGCCCTCCGACTCCGCCCTTCCGCCTACTTAAAGTCTTCGTCGCGAATACCCCAGTACCGAGAGCCACGATACGGAAAACCTTCCAGAGACACCGCCGCCAATCCCATCTCGGGGGATTCAGGAGATCGCTTCCGGCACCCTGCCAGAGAGGGGAATCATCTCCCGGAGGACTCTTCACCGCCATGATCGCCTCCGGAGTGATGTGTGAGTAGTTCACCCCTGGACTTTGGGTCCATAGCAGTTGCTAGATGGTCATCTTCTCCTAATTGTGCTATCATTGTTAGATCTTGTGAGCTGCCTAACATGATCAAGATCATCTATTTGTAATGCTACATATTGCGTTTGTTGGGATCCGATGAATAATGAATACTATGCTATGTTGATTATCAATCTATTATCTATGTGTTGTTTATGATCTTGCAAGCTCTCCGTTATTAGTAGAGGCTCTGGCCAAGTCGTTACTTGTAACTCCAAGAGGGAGTATTTATGCTCGATAGTGGGTTCATGCCTCCATTAAATGCGGGACAATGTGATGAAAATTCTAAGGTTGTGGATGTGTTGTTGCCACTAGGGATAAAACATCAATGCTATGTCCAAGGATGTATTTGTTGATTACATTACGCACCATACTTAATGCAATTGTTTGTTGTTTGCAACTTAATACTGGAGGGGGTTCGGATGATAACCTGAAGGTGGACTTGTTAGGCATAGATGCATGCTGGATAGCGGTCTATGCACTTTGTCATAATGCCCAATTAAATCTCACAATACTCATCATAACATGTATGTGCATGGTCATGCCCTCTTTATTTGTCAATTGCCCAACTGTAATTTGTTCACCCAACATGCTATTTATCTTATGGGAGAGACACCACTAGTGAATTGTGGACCCCGGTCCATTCTTTACATCGATTACAATCTCATCGCAATACTCGTTCTCATCGTTTTCTCGCAAACATCATCATCCACACTATACATCTAATCCTTTGTTACAGCAAGCCGGTGAGATTGATAACCTCACTGTCACGTTGGGGCAAAGTAATTTGGTTGTGTTGTGCAGGTTCCACGTTGGCGCCGTAATCCCTGGTGTTGCACCGCACTACACTCCGCCGCCATCAACCTTCAACGTGCTTCTTGGCTCCTACTGGTTCGATAAACCTTGGTTTCTTACTGAGGGAAAACTTGCTGTTGTACGCATCACACCTTCCTCTTGGGGTTCCCAACGGACGCGTGCTGTACGCATATCAATGGGCCCTGGAGATGATTGGCTAAACTCGGCGCTTGAAGAACACAACGGCTACCTCATTACCTATCATGGTCTGCCCATCGGATTCTTTGATCCGAAGGAATCTCTCGAATAATCTATCGATTGTTGGTTTTTCATCGGGTGAAAGGATATTTTTCCAAGACTTCTTGGGCTAGGCTTCTAGGACATCGGAGAATTGGGGGAGCTGGGTGTCGGCTGGTGATGAATCTTTGATATAAAACCACTTCAGCCTCCATCCTTGAACGGATTCTTTCATTGGAAATTTAAAGGAATTAACCTCTTTACGGACGACAAACCCAAGTCCGCCGATGACGAAAGATCGACCACTTCAGTTGTACCTTTTCACGAAGAAAATTTTCTTCCACAAACCGAAGTGGGGCTCAATGCCCAGGAATGCTTCACAGACGGTGATGAAGATGGCAAGATGAAGGATTGAATTGGGAGTCAACTGCCACAGTTGGATCTCATACACGCGAAGGAGGTGATGGAGAAATTTGTGAGCAGGAAGCAAAAGACCTCGATACAAGAAGGATAAGAATATCACAGTAAAACCGGCAGGGCGATCGGGCCACGAAGTCGCACCTGGAAGAATAACGTTCCCCTCGTCGGAAGAAATTATTCCGAGGCTGCGGGCCCTCTTCTCATCGCGCTTTGTAGTGGTGGAAACCGGCCAATCGCCGGGCATAGGCCCAGCCATGGAGCTTTCTGGCGCAGGGGGCGCCGGAGCTGGCGGAGGAGCATCTGATGCGCTTTTCCTCGACGAGTTTGGAGGAGTCTTGGTTGCGGCGCCACTGCTCATAGCGCTGGTGGCGAGAGTAAGATTCTTCTTTTTCACCATTATGAAATCTGAGGAAGATCTGGAAAACGGCGGCGGCGGTGCAATGTTTGTGAACAAGAAGGATGAATGAGGAAGAAAGGGTGCGAGGATGAAGTGTGGAAAGAGGAGAATTTACCCTTTGAGATTATAAAGTAGAAGGAAGTCTGAGGATTGAGTGGGCACGTGTCGTTGCTTCCAGTTTATTTAAGAGACCTCTTCTCATTATAGAGCGTAGAAATCGAGGAGTCGCCTTGGTAACTGCGCGGAAGTAGTGGTCATTTCCTAAAAAGAACTACGCAGAAGTAGGATGGGCCTGTCAGGCCATGTCCTGTCAATCAAAACTGCAACAGTGGTTACGTCATCAGTGATGTCATAAAGTCGGCTTGAAGCATACGAAGAAAAGTTAAAATCATCGGGTGGATCGACTTGAGTCTACACACGTATGCAAGCATTCATGTCTAGACTCGGGGGCTACTCCCATCGGGAGCGCTGCACGCGCACCCGATAAATTTGGACTCGAAGACTTTCTTGCAAGGAAGAGCGTGAGAGGGATATTTGAAGAAAGATTGAAATATTTGAATCGTTTGGCCCAAGTCCGCACTCGGTTGCAAGCACCCATGCCCAGACTCGGGGGCTACACCCATCGGGAGTGCCGATTGCGCACTCGACAAACTTATTTGCACTCCAGGATCATGCCCGGGGACTTGATTCTGTTTAGAGTAGCGTTGTTTTGCCATCGGCAGTTAACTAACAAAGCTGGACACGTTACTCGATATCCTTTACGCATTAAACCTTACTTGAAAAATTGAAGCCCCGATATAAATGTATCGGATGACTTATGAAGACCTGTAGAAAGCTTCGGCAGAAGAAAACATTCGAGTGGCTCAACTTGAGTCTACGCACGGTTGCAAGCATCCGTACCTAGACTCGGGGGGCTACTCCCATCGGGAGCGCTGGACGCGCACCCGAGAGAAGGAGATGATGCTGCTACAAGAAGGACATGATTTATCAAGAGAGGAGAACATTCGGTGGAGGCATGCTTTAGTCTCTACCCGAAATATCTTCGGCTAGACACTCGAGGGCTACTGACGTGGGCATTACCCTTCGGGTAACCATTATTGCCCTATCCTGTACGGCCAAACTGGAGGCCCATGGTCAAGTTGAGAAAGCCAATGGTATCAAGAAGTGCTTGTTAGGACCATTAGAAAAATCTCGATATACTTGGCCAGAGGAGTTGCCGAGTGTGTTATGGAGTATTCGAACAACACCAAATACAGCGACACAGGAGACTCCATTTTTCCTGGTCCATAGAGCTGAGGCAGTACTGCCGATAGAAATAGAGCATGATTCTCCAAGAGTTACGGATTACGATGAAGAAACTTCCAGAAAAGCATTGAAAGACGATGTCGATGCACTTGACGAAGCTCTAGACGAAGTATTATCACGGGTCACTAAGTACCAGCAAGACTTGAAAAACTGCCACAGTAGACGTTTGCGACCAAGATCCTTTCAAGTCGGTGACTTAGTTCTACGGCTCAATCAAAAAATCCATGAAAAACTCGAGTCGCCGTGGCTTGCCCCATACATCATCACAGAAGTAATTGAAGGAGGAGTGTACAGGATAAAGGACAAGAAGACAGGGGTTCCTGAGCAAAATCCCTGGAACGTAACGCAGCTAAGGCGTTTTTACGCTTGAAGTCAAAATATAGTCCTCCTTGTAAACATACAATGTACTGAAACGCCCGCGAGTTTTCAGACGCACTCTTTTCCTTTCAGGGCACCAAGTGGGGCTGAAAGGTTTTTAATGAGGCGGGCTCGCGGTGCTGCAATATAGTAAAAGATATTGGTGACATGCATCTTTTTTTCGTCGACAGGCTCGGGGGCTCGTACCCATAAATATAGTATACTCAATAAAATTTATTTGCCTTGGTTTAACCTCGCAAACACAATAAAGAAATTAGCCACCGAAACACTCGGGGGCTAGGGAAAAGAATATATATATATATATGTCTTACAACATACATACAGAAAGTTATAATTTTCTTTCGACAACATAAGCTATTTACTGAAAAAATAAACTCAGTCATGTCCTAAAAGTTCATCAATGTTTACTCTATCTTCTTCGGCAGAGGCACCCAGAAATTCATCGTAATGGCCATCTGCAAAAAAGTCGGCATCCATCCGAAGAAGGTCGCTAATTATCTCTTCAGCTACTGGGGTAACCACTGCATCGATTTTATCGACACCTCTTCGCCGTTGCCTCAGCTTGGTATGGAAAGTTTCCACCACCTTGGTCATATCAAGTTTGGAGTGGCAGATCTGAAGCATAATAAGGGCAAACCTGGCGCCAGCTACCAGTTGAGCTCTTACAAAACCATGGATCTTGTGTGAGTCCTTAAATTTCTCCATCAACTCAGGAAGGGCCTTTGGTTGAACATTCCGAGGGAACATAGAATTGTAAATCATGGATAAAGTTTTGGTACAAAACTCAAGGAATTCACGAACTTGGCATGAGCGGTCCTGGAATCTGACAATTTGTCGGGTACGTTCCGGGGTAGCCCAGAAAAGAGAGCCATGGTCAAGTGCCAGATTAACAAGGAAATTTGACCTTCTGTCCACCCGTTGATCTTCGGCAGCAGCGTCTAGAAAGGGACCTATTTGGTGATAGCACAAGAGTTACAAAGGAGAAAACAAGGAAAAAATAGAGAAAGTTTAGGTTTAAGAAGTATACCTGCCATTTCCAAACTTGCTTCAGTCATCAACTCGAGCATAAAATTCTCTCGGGAGGTAGCCTGCGCAGCTTCAGCTACGGCGGTTTCTTTGGCAGCTATAGCCTCCTGAGCCTGCTGTAGCGCAACTTTCTCCTTCTCTGATGATTTTCGAGACTGATCCCATTATTATAAGTGCCTGCTTCTTCATAGACTGAAGCTGTTGACGGAGTTCTTCCAAGTCTTGTGTTGAACACTTACTCGAGGAATCTTCAATAAATTCATTATCAACAGGCGTTTTCTTCGAGTAGGAGGAAGCGGGAAAAGCATCGGAAGGACGAGGAGTTCAAGTGTAGTTATCAAATATCAACTAGAAATAAAAGTTTCGACATCAATCATCAAGCAAAATAGATTTCCATTGATTTTCAAAGTATTTACATGGCTATTACAAAAGGAGGGTTCCTAATGAACTAATGGGGCAGTTGTCGCCAAAGCTACTATGGCGACAGCATCAAAAGAGAAACAAAACAAAAGAGAAGGCAAGGTGGTCTACTTGACCTCCGGCTTCGATGAACTAGGAGCAGGAGCTTGCTTGCATCCGAGGCAGGCGAGGATTTTCTTTGAGTTTGGCTTGGCAGCCTTAATCAACGACTGCCACCTCTTTGTTTCCATCTCCTTCGTATCGCCAACTCTCGTCCAGTCGACATCTTGTTGGCTGTCAGGAACCAAGGTGATAGTGCCTTCAACACCAACTTTCAAACCTTCTTGGCGAAGTTTGAGCCCAAGATCTTCTTGAGAATTGAAGCACTTGGTGAGAGCAGTAAAAGTCATGGGTTCTTCCTTCTTCGTGAAGAAGTAGGGAAAAAGCCGCGACAGACCTGTTCTGGCTTCGGCAAGGCCTTCGCGTGCCTCATCTCCATGGATCTCAAGGAGGGAAAGCGCTTCGAGAAGGCGATCACCTTCAGGATTTTCCAGATCATAATCTTGCTGCGTTTTCCCTAAATGAGTAAAAAGAAGCTTGTCAAGAAAAAGCGAGCAAGGACAAATATGACGACCCGAAGAAATAGCAAAGATCTGAGTACTTACTAACAAAAAATCGACTCTGCGACTCCAAGTGAGTAAGGATTTCTTTTTCACGAGCAGACTATTGAGCTATGTTGTCGCTCAAAGAAGTTTCCGCGTCATGAAGTCTTTTCCGAAGATCTTCGTCAGCGGCAGCATCTGCTTCAGCTTTCTTGCGAGCTCTTTCGCTTTGCTCTAACATGATAGAAAGAGCGTCAGCGCGTTTGTTAGCTTCCGCAAGAGTCTCTGGCAAAATAAACGACAGTAAAATGTCATGACAAAAGTAATGAAGGAGTCTATTCAGCAGAAGAAGCAGCAGTAAAAATAGTACCTTCAAGCTTTTTAGCATGGTCATGGTACCCGACGAATTGGGTACCGAGACGGATAAACTCCTTCATCAAAGGCTGGAAAGAAAAATAGAGAAAGAAACATCAATATAGGAAGTAAAAAGTTCGACAGCAAAAAGCAAAAGAGAAGCAAAAAAACAAAGAAGAGTCGACAGCATTGAAATATTCGGAACATAAAAGAAGAAGTGAACAACTTACATCATACATTGAAGGAGTCGTGGAGCTACCAAGTAGCAAGGTAGGCTCCTTGGTCGGCTCGACCCTAGCCCTCTTTGGTGAAGGGGCACGGGGGCTTGGAACTGGAAGTGGATGCTCGATGTCTTGGTGAGGAGGCGAGGTTTCATCCCCATCAGGCTGAGCTTCAGAGACAACTAAAGTGCACGACGTACTCGTTCGAGCAGTCGCGTCAATAGTTGGATTTTCATCCTCGTCACCACTACAATAAAAAAAGGCGACAAGATAAGAAACAGTATAGAAAAAATATTTAGAGAAAAAATCAAAGAGCAGCAAGAACTTACGAGCTGACAAGAGCATCTTCGTAAGGGTTGAAAGTTGTCCTTTTTTCAGAAGGACCAACTTCTTCGGCATGAGATGAAGGAGATATGCCCTAGAGGCAATAATAAAGTGGTTATTATTTATATCTTTATGTTTATGATAAATGTTTATATATCATGCTATAATTGTCTTAACCGAAACATTAGTACATGTGTGATATGTAGACAACAAGAAGTCCCTAGTATGCCTCTTAAACTAGCTTGTTGATTAATGGATGATTAGTTTCATAATCATGAACATTGGATGTTATTAATAACAAGGTTATATCATTATATGAATGATGTAATGGACACACCCAATTAAGCGTAGCATAAGATCTCGTCATTAAGTTATTTGCTATAAGCTTTCGATACAT